>NC_056725.1:470998715-471331215 GCF_019279795.1 Protopterus annectens
CACTTGGAAAATGGTCTCTGTCTTTGTTTTTCTGTTTTTTGTTTATTATTGGCTTTTGTTTCATTTTAAAGAATATTTTTGTTTATGATGTAATTTTTATAAATAATTTTATGTCATATTGACATTTGCTTAGTCCAATAAAGCATGTTAGTTTTACAACTTAATGAATTATTGATTAAAGTAGCATATCTATGAGTCTTGCAGAAAATGGGAATAAAAGTGCTTGTAAGGTGACACTGGAATTTAAGGAATATATACACATCAAGGAATTATCAATTCATTATGGATTATGAATTTCTTTGTATCACTAAGCATACCTTTAATTGATACGCAGTGGATGGATTTACAGATGGGCTCAGTTTGATTTAGTCAGTTGCTCTGTCATTTTGTCATGGGCTGCCTTGTGGACAGTTTTCATTTTACAATCACTATGCATAGTCAGGGACATAATTTTTTAATGAGTTTTGCTGTTCCTCCAAGGTACTTAAAGATAGTTTAGAGCAACCTTTCACATTGCTTTCCTTTCCAGAGTGGTTGGTTTCTCTTTCTTGATACAACAGGAATTTTGTTTTGAATCAACAACAAGAAGAAGTTCAGTACCCCTCCATTGCTTACAACATTAACACACGACACGTGACAGTTTGATGTTTCCTCTGCAGTTCGCGGCAACCAGGAAGTTGCTGTAGTCTTAGGAAATATAAACAGAAAAGGGGGAGGACAGAGAGTATAACTGAATTAAAGGTGTAGGATGCATGAAAGGGAGACAGAAAATTGAAGGCCCTGCTGATAAAAGGATAGCTTAATAGCTTATTCAATCAAAAAGGAAGATAAAACATTATCTAGATACATAAAGGAGCAAATAAAGGCACAAGCTATTCTCAGCCACTTAAATCAACCTTTATCCTGCCTTTTATTTTATTCCTTTCATAAATGAAAGGACCCCTGAAAGAACTGATGTTTTTTTTTTTTTTTTGAGAATGGTAGGGAAGAACAGTCAATGCCACTGAATGAAAATGGAAGGTAATAAATGAGACCAGAAGTAAATTACCTTTTCATTAAAATGTAAGCGCCAAGTGTGGTTTGTGATGACTAGAAGTGGGAAGGAAGACTTGATCCTCCTTTAAAAGAGGAGGAACAAGATAAGGGCAAAGAATGATTACTTGTTAAGTTTTTTCATTTTCAGATGTGACCCAGTGAGGAAAAGTCTGTGGACAGATGCACACAAAAATCATTTTGCAGCTTGGACATGTGAAAAAATAAAACAAAGCAAACATTTGTTCAATATACAGTTCAGGTCATATCCTATGTATGTGCTTGAGCTTACCTTCAGGGAAAATCACGGTTCAATTCAAATATGAAGTATTTTATTTTCTTTGTGACATCTATACTGTGCTATTTTAAAATAATTAAGAATATCAGATATGTATAGTTGTAGTTAAGTTAATGCTCAGAATGACAAGACCTTCAGTACTATATACAAGTGTCGAGCATTCTAAATTAAGGTTCATGGTAAAATTCTTACGTAGTTGTTTTAGGTATGCAACTATGGTAGTTGAAGTAGTCAGTATAATTGTTTAAAACACTTAGTGACTTTTTATTCACACAATTTATTTTGTACTTCTGAAATCATCTGTTTAAGAACTGACTACTAGCAGTTTGCATATTCAGTATGTTCCCAACTTTAGTTTACGCATTTTTAGGATTCCAATTACTGTTTCTCATAATGCTTTTCAGAAAAAAATGCCATCTATTTCGTAGTGTGTGTGTGTGTGTGTGTGTGTGTGTGTGTGTGTGTGTGTGTGTGTGTGTGTGTGTGTGTGTGTGTGTGACAGGGGGGTACACCTTTGTTTGTATATGCTGACTTGCTTATTTACTAATATCTAAATAAGCAGATTAGAAAGACTTGCTGTAAACTCTATGAAGGTTACCTGGACAGACTGGGAATTGGGGTATAATGGCATCTTGTCTCACAAGAAGGAAATGTGCACAGCACCATATGACTCAGTACTGAGTTGATATTTTACTGTGTCTCTGCAAGGAACTTCACAGAAGGCCTCATTGGAACAAAGTTTGATATCTGCTAATGACACAAGATTAAAAAACTAGAGTTGATTTGCAATTAGGTGCAGAAAGAATGTCAAGCTTGAAGGAGTGGTCTGAAACATGACAGTTTAAATTTATTGCAAAATAATGTGTCTCGGAAGCAAACATGGAGGAAAGGAATTCTCAAATGTTTCAGAAGGCATAGCTGCTACAATGAGGAAAGGTACCTGGAGGCATTTCTGTCCATTCATTAATGATAAGTAGGCAGTGGTGGCAAGCAGCAAGGAAGCCTTGACAGAACTCTAGGAAGCAGAAGAAAATGAGACATTATTAATCTCCGCAGATGGCTGGTAAAAAGCAATCTCCAGAACTGTATACAGTCTGGAAACCTCTTATTCAGGAGAAAGAAGAATTTTTTTTTTCAAATGAGGATAACAGCAAGGATGCATGGCCTGCAAGGGATGCCTTGAAAAGAGAGAAACTAAAACAGCTTAACATATATAGTGTTAAAAGGAGGTGATGGGGCAAGTTAATAAACTTCTAGTTTACTCAATGAAGTAATTAGAGTCTAAGTAAATATTTTCTTTAAAAATGGTTAGAAGATAAGAACATAGTATGAGGATACAAGACTGGTGCCTTAGGGAGATCCAAGGGTACATTATTAACAAAAAATGTGTTAGATGATTGAGCAGCCTTATTGAAGGCATTGAGAATCAAAAATACTAACAGGAATCAAGAAAGCATGGATCAGACATCATGACATCAGGCAATTCTTTTGAGGAGCAGAGATGAAAATAATTAGGCCTTAACTGTTGCCTGAAGCATGTGTTTTTGTTTCATATTTTCTCTTTCTGTGTCCAGCCTTTTTAAAGTATATATAGTTTTCACAAGGTCATTTATGTCAGGAAACATGCCCATTTGATTTTCTACCTGTTGTACACAGAAATACTTTTTAGCATATGATCAAACACCCTGATGTTTATTTGCTAATGATGGCTTGCTCTGTGCTTTCCCCCTTTTTAATACAGTACTTTCTGTCACTGCATATATTTAAATCCTATCTCCCTAAGCCATGTATTATTTATTTATTTATTTATTTATTTTACATTTGTTGACCGGGCTAGTCTGGCTGGATACATGTCCATTTTCAGCAGAGGCCCGAGGAGAAAAGCTCCACTAAATACTAAGTACATTACAAAATATTACAAATGTTTATAAGTAACAAATTAGAAAATCATAACATCACACAGAATGCAAGATAGATTCAGGAGAAGCACATTTCGATGAGCAGTTAATACCATATTAGCAATTTTACATAGAATGTACCTAGGTCGATTAGTACTGTAAAAGGAGAAGAAATAAGACAGATACTAATAGGAAGAGTGAAGGAGAGATGTAGTATGAGAAAGAAAAAGGTTAGCCTGGTGTACTGCAGAAACAAAGCCAATGATTTAGGTAGTATGTCAAATAAAAAGGCCTTATTTTTTCAAACTTTTTTTCTTAATTACAGCGCTTACATTTTGGTCTCTTTGTGAATGTCCTCTGTAAAATTTTATTTACCTTGATGTGTTTAATAAGCTTAAGCCTCAAGATTTGCACACACACATACACTACTTCATGCAAGATCTAACTGGGACCTGCAAATTTCTATACATACCAGGTACTCAGTGCAGTCCAAGTCATTTTATAGGAGCCAATTGTCTCTTGAACCTCTGGTCTTACAACACTTAGTGTGTCTTCTCTTACTTTTCTTCCTCATCTGGTCTGGGTCTATCTTTGAACCCGTATTACAGCTGTTACAAGCAGAATAACAAACCCTCTTGCCACTGCCAGAGGCAAAAAAATGTATTACTGTTTGGTTACATTAAGAATTTGTGTATCTTTTCTAGTCAGAACCATATGCTTACTACTGTCAGCAAACTCTGGATTCAGTGTTAGATGGAAAAGTTGTATACAGATTTGACAGACAGAGGGCAGAAGTATTTACTCACAGTCGTGCTAATGAGTGAAAAATGTCCATGTCGATAAGTTTATGATATTGCATTAAACTATACATGAATGTCTCAGATAATATTTATTTAGTAAGGTCTGCAGCTTGTAGATATGTGGGGTATAAATGCTGTGGCACAGTTTCTTAACATCAGTTTTAGTTTTCGGTGTCAGAGTTGTCTGTGAGAGATGTCTTAATGTCAAACAAAAGAGATAGAACTGTATGTTAAAGTCTTGTGGATATAAACAGTTTTATGCTTTTTTGCATTTATAGAACATTCAGAACCTTTGTATTCTAAAGGGTGCATTTTTTTTTCTTTCTGTTTTTCCGTATGAGGTGTGTGTGTCTGTGTCTGTGTGTGCACAAGTGTGTGTGTTTTTCTAAAAAGATTAGACAAGTATAAAAACTAGTTTTATGTAGACTTGGGCATTTCATAAAATATATGTAAATTACACTTGAAAAAGTTACAGTTTGATGAATATAATTCAGTTGATGGCAGAGAATCAATGTTAAGTGCAGTAAGGATATTATTTACATCATTTGCATAAACTGTAATCAGTAAATACAAGGACAGCGTCACAGAGCAGGCTTGTTGCATGTCCTTATAATTAAAGTTTGATTTATGACATTATAAAGCAGTGACCTTGCAGACAGAAAAAAAGATTTAATTATAATATGCCGTACGGAAGCCTAGTGATTTGTATACTTAGACATCTACTTCCTAAAATATCAACCATCTCCTTAAAAAGGATATATTCAAGGCTGCAGAGTCAGAAGAAATGGTACTTTAGATACAAACAAATAATGGATCGTCTGTGGAATCAGACTTTTATTAAAGGAATCACTTTGTAAGTACATACTCGTATAACAGTTACAATTGGGACTGGAGAACCAGAGATCTGGACAAAGGAAAGCAGATTTTTCAGACTCGGACAACAAACATTTTGCCACATGATTTTACCTTGGCTCTCAACGCCTCAAGAGGAAGTTATTAATCCAGACAGGTTCCAGAACAAAAACAGGGTTTAAAACAGAGAGCAACATGCTTTTTGTTAAGTACCTATGATGGATTTCCTGTTTTGATATATACAGAACTAAACATGATTTGAATACAGTTGTACCAGTGATTGCTATTGCAGCATGAGAAAGAAGGTAGCATGTCTTTTTGTTTTGCTATTACTATGCACCAAGAGAGTATGTTCCCAACTATTGCTAATGGGATGGTTTAAGCATAATGATTAAGGTCTTCACCACATAGACTCAAGGTACAGGGTTTGATTCTGACCTTCGGTTATTGGCTAGGCTTAAAATGGCCCTTAAGGGCATTTAGACTAGTATTACCCTATGAACCTATATCTTTAGTCTAGAATTTCTGTTGCTGGTGGCCTTGTAATATATGCCATTTCCAGTTCACTGAACCCATTTTTTAAATGCATGGTGTTGAATGTTTAGACCAGAGTCCACACCTCTGAATTGTCCCTGGGTTTGGATTAAAATTTTGTTCTTTTTTTCCTAATCCCCACTGAAAACTGGTAATTTGGAAAGAAAAGGTGGTGAATTGTGCTCAGATAGTGATAATAGTAATAATTAAAGTCATAGACTTCTTTTACTATAAAAATGCATATTAATTCACATTCTCTTACTCTGTCATCTTCTCAGGTTAACAATGCTAATATTTTAAAAAGTGTCCTTGATTGTCCCACATTATTTCTAAATTTGTTTTTGATTGTGGAAGTAAGAGGCTGAGAGTTATCCCTGAGCCCATGCATTCATTTGCTTTATACAAGGGACTTTATCATGCATTTAGATTACACACCACCTCAGATGTTCATTGTGTTTCACTGTTGCAGTCATTACTCTTGGGTTATCCTGCTGGCAGGCTACCCATAGTCGGCACAATTCCAAAGTCTAGGTCCGGCGTCGGTTGCTGTCACCTCTTCCCTGACGTCAGTGCGCCAGGGGTATAAAAGAAGCAGCCAACGCCATTTTCTTCAGTCTTTCTTGCCAGGCGGTGCCCGAAGCAAAAGCAGTTCGCAAGTGCCGGTCGGCCGACTCCTGAGATTTTCAAATCAGAATTTCAGATCCGAAGTCTTCATTAAAGCTAAGTGGGAAACTTTTTTCTTGCTCCAGACCGATGTCAGAAAAAGTTAACAATCGTATTTCTTGTGGGAAGCAAATACCTCATAAGGATTTTCACTTTTACTGTATTCCTTGCCTAGGCCCTGATCACAATGTTGCTAGTTGTCGGTTTTGTGCTAGATTTAACCAACGCACTATCAAGCATCGGTTTGATTTTGCTTTTCATAACTTTGGCCGAAGATTTAACTGTATAATGCCGTTGGATCAGCTGACAACCGCAGTTTGCAAAAAATGCAAGGACAAGGAAAAGGATAGGCATCCGAGGTCCAAAACCGACGACGAAGCCTCTTCTAGGTCAGTCGCTGTTTCGCCGGTTCTCAGTGAGGCGCTTTCGCAGCCCCTGGCGCCCGCTACCTCAGAGCCACAGGCCGCTTCCGACTCCCACGTGGAGCCGACTGGGCCTCTGGATACTCAAGGTATTGGACCCTCGGAAATCATTCCCTCAGATGGGTCCGGAGCCGCTGAGCAGGCATCGGCTTCTGAGGGTGTCTTCAGACCTACACAGATATATATTAAGCCATCCTCAGCTTCAAAGACAAAGACTAAAGCAGCATTAAAGACAAAGAAACAAGTACAGCATTCTCCTACTCAGACTACTATGCCTAAGAAACAAATGCCGAAGACCTTATTACTTTGATCAGGGGTACCCATCCCCATCCTGATAAGAGGACTAGGCAAGAGACAGAGTATGATTCTTCTGATCAGGTTTCCATTTCTTCTGATTCCTCTTCTGAACAAGATTACTCCATGCTTCCCTATGAGGATTCTGATGCTGAAGAATCCATTCCTTCAGCCTCTCCTCCTGAGGATTATTCTTTTAGGGAAACCCTACATACCATGAGGGAACATTTCCACTGGGAGAGCCAAGATTATTCTGAATCTAAGAAAAGGCTCAGAGACTTTCTGCTTCTTCCTCAGCACAGACCCCTTGCTATTCCACCTGTACTAGACATTGTGGATGATGTATTCTCAGAGTCCGGCCTGTCCCCAGACTCTCTCCCCCCTGCATCTGCTAAGCCAAACAGATACTACAGGGTCCCGGATTCTCATAAATTCCTGTATAAAAACCCCACTGCTGACCCAGAAACTATATCACAAGGTCCCAAGGGGGTTAAAGCTTCCACTGCAAAAAACCCTGTCCCCTCTGATAGGGATTCCAGGGCTCTAGACAGATGGGGGAAAAAAGTCTACACTTCTGCTGCCCTGGCTGTAAGGGCCTTAAATTGTCAGTTTCATATGCTTAAATATCAGCAATATTTAATGTCACTGCTTAAACAGAAAATGTTAACAAATACTGAATGTTCAGAAAACAAGGAATTGCAGGATTTATTGCATGCAGCTGAACAAGTGGTAAAGCATACTTTACAATGTGGTTATGATTCACTGGAGGCCTCCTGCAGGGCCACTGTTACAGGTTCTGTTATTAGAAGGCATGCTTGGTTAAAGGAACAAAATCTGCCTGATCATATTAAAGCAAAATTGTTAGATGCACCATTACAGCATGATACTTTTTTGGTACTAAAGCAGAAGAAGTATTAAAAAAATGGAGGATAAAGCAAAATCCATGCAGGCAGTCAAGGATTTCTTACAGGTACAGGCACCCAGATTTAGCAGAAACTGGCCTTCTAAAAATTGGTCCTTTCCAGTGTCAGACAGACCACAAAGAGGCAGATTCAGGCGTCCCAGAGGCAGAGGTCAGCCCCAAGACTCATACAGGCCTAAACAATGGGGTGCTCCTACCTCCAAAAGCAGAGAAGACAAATCACCACCTTACAGGAAACAGTCCCAATGACTTTCCTCTACCAAATCCAAGCACTTTTGTTTTGGCAGCCCCCTTAGGGGGAAAACTAGCACTTTTTTCTTCAAATTGGCAAAGGATTACCCAAGACAAATGGGTCCTGAACATAGTGTCCCAAGGCTACAGGTTCCATTTCCACACTCTACTAAGGCCAAAAGGTATGCCAGACCTGCCACACAATCAATGGGCAGAGGCACAAAACCAATTACAGCCCTCATGGACATGAGGGCCATTCAGCAAGTACCGCAACAAGAGCAGGGGCAAGGATTTTACTCCAGACTTTTCCTAGTACCCAGAAAGGACAAAACCTGGAGAACAATACTGGACCTGTCTATTCTAAATACATTTCTGGAAGTTTCAAAATTGAAGATGTTGACTCTGCAGCAGCTACTGCCCATGCTGGGCAAGAAGGCTTGGCTCGTAACTTTGGACCTAAAAGAGGCATACCTGCATATCCCAATCAGACAGTCTTGCAGAAGACACTTTTATTTTATTTTATTTTATTTTATTTTATTTTATTTTATTTTACATTTGTTGACCGGGCTAGTCTAGCTGGATACATGTCCATTTTTGGTAGAGGCCCGGGGAGAAAAGCTCCACAATAAAGAGGTAGTTAAACATAACATTCAAGTATAGAGTTATAGTTATTACATTCAACGAGGAATCAGACATAAATGTTATACAATTATTTAAAAGAAGTACAATACCTATAATGAACAAGCGTTAGAATTAGTTGAGACCTTAGGTTAGTGGGTTTTGTAGGGACTTTAGTGGGCCAGGAAAGTTTTAGTATTAGTCAGGATTAGAGCAGGGGCAGAGCCATTGGGACTTTAATAGGTCTTTGAGGTGTTTTTTGAATTGGTAGAGAGAGGTCATGTGTCTTAGGTTATTTGGGAGGGCATTCCAGGATTTGCCAATGGAATTTGCATAGAGTGCTTCGCCTCCCAAGTTGTTAGACTTGATGGTTTGAACTAGTAGGCTTTTGGATGACCTAAGGGATGTGAGGTTGGAGTAAGGGGTAAGTATTTTGTTCAGTGAGGGAGTTTTTTCTGGATGATTAATTATTTTGAATGCCTCAGAGAGTTGGTTAAGTTTGAGAGTACTGGAGAGTTCTAACCACTCGAGGGTCCTTAGATTTTGACAGTGATGGGTCCGATAGGGCATCCCTGTTATAAATCTGGATATGTGGTTATAGCTAGTAGACAGTTTGTTGAGTTCCTTCTTGTTGAGGAAGGAGAATACCGGCGAAGCGTAGAGGAGTGTAGATAGAAGGTGGGTCCTAGCAATGGTTAGTTTGGTGTGCAGAGTTAAGAAAGTTTTTAGTCTATACAAAGACCTGAGTTTTTTGTTTACAGACTTAATGGTCAGACTACATGTGTATCAAATTTAAGTTTGTTATCTATGGTCACCCCAAGTTGGTGTGGGTGAGACGGGTTGTTATTGATTTATGTTTTGGAGGACACGCAGGTTGGGTTAGTTAGCATTAGGTGGTTCTTTTTTTTGGAGGGATTTAGTTGGGGAAAAAAAAAAAGAAGCAATTTAGTTTTGATGGGATTAGTAGATAGTTTAGAGAACCATGTTTCAAAGGAAGAGAAATTTTTTTTGACAACAGCAAGAGGTTACAAGAGAAGAAAGAGCAATCAATAGAGTGTCAGTGGAGTCTGGATATGCAATGCAAGTGAATTTAGGAAGCTTCGGGAAAATTAATAAAATAGGGATAAATAAAGGGAGAAGAGGCCAAGTAGTGATCCTCTTGTGGATTGTGGGTATATTAGTGGGGAGTAGGTCCCACTGTTTTGCCACTGAACTGCTCTCTCGCTGTGCTTTACTACTATAACTTGGTGTTAACCAACTTGACTGGTTGGTGTTTGTTTGTATTAGTGTGTTTGTTGGTTTGTTAGGTGGTGCTTTTGATAGGTCAGTCAAAGGCATTTTGAGAGAAAAAGAAGTTTAAGTTTTGTTATTGCTTATATGAATCTACAAAGGAGAGAAGGAGATTGAAGGAGGTGAAGGAGTGAAGGGCGAGTGACATGGGTGGATGGCAATAGGTTGTTATGATGAGAAAGAGAGTGATGGTATGCAGGAGTTTATGGGCGCGGGCAGCCAGGATTTTGGCTAGAGGAGGATTCCACCCAGGTTTTCCCTGGGTCCTAAAGAAACCTACGAGTACAACGTAAGCTTGCTTAGTTTACTTTCCTTTTAGTTCAATGTCCGCTAGCAGAACCAGAGGGATAAAATAGCTGGTGTGATAAACTAGTAAGACACGAATACTGCCACAGTCACTAGATACAATGTACACTTTAGGGTTTGAAAGATCCTTTACCCTGGGATTTTAAGTCTTCGATTGACTAGTTTCAATAGACCTGGGTGGAGGCTGGTCTGTGCGTTCGCACCAGGGGTTCTTGTAGGTCAGTGCACGCGATGGGCATCGAGTGAGGGGGGTTATCTAAAGAGACAGAAGTAAGAGAGATGGAAGGCTTATCAACAAACTACAAGTTAGCTCTAGCAGGTTACGACTAGAACACCACAGCAACATGAAAATATCAGTAAGTAACAGCAAGGGGTCATAGTGTACTCAACACTCTAAGCATTAGCAGTTAGCAGTCTACAGCCATGCGTGAGTCCCGCAAACAGTTTAGCCAATAGTGATCTTACAGGTTGCTCAAGGACAAAATTAGGCACACATGAATAACGGTACAATGCAGCATTTTTAAGCAACGCTCCACCAAATCTTGAACATTAGTGTTAGCAATTTAGGCAAAAAAGAAAACAGAAAATGTCCAGTACTCGTTTTATGCTTAGGCCCTTCAGCGTGGGTGCGCACAGTAACCAACAACACAAGCGTATGTTAGTGTTAAAACGCTATTATGCTATTTGCTTCTCCTGTTAAAGCGAGTAAAGCAAGGTACAAGAAATCACTCCCTAGGCTAGATTTACAGTATTATAAGCCTTTTAAATATCAGACAGTAGTAGTGGTAAAGGTTGCCAAACACCACTCTAGTATGCTGTTTGCTTCTCCTGTATAAAGCGATTAAAGCAAAGTACAAGAAATCGCTTACAAGGTTAGTTTTACAGTAGGTTAAGCCTTTTCAATAACAGTAGTAGTAAAGGTTGCAAAAACAGATCATTGTTCGTTAGGTAGTAAAACAAGACACAGCAATAAAACGCTAACAATAGATGCACTGTAGCTAGCAGACAGTAGAAAAACCTGCCCTAACATTTGTGACCAAGCAGGGCGTTACACTTTAGGTCAAAAACACAAATCACAAAACACAGTAGTTGACGCTAAGCATGGATGCACTTTAGCTTGCATGTATTAGAGGAAACATACCCTAACTCTTGTAACCGAACAAGAGATACCTCAGATTCATAGCTGGCTCAATGCATTGCCAATTCTCTGCACTGCCCTTTGGCTTATCTACTGCGCCCAGGGTCTTCACAAAATGCCTGGCACCAGTAATTGCATTTTGCAGACAAAAGGGAATTCAATTATATCCCTAATTGGATGACTGCCTAATTCAAGCAGAGAACAAAGACATTCTTCTAAAGCATCTGGCGTCTGTAAAAAGATTACTAATTGGCCGAGGGTACACAGTAAACGAAAAGAAATCAAAACTAATGCCCTCTCAAGAGATAATATTCCTGGGTGCAAGCCTAAATACAACTGCCCAAATGGCTTATCTCACACCAGACAAACAAAAGCAACTGGCTACTTACTTCAAGAATTTGGCAACAACAACCCACTTATCTGCAAGGAAAATCCTGCAGGCCTTGGGTTTTATGGCATCCTGCATTCTTCTAATTCCATATGCCAGACTGCATATGAGGAAACTACAATGGTATCTAAAAAGTGTTTGGACTCAGCATCGCCACAGCCTGGAGACAGTAATTGTACTCATCCCCTGCCTGCAACAGGAGTTTCGATGGTGGGCAGAAGCTTGTCACCACAACAAGGGTCTGCCATTCAGTTTACCCACAGCCAGGCAGACACTGACAACAGATGCATCAGATTATGCCTGGGGAGCCCATATGGCAGGAAAATGTGTTCAGGGCACATGGCCTGCAAACCAGATGCATCTTCACATCAATCAAAAAGAGATGCTAGCTGTACAAAATGCCCTGACAGCTTTCAAGGTCCTGCTTCATCCAGGACAATTACTGATAAAGACAGACAACACTATGGTTATGTGGTACATAAACAAGCAGGAAGGTACACATTCCTACCCCCTCTGCAGACAAGCAATGACCTTATGGGATACAGCATTGGCATCTCAAGTTCACCTGCAAGCACAGTTCCTGCCAGGAAAAACAAATACTCTGGAAGATGAACTAAGCAGAAACCTCATGGATCCCCACAAATGGAAACTGGATCCACAAGTCTTCAGCATGATAATAAAGAGATGGGGATGCCCAGACATAGATCTATTTGCCTCCCCTCACAACTGCCAATTACAGAGATTTTGCACAAGGATTTATCACCAGCAAGCATGGAAAGTGGACGCCCTATCCTTCAGCTGGAAAAATCTAACAGTATATGCTTTTCCCCCACTGCCTCTCCTTCCCAGGGTACTCCTAAAGGTCAGACAAGAGAAGCCAAACATGATACTGATTGCACCAGACTGGCCACGCCAGCACTGGTACCCAATTCTGAAGAGCTTGTCTCAAGGTCCAGCATGGATATTGCCTCAAACTTCTCAGTTGCTGACCCAACAAAACAGTCAGATCCTGCACAGCCAACTCAGGACCTTAAATCTGGCAGCATGGTGGATAATGTAACCATTCAGAGCACTCCACTTACAAAAGCTGTTATGGACATTATCTTGGAGGCCAGAAGGCCCAGTACCAGAAAATCTTATGCAGAGAAATGGAAGAGATTCTGTGCTTGGAACCAGGAACAAGGCATAGACACGTGTGTACCAAATATCCCTCAGATTTTACAATACCTAACTGAGATGCTAAACAAAGGCCTTTCTTTCTCATCTATTAAGATTCATGCCTCTGCCATTTTAGCCCATTACAATACGGAACCACCTATCTTTTCTCATCCTTTACTAAGGCAGTACCTCAGAGGAGCCAAAAACATTAGGCCTCCAAGGAGAGCACCAATTCCGGCCTGGGACCTCAATTATGTTTTGGAAAAACTCACACTGCCTCCTTTCGAGCCAGCATCAACAGCAGGTATAAAATTTTTATCCTGGAAAACAGCTCTGCTCCTAGCAATAACCTCTGCAAGACAAGTTTCAGAGCTACAAGCACTCATGGCTGTGGAACCTTTCATCATTTTCCATCCAGACAGGGTTTCCCTGAGGACAAACCCTACATTTATGCCTAAGGTGGTGTCCACTGTGGCCCTCAACCAAACCATTCACTTGCCAACCTTTTATCCTAATCCACAGAACAAGGGTGAGAAAATTCTGCATTCTTTGGACATACACAGGCAGCTAAGATTCTACTTGGACAGAACTAAAGTTTTCACCAAGACTGAGCAACTTTTAGTGTCATATGCTGCAGGTTCACAGGGAAAGGCTATCTCAAAACAGACTATTTCTAAATGGATAGGCCATTGTATCTGTTTCTGCTATTTACAACATGGCAAATCAGTGCCTAAGGACATTAGGCCTCATTCCACCAGAGCAGCAGCCACTTCAGCAGCCTTCCTCAGAGGAGTACCAACTAAAGATATCTTAGAGGCTGCAACTTGGAGTTCAGTGCACACCTTCACAAAGCACTACCATTTACCTCTCTATTCTAAGTCCAGAGCAGGCTTTGCCACTGCAGTTCTGCAGGGCCTCATAGCCTCTCCAAATCCTATTTAGACCACCCACCCTACCTCAGCTTTGGGATTCAACCCAAGAGTAATGACTGCAACAGTGAAACACGATGAACATAGTACAGTTGTGTACCTACCATAAATGTAGATGTTCGAGTGTATTCACTGTTGCAGTCCAGGTTACCCAACCACCATCCCCCTTTTCCTTGTGGGACTTATCTACACTTCTCTATCCTATACTATCTTTTTGGTGTATTTGCTTGTAGATGAAGGACATGTTATTTTTGTGCATGTATTTTATTGGCATATTCTTTCAGCCTCCCAATTTAGGGGCACCTGACATCTGGGGCAAGAAAAACTGAAGAAAATGGTGTTGGCTGCTTCTTTTATACCCCTGGTGCACTGACGTCAGGGAAGAGATGACAGCAACTGACGCCGGACCTAGACTTTGGAATCGGGCCGACTACGGGTAGCCTGCTAGCAGGATAACCCAAGATTAATGACTGCAACAGTGAATACACTTGAACATCTACATTTATGGTAGGTACACAACTGTACTTTCTCATGAGAACTCTCTCTTACCTAGTTCAGACTTGATATCAAAAGAGCATAAAAGAAGGCTGGCATTAAAAAAGCAATGCTGCTCTGCTAATGTTTAGTTTGTGTTTGTAAATCAGACGGAGGGTTCTGGTTTGAGGCCTCATAAATATTTAATTAGGCCATTCAGTGGTCTGTAGCTGGTAAACTCAGAGCATTGCCCTGTCATCCTGACATATAGCAGTAACATCAAGCTGGGGACATTGGACCTGCTGAGCAGATGAATTATCAATTTATACAACAAGTATGAAACTAGTTGAATTATGGTATCAGCTGAAAATGACTGCACAAGATAAAATCCCTGATATTGGGTTTATGTGTGATACAAAGCCTAACAAACCCTGGTTGGGAGCTGTGTTCCCCACACCTTTTTTATTAATGTGATCACTCCAACGGCACTCTAGATCAGAGGAACGAAGAAATCCCTTTTAAGGTTTTTTCAGCTGTCTTTTCGGATTCTAACAGTTTATCAGTATCGATGCTGACCAGGTAGCATATTTCCTTGGTTGTGGATAGCATCATTATCATCATAGGAGATGCAAGGGAATTCAGTCACAAGACTATTTACACCTTGCCAGTGCCCACACAGAAGTGGATATAAGTTTCATGAAACAGGAAGGATTGCAGTAGCAATACAAAATGCAGCAAAATATGCATTAGTGGCGGACTCTAGTCTGCAGAAATGTAGGCATATCCTTAATGTTTCAGAAAAAATCCTATTACTGTATCAGCCAGAGTTGTAAGTCATGTATTCTTGTTTTGAGAATAACGCTTGCTCAAGACAAAAGTAAGAAAAACACAAGCAGAATCCAAAGGAACAGAAGATCTGACCATTCCCAGAAAATATTGATAATTCAGAACATAAAATGATTACTGTTTAAGACAAATAATATAAGCAGCACCATTACTGGAATGATGTGGATTACAGCCACAGTGGAAGGCATACTGCTGACTCCTACTAAGGACAGAGCCATCATTATCAGATATTTAAAATGCTAAGGTGACTTAACCTTGAATGTAAACTAAACTATGTACGGATGGATCTGGCCTACATACGCCACCACAAAAGCACAGGAGGAATAGTAGTCACAACTACAAAATTTAGTTCCTTTTTTCCTGAGAACAGTTTTGTACTGTAAAGTACTGCCAAAATCCAAAGCCTTTTTAGAAAGAGCAGAACTTCTCTACAGTTGCTCCAACCAAGACATACTGATGAAGCTTTCATAGGTGGGCTATGGACTATAGCAGAATAACAGCAATTACTGAGTTCACAGCTTTTATGAGCTACCTTGTATAATGGTATACAGCAACTGGTAGTGAACTACATAAAGATAACATTTTCTGTGAGTTGCATGGTCACTCCTGTGAAGCAGACAACCAGGCTCAGTATACAGTGGTATGCAGCATGACCCATAGTAATTTGTCACAACACTGCCAAAAACATACAGACATGCAGACGAGTGTGCGTGTGTATGCATTTATCCTGTTTACAGAATCCAGTATCACAACACTTGTGGCTACTCACCAGGCTGCCATGCTATGTGTCCCTATCATTTGTAATCTGTTGCCTATTTGCCCACATGCACTTTGTCTCTGCATGGCACATGGAATGCTATGCTGTGTGCCTTGCGTTGCAAGAACCTCCCCAGCTGGGTCACGGGTGTCACTCTGGCAACAAGTATGCTGACATGCAGCATATTGAGATACAGTTCATTATGCTGGGCTTATTCCTGTACAGTGCAAAAAGGTAATACAGACAGCATTGAGATTTGGTCTTACACTGAGGTAATACAGACAGCATTGAGATTTGGTCTTACACTGAGGTAATACAGACAGCATTGAGATTTGGTCTTACACTGAGGTAATACAGACAGCATTGAGAGTAAATGGTGTAGTAAACAGATTCTTCATTACCATGCAGATAGGTAATCTTCACTGTTCTCCAACTATTGAAGATACTGTGGTTCATATCACTTAACAACACTGCTGTCTGCACCTCCAGGAAGCAGTGATGGTCTGAAAGGTGCACAGGTAGTTGCCTTATTCTGCTGTTTTGGTAGCTCTGAGATTTAACATATTTTCTTTTATTTTTTGAGGGGAGCAGATGTTACCTGAAACTGATGAGGAAAAAGTATCTCATCCTGGTTAGTCTAATAGAACCCTTGTGGTGTTCTTGTTTGTACAGGGTTTTGTTAGCATCACACAGAACAGTATGTTGTTTCTTTGGCAGTAAGTAGCCTTTTTATTGTCCATATAATTAGTTGTGGGAAATCATTTTAAGTGGGCTTATCCTGTTAATGCAGATGCAGTTAACCGGATTATATTTTTCCTTTTGTGGGTCCATGAAGGGGACACCATGCAACAGAATAAAACGTTTTCTACGTCGTTTGCTGCATCTTGATGCGGTGAACACAAAATGATTTTAATGAGGTGGTGATCCACTGATGTTAAGCAAATGCAGGTATATCTTGCTTTTAGAAGCATTTTATCTGAATGCTGGCCTGCTGTCAGAGTACATAGCTCTCAACCTTCCATCTTCAAAATGAGGAAAACTACCTTTCACAGTGTGGAACGCTCACTAAAAGCTCGCTAACAACTTCATCCAGGAAGCTCACTGGATGATTGAAATGTGATATCATTAATTATATAATAATTCTTTTAATGACTTACTATGATTCAGTTCTGTTTACTATGGATATTGGTTAAAAAATTGCTAACACTAAATGTGTTACAGATCCTTTCAATGTGGAACATCAAGGAACATGAATGTTTTAAGACCCCAAATAAGGAACATTGCTCATAATGAGGTACACTTGAGAGGTACTGTCAGAGATGGTAATCAGGCTTGACCAGGAAAGCCCTAAAGTAGAAGTGCAAAGTGATGCCATCTTTGTACAGACCGTATGGGGGGCATTGTGTTCTCTGTGTGACTGCAAAGTTTCCCACATGAATACAAATATATGTCAGAGGTGGAGGGAGTGCCTTAAACTTAGTAGTTGTTGGTGGACTGCTTGTGTGTTTGTGTGTGTGACTGTGTATATGTGGTGGGGTATTTGCAGTGTGTTTTCAGAAAACTTGGGAAAATAGTTATCAAGAAAAGCTGCTTAATCAGGGGTATTAACAGAAGGGACTTTGCATTCCAGATGTAAATGGGATACAGATTTCTGACAAGGAGGTTGAAATGCATCTAGCTTCAGTGATGGAATGTAGTAGAGTTTGTGTTACTCTAGCCGGCATAGCAGTAAGGTGAGAATAGGAGTTTACATTAGATTGCTATGGTACTGTAATGTACCGTACCTCTTAACTTATCCTGTGTTTGCTGAAAAATACTGAATTTATTCTTCAAACAACAGAGCTCCACAAAATTCCAAGTGGCCCTTTTAAATTACAGTTTATTTGACCAGTTTACCAGCTTTCACATCATCCGACAGCAGCTGTGGCCCTGCAGCATCACCAGCATTGGATGTGATGATGTCACTAGGCCCATGATTGTGACCACGACTGACTGCATCCACTTGTAAGGAGAGTGAGGGGGGAAACATGCAAGCAAAAACAAGCAGGAAGGAAGAAATCTGGAATCCATTAGTTTCAACGGAGAAGAAGCACTGAAGGCAGTGACATCATTTAATTAATTTTGTGTGTCGAACTATGAGAACAGAAGCAATTCAGAAGAAGAAGAAAGAAGTGAAGTTGACAGCAGTGGGAACTGAGAGGTTGTGAGGGCAGGTAAAAGTATTCTGACCAATACTGCACACATGGCTGTTGAAGGCCTGAGCATCTGAGATGTCAGTCTGACTAATCTTACATCTAATATCAAACTTTGTACAACAGTATAAATGAGGAGAAGCTGTTTAGCTATACTGGAGGGTACTTAAGGTGGTTGTTAGAAAGAGTTTTGTATTTCCTTGCTGGTAGTTCTAAGGAGTCAAAACGGAATGATGTAATTTTTATAGATTCATAGATCTTTTACTAGGCTATTGACTCGGGGGGGCTTTTCTAAGCCTAGCCAAGTTTTCCTGAAAGAATAAGGATGTCCGGTATCCAAATAGGACAATGAGAGTCAGGCATTTGTAAGCAACCTCTGTCCGTAAGAGACATGGATGCCAGGCCTGGTGTAAATTCCCTATCTGCTTAAATTGGGTAATAGACGAGCTCAACTTCACATGGATAGGAAACCTGTTCCATAGGAGGTGTAGTCTCTGGGACACATCTGTCCTCCAACATGATCTGTTTAAGTCTCAGAGAAAATTCAGGTCCCTAGACCTTGTATTTCTGGTACTGTCTGACTTATAAATATGCAGGAAATTCATAAGTGTGGGGTTTGTGGATGCCTTGTAAGCCAGGCATAGATCACCCCTCTGCAATCTATAGAAGACTGAGTAGAGGGGAAGGGCTTTAAGGTGCTCTCTGTAAAGCAGGTTTCCTACAACATGTATTCTTTTTGTAAGGAACCTCTGAAGTCACACTAGTTGCTGCATATGCTTGGTCAGGTACATACCGAAGGGAGCATTGTACTCTGAATGGTTTGATAAGGGCAGAGTACAGTGGGATAATGACCTCTTTGGACCTATATGCCATGACCCTACTTATAGGCTGTGCAACATAAAAGGATTTTCTCACCACTGTGGCCACATGGTGATTGAAAGTAAGGCTACTGTCTATGTGTGTACCCAGATCCCTGACCACTGGGTCAAGTCTTGGGGCATATTATTAACATGGTAATTAGCCAGGATGGTTGACTTCCCAAAGAGTACAGTTATGCATTTCTCAGCATTGAGTTGGATTTGATGATTGTGGACTTCCTGTCACATGCAGTGACTTAACTTGTTTTCTTTTCTTTTTGTAGAGCTACAAAAAGTGCACTTGGAAATACAATTGTACCTGATTTTATTGAAATATCCGACTCTTACCTTTCATTCTGTTGTATTTCCCTCCGTCACATTTGCTTGTATATTATGCTGTTCCCTATTTTGCAAAATCACCTTCTTTTAAGTCCAATAATCAACTTTGCTATGGCATCACAAAACCTAACTTTTTCACAGTGAATCACTCTGGTTACTGCTTGCAAGCAGATGGATACTTCTATCCAACTCTTTAACTCTGTCCCCATTCCACTGTATAGGATCAGATTGGATTTCATTTTTTGTGTGAGTTAAAAGCCTAAACCATCAAAGGTATGACCACTACAAGACACTCCCCAACCTATCTGAACTGCATCATTTTTTTCTGCCATTGTAACAGGTCATTTATGATTTCATGCATCCATTTTCTTGCCTAGAACACTGGTTTGTATCATTCCCAGCAACTCCTGCGTTACTACTTCTTGTCTCCAATAGTTAGACTTCCACTGCAAATACTTAATTTTCTTGCTAACATTATTTTCTTTATGTAACAAGATGCTTCACCCCCCGACCGTAGATGAGATCTAAGTCATATCACTGTGTACTGTGAATATGGGACTCACTCAGCACTGAGTTATCTCTACAACTTCAATGGCATTGGTTTTTGGCAGATTTTTGTTTAGCCTGTTTTGGCACTGGCATTCATTATATGTATCCTTTTCATAGTTTGATCTCTCTTACTTCCTTATTTACCTTCACTTTAGCTGCCATCTTCCACAGCCTTTTCTGTCTTGGCAAGGAGGCTGTGTATGGAAAAATCCCCAGTGTGGACATAGTGGAAGCCTGTGAGGACACAATGTAAAGTAACATGTGCATAGTGATAACAATCTAAATCTTTGTCTGGATATTTTGAAGTCTGCAGGTTGAAAACTGTGTGATTTACACTTTTGATTTATAGTAGGTTTGCCCGTGTGTACTTCCGAGAGACAGCATGGACTTGGGGATAATGTATAAGTATTCTGCATCATGGTAAATGTTACATTAAAAATTGCATAACTCTACAGTGGTGTAAAGATTAGGATTACAATGCACTTTATAAGAAAAGTAATAAACAAAAACTGTTTTCTTATATATTGTCACTTTTATTTTTCGTAAAGGAATTTTCCAATAAAACACCACTGGAACATGAAAGGGAACATTCTGCTTTATAAGCAGAAATGGTTAGGTATGTTTGGGGATGATGGAGACCATACCTCTCAACTATCCCTGATTTTGTCATATTTTTGTCCTGTCTCTCGTAAAACTTTTGATTTTCTGGTCAATCACTAAGGATTACAGTCAGGTAGAAATGTCAGATGTTAGAATTTCATACAGTGACTGTTCTAATGTTAGGACCTGCTAGAGCAAGTTCCAAAATACTGTGAGTGAATGGCTGAAAGATCAGAGTTTTCAGACATATATATCAAGTCTGAAAAGCCATTTCTCAGAATATTCCCTTTCCTCCAAGGTATGGCGATCTTGGAGTTGGGATATACAAGTTCAGGGAGCGTGGATAGCTTGCACTCCCTGCAAAAGGAAGTTTTAAGGAGAAGAACAATCTTTGAAATTCAGTCTTCTTCTGTGTTTTCTGTCTGTTTTTTTCTGCATGTCGGCACTTGGCATTTTGAGTGCCGACATTTCAGTAGGTAGCCATTTCATATTACATATCATACCAAAAAATGCAATTTGATGAAAAATCTATTATTCTGTTAACTGTTTAAAGTAATTAGAGTAAGGTTAAAAATTGCCACTGATTTGGGGTATTTACCCCTCATTACTTTTGCTTTTGTCCCTGATTCTTGAGCAAAGACGCTGAGAAAGAAGAATGGTGAGCTTTGGGATGCTATAAAAGGGCTGGGGTCAGAAGGAATGAGTGGAATAAAGAGATTAAGTAACTGTTGAAATTGAGGCATATTACTGGAGTACAGACACATTATGGAGGGGTGCAAGTGGAACAGTAAGGAAGATGGAAAAAGGGAACAAAAGGGCATGCTTCAGGAGTAGTGCATATGTGGATGGGATGTTGAGGGTAGACAAGATGCTTTACTGTCACTGTTTTAGATACTGCCTATCCGATAGTTCCTGTTTTTAAACATCACAGACTGCCTTTTAGCATTTATAAATACTGCCCTAACTCAAATGCTGTCAAATCAAATCCAAAATTCTGATGTATGCAGATGGTCTTGCCGTCTAGAGAGACTTAACCAATGAACAACTGACATAAGTTCTTATCTTTAGCAAGCTCCTGTATCTCTTCTTGGTTTTTCTATAAACAACTGACAATTCTGTTTTAGTATCACAACTGGGAGAATCATGGTGCCTGCCAATTGTTCTGTTAAATTCAGCCACTGGTCACCACTTGGAAATTTTATGTTCCTGTAAACATGTAGGCATTCTCCTGGACTGTAACCTGTCTGCTGCCTTTCATATAGAAAAAGTGCAGCAAAAACTGTTAGTTGTGCTTGGAGAGGGCTGTGTTTTTAGCTGCTGAAGCATGTCTTGCTTTGGCCAAAGGAGCGCTAATGTTGAAATGTGGATGCGCCGTACTCCTGCTATTGCACTAAGCCTGCAACATGACCAAACTCCAAACAACCTTTGAAAATGTTGGCCACTTTGTGGTACATCCCCTCAAATCAAAGTCACTGAAATGCTCTTGGACAACCACACTGCGGTCCTGTTAAACACCGAGCAGCACTTTTTGTGGGTTGCTGCAGCTTTAGTCTTCCCTCTTGCCTAGAGTTCCTTCTTTAAAACCCTTTCCTGGATCTCTTTGCCTATCTACTCCTGATTGTAATTATTAATTTATTGCACAACATTCTTCCATACTTATAGCCTTACCATTTCAGCTTATGTCCCCCAAAACATGGAATTCAATATCTTCATCTACTAAGAGCCTTCAAATAGTGTCTGCATTTACTCCTTACTGAAACGATACTTAAGCAGGCTGTATATTCTTTACTACTGATACATAACAAGCCTATGTTTCTGTCTCTTCTTGACACAATTCCACCTCTGTACATCCAGATTACTGTAATTCTGTATTTTGATCATTTTGAGGATTGGGTTTATAATACCTCAACTTCTACTTTTTTGTCTGTATATCTGCTTCATTGCTCGTCTTTCGGCTACTTCTCTGTAAAACGTGTCACTTCTTGTTTGACTAATTATTGCCACCCTACCCTGCAGCCTACTGTCAATCCACACTTTGCACTACATTCTGCTAAGATAGCAAATAGTGTTGGATTTTGGGATATAAATGTTCCCTACTTTGGTGATAGTTCTGTATGTACCCTCAAGCATGACAGCTGCATAAGATGTTGCTTTAGCACACACCATTGGCTTAGTTTTAGTCCTGCATTCTAATTTCTTATTCTGTACTTATTTATTTATTTATTTACAGTTGTTTACCAGGTAGTGTCTGACTGGGATGAGGGCCCATTTTCAGCGGAGACCCGGAGAGAAAATCTCCAAGACAAGCAGTGAACAACAACATAGCACTAAACAAGTTACATACATGACAGAGGTAAATTACAGTTTCTTATTACATAGATAACACAGGTAGATTATTCCATTATACATCATATACAAGATAATAATACCCCTTTTTTGTGGTAAAGGGTAAAGATGTAGAGGCAGGAAAAATATTATGATGTATGATATCACATGAGAGTTATAATTACAACAGAGAAAAAAAGTAAGAATGGGACTCATGCAATGTTAGTGTGAAAGACAGTTAAGTTAGAGGGGGTTAGCCTGGGTGGATGCAGGAGCATAGCCACTGGTTAGTAAGGCTTTCTTTTAGAAGAAGTTTGAATTTGCGATTCTTGGGATTGTTAAGTATTTGCTGGGGCAGCAGGTTCCAAGATTTGGGTATTTTATTGGAACAAAGACAGTTGCCATAGTAGTTTTTGGACTTCGTTACCCTTAGGAATAGTTTAGGCACCTGGGGTTGGTGTCAGGTTCAACTAGGTTAGACAGAGGAGGGCAATGATCTGGTTTGTGGATGATATTATGTGCAATGGTGAGTTGGTTGAGAGTTAGTATGATGGGTAGTTTAGCCAACTGAGTTGGTGAAGTGCGATACAGTGGTGGGATTTGTGAGGCTGGTTTATGGCAAACTTGGCTATTGTATTGTAGCAGCTTTCCAGGTTATTTAAGTAAGTTTTTTGCAGGTTGATAAAGATTTTTGAGCAATAAAGAAGGGAGGAAAGCAGGTGGGTTTTAGCTGTAGAAAGTCTGGCGTAGTTAGTTAGGAAAGACTTGGCTCTATAGAATGAGCCAAGTTTGATATTAACTTTTTAAATTGTGGTTGATATATGTTTGTCGAATTTTAGACAGTTATTTATTGTTACACCAAGAAGTTTAGTTTGACAGACTGGTTCAATTTTTATACCATTAGAGGAGTAGATGGTAAGAGAAGTTTGGTTATTTTTAGTTCTACTGTTGCAAAAGACCATAACCTTTGTTTTGTTTGGGTTGAGAATTAGTTGATGGTTGTTGTGGTATTTTTCTACTTATTGGAGAGATTTTTGTGTTTTTACCGGTAGTTCTTGGGAGTGAGGGGGTAGAGCAGATAAAAGAGAGGCATCATTGGCATATTGAATGATAGCGGATAGCTGGGTAGAAGAACCGAGTTCATTAGTAAATATGATAAAGAACAGGGGTCCGAGAATAGAGCCTCGGGGGACTCACACAGGGATGGGTAGGAGGGAGATATATTGTTTTCTTATCTGGTGGACTGCTGTCTGTTGGAAAGATAGCTGTGAAACCACCAAGTCAGGGATGTTAAACTGAGGTTATAAGAGGCCAGTTTGCTGAGCAGTATTTGGTGGGATACTGTGTAGAAAGCTTTGTACATATGGAGGAAGATAGATGAGACAAGTTGACTATAATTTTTGAGGTGGTTTACAGTGTTGGTGAAACTAATGAGTGCAGTATTAGTACTAAGCTTTGGTCGGAAGCCATGTTTTGTGCTGGATAAGAGATTGTTTTTAAGGAGATGGTCAAGTAATTGCTGATGAATACATTTCTCTAAGATTTTGGAAAGGGGGAGAGAGTAGCAATTGGACAATAGTTTGTGAAGTCTGCACCACCTTTGTGTAGGGGGATGACATGAGATATTTTCCAGAGGAGAGGAACAAATTGTTCTGATGTGGAGCAATTTATTAAGATACCTATAAGATATGCGATGGATGTGGCAGCTATTTTTAGAAATTCACTAGAGAGCTGATTTGCAGCAAGAGTACAGGGTTTTAGTTTGTTTAGGAGCCTTTTTATGTAGTTGGATGAAATGGGCTTGAATGAGAATGATGTTAGGTTAGTATCTGCAGTGGTGGGGACCGAAAGGGGTAGGCTAGTGTTGTGGTTTATGAGGGAGGTTATGGAGTTGATAAACTGAGTATTAAATTGAGATGCTATGTAGTTGGAGGTATTTTTGGTGGATGGGGCAGGGGAAGAGGGTTTTCCTGGGTTGAGGAGATAATCGATACTTGCCAAAATTTCTGTGGGTTATTTGAGTACTTTTGTTGACATGTTTGGAAGTAAGTTTTTATCAAAAGGGCCTTACAAACATAAGATAAATGCTCCTCTCCCACCATTAAATTTAATATTCTCTTTCTGAGACCACAAATGAAATACTTAGTATAATAATACTTATTGTATAAATAATAGCACTTTAGCTCAGTGTTTGCATCCTTAGTATTTTCTCTGGTTACACTGTTCCTACCTTATATGTGCTGTTTCCATTTATTTAGACATTTTTGTGCAATTTATTTTATTTTATTTCATTTGCGGCCTCAGAATGATAATATTAAATTTAATGGGGGGAGAGGAGTATTTGTTTTATGTTTATAAGGTCCTTTTGATAAACCCCTTAAGCTGATTTGGTATGTCAGATTTCTTAAGAACTAACATGGACCTTATTTTATTTGCATTTAATCATTTGTAGTTCTGCATATAGAACAGTGTTTGCTACTTTGATATCTGCACAATATGACTATTATTTTTTTTAAATGCTTGGAATGCACTGATACAGAGTGCAGCCATTTAAGTTTAATTTTGCTAACAAAAAAACAAAACATTTTCTGTGAAAAAGACTTTTGAAGTTCCAGGATTTTTCTGAGGGCATTGCAGATAGTAATAATATTATAGCAGTCTAGAGAATAAACTGGAATTGTTAAAATATATATTTTTATGGAAAACTAGGCTAAGAATGCTCCAAATACAGTGGTTTCCTGATTAGAAGTTACTGACGCTTTGTTTATGGTGCAAGCAGCCATGTGGTTGGATGTAGTGATATGGTAGTTTAGTTTAGTTTGCACATTATCATGGTGTACTGCTTTGTTTATGCATATGGAAGTTTAGCTTTGTATGCACATGTCATGATGTATTACTGTATACATGCGGTAGTTTAGCTCAGTGTACACATTATCATGGTTTATTACTGTATACATGGGGTAGTTTAGCTCAGTGTACACATGCAGTCATTGTGTATTACTGTATACATGTGGTACTTTAGCTTAGTGTACAAATGTCATGGTGTATTACTGTATACATGTGGTACTTTAGCTCAGTGTACACATGCAGTCATTGTGTATTACTGTATACATATTGTACTTTAGCTCAGTGTACACATGCAGTCATTGTGTATTACTGTATAAATATAGTACTTTACCTCAGTGTACACATGGTGTATTACTGTGTATGTGTGGTACTTTACCTCAGTGTACACATGTTGTGCTGTATTACTGTATACACGTGGTACTTTAGCGCAGTGTACACATCATCATGGTTTATTACTGTGTGCATATGGTAATTTGGTAGTTTAGCTCAGTGTACACGTCATGGTGTATTACTGTATACATGTGATAGTTTAGCTTAGTGTACATGTTATCATTGTGTATTGCTTTGCTTATGCATATGGCAGTGTAGTGGTTTAGCTCAGTGTATGCATGCTGTCATGGTGTATTACTGTATACATGTGGTACTTTAGCTCATTGTACACATGTTGTCATGGTGTATTACTGTATACATGTGGTACTTTACCTCAGTGTACACATGCCATCATGGTGTATTACTGTATACGGTACTTACGTATTATCGCAACCAGATTTCAAATGTGTCATAATTCGTTATGTAATGTAGAAAGGACTCATTCAGTTTGTGCAGGGGTTAGTAGGTTAAGTAAGTAACAGTTTGTCAGACTGGGGCCCGACTGTTTCGTGATTTTAAAGAAAAGGAAACAATTCACTTTTGCGAACAGTAGCATTTTGTTTATGGCCGGGCATTCATAAATGCTTCCTTTGTGTCACTTGCAATGAAGTTGTAAGGTATATGAGATAGACGCGCATGTTATCTAGTATTTTTAGGTAAGTAATGTACTACTTCACTATAAAAGCATGTCTTGGGTTCAAAAACTCAGGGAACAACATCCCTGTGTAAGTTACAGGGCTACAGCCAGTTTGATCAGGTGGAAGCCTTTTTACAGTCGTCATTCTCCCGCTTAGCTTGGCATTCTAACCCGTACGTATTTTGAGGTGTTGTGCACAGGACTCTTGAGATGTGTGACTCCTTCCAACAGGGAGATAAATAATGGCCTCAGACCCATGTCACACTTCTAATAGTTAAAGATCACCTTCCCTGTTGAAAATACTCTCCATGGTGTAAGTTTCCCTTCCGCGGCAGTAACGTTTTTCAGAACCCAATGACATACCATGACCAATGACAGGAATCAGCTGTCTTGCCGCTGTGAAAAGTAAGTAATGCACCATGTCAGGAAGTTTTCTGAATTTTCTCACCTGTTCTTTGTTTGTCTGTGTCTGTAACCCCCCATTCTCAGTTGCTCATATATTTTTGGAGCTGCTCTGCAGTGCACAACTAAGAAGGTAGCCACATGGGCCATTGTGGAATCTGGTTGCGATAATACGTAAGTACCCTGTATACATGTAGTACTTTACCTCAGTGTACAAATGCCATCATTGTGTACTACTGCATACATGTGGTATTTTACCTCAGTGTACACATGTCGTCGTGTATTACTGCATACATGTAGTACTTTAGCTCAGCATACACATGCTGTCATTAAGTACTACTTTATTTATGTTTCCTGTTGCCATTGCTGAGCTATCATACAGTCTACATTACCCACTTCCATGAAACATCACCTTCTTTCCTGCTGGCTAATCCTTGATGTACTGAGTTGCAGGATAGTCCACCTCCAGTTTTCTGGCAGATGAGATATTCAGTTACTTGCACTAAGGACTTTGGAACTGGCTTAGGTGGGAGACAGGTTCACCTCTGTGGTAGCCAGTCATATTTTCCCTAATACCTGAGAGTGAATTCACTATACATATGATCATTTTCCTTTGTACCTTTATGCTGTTGGTGATAAATTAATACTGAGCTGCATGGGGGACAGAACTGGATTACTGCCTTTCTGCTGTAGCTGATTATAATAGTGGATGTAAATTAAAAATATGCACATAGAAAGGACTTTCTACCATGGACTGTGGAATGCTTATATGTGTAAACATTCATATATGGATGTGATTCCATGTTTACATGCACAGTTGTGCACATATTTGTATTCATGAGTTTGAGTCAATTTATATTGTGTGTAGATGCCTGCATTTAATTTATGTCTTTTGGTGTGCATTTGTGTTTCCATGTTTGCTTTGTTGATGTGTTAATGTCCATATAGTCCTCCACTGGTAGTTTTCACTCTCAGCCCTGCAGGGGCAAACAAGCCCGCTCCGTTCACTCTGCTCCCCTACTCTGCCCCCAATTCCCTCCTGCCCCCACTGTCTCTAACTTTATACATCACAGGTCACTCCTTCCAACCTCCTCATAGGCTCTAAGCCCCCTGACTGCTTCACATCCCACACCCAAAACAACTAAAACCCTCCTGCATCTCACATCATGCACACTCTGCTATTAATAACATCCCTAACCTTCTTTAATCTACTTACTCTGTACCACCTCACTTCTCACAACACCACACTACATCAACTAACCCCAACAAAAACTACAGCATACATATACCATAACTCATCCCAAAATAGTTATCTGATATCTCACCATCACTCTTCAGTCACAGAGACACCACCACTTTCAAGACCAAACTGCATTTTAATATACTAAAATCAAACAATTATACATCTCATATGCGTACTCCATACATAACTACATTTCATCCACAATCCAAACCACTATCTTCACATTACTATGCCAAAGTGGAGATATTCATCCAAACCCTGGACCCTCTCCTGCCCAACATATTAACAACTCTACATCACTCTCAGTGAAAACAGCAAAAGACCTTTGCATCGTGACATTAAACATCTGTAGTATCTGCAACAAAGTAGCAGACATCACTGGAAGACTTCCTATCATGGTCTGACCACTACATCTCAAATGAAACCATCATCCTCGATGACACTAATATAAATTGGCTTAAACTAACACCAAACAACTCCACAAACTCCATCAATCTGTCCAAATCTACACAACTTATACAAACCCCAACATGCACAACAAACAATCACCTTGAATCCACCCTAGACTGGATATTAGTATCCCACTCACAGTACTACTCCAGTCCCAATGCCCTAAGTGACCACTTACCAGCCCTGATACACAGACTATCAACCTCCAAACCAAGCATTCATTCATACAAATATACCAGAAATCTAGCCAATTTTACCTAGTCTCACTTTTGCAACCTATTACAAACACTAAACTGGAACACATTGAAATATGTTCCCTTAGATGAAGCAGTACATTATTTCAATACTGTCTTCCTAGATACCCTTAAGTCCATAGCCTCCATAAGAAAAAAGAAAGTTAAACATAGCCATGCTCCTTGGCTATCTAAATCAACCAAACAACTACTGATTAATAACTGAGCATGTCACAAATGGAGAAAAGACTTAGAAACAAAGCTAAACAGGCCATTAATCAGGACAAAAAGACTTTCTTCTCTCAAGATATAAACACCCACAGTAATAATCCCAGACTTTTTTGGAAATCTGTCAATTCATTACTAAATCCTGACAGTACCCAAAACCCATCTCCATTTACAGACAAAAGCACAGTTGAAGTCAGTGACATATGTAATAAAAACTTTATTGATATTATCTTTACATTAGTAAACGCAGGCAATACTCCAACCCCCATTAACCCATCCATCATACTTCAAAGCAATATCAGCTCCATACCATCTTTTAACTTCAAACCTGTAGCAGCCTCTCAAATACAAACATTACTTGGAAAATTAAAACCAGGCTCCTTATCCGCTGATAATCTCCCCCCAGAATATCTCAAAATTAGTGCTAAGGCAATATGTTTCTCAGTAAGTATCCTTATAAACTGATCACTTTCAGAACACACAATCCCCCAGCTCTGGAAAAAAATCAATAATCACCCCACTTCATAAAGGTGGAAACCCTCATGACCTATCTAATTTTAGACCTATTTCCATAGTGTTCCCCTCTATCTAAAATAATGGAAAAATGCATTCACAAACAACTGGTTAAATGTCTAACCAGCAACAACCTACTATCCCCTTCACAACATGGTTTTCGACCATCCCACAGAACCATTATTGCCCTAGTCTCCTTCACAAATTACATCTATAATGCCCTAGATAGTAACCTACTTACATCAGTCCTGTTACTGGATCTCTCAGAAGCATTCGACACAGTCTCCCACATCAAACTTATCCAGCAACTCCACTCACTAGGATGCTCTGATGCCACCCTAACCTGGTTCACTAGTTACTTGGAAAACAGACAGCAGTCCGTAAAATGGCTGAATAACCTCTCTAGCTTTCTCCCAAATAACGTAGGAGTGCCCCAGGGGTTAGTCTTGGGACCCCTACTATTCAACATTTTTATAGATGACCTAAATAAAGTTCCCTCTGACTGTACTACCATACAATATGCAGACGATTCAACCATAATCTGTACCTCCAATAACTTCTTTGACCTCCAAAAGTTAACACAAGAGGCCTTTACATTCATAGAACTCTGGCTAAACCAATCACAGCTATTACTTAACCCTAATAAATCTAAACTACTCATCTTTGCATCTAAACCTTTTCCCACAGACTTTACTATATTCTCCATAAACAAAACCCCAATAGAGTTAGTAAATCAGGCCAAACTGCTAGGAATTACTATTGACAGCAAACTTAGCTTTGACTTGCATATTAATAATGCAATAAAAAAGACTCACTTCAAATTAGGCAAACTTTACAGAAACAAACAATACTTAGACAAATCCATCCGAATAAAACTTTCAAAAAGTCTTCTCCTTCCAACCTTACTATATGGGTCTCCTATCTTCACCAATCTCCACAACTCTTTGCAACACAAACTGCAGTCCTGTTATTATAAGATTGCAAAATTCGCATCAGCCCAACCAAATCGCACCCACCATTGCCAGGCCACTAAAGAACTAAACTGGCTAGAATGTGCACATTACCTACATTACACACAGCTTACCTTTACCCAGAAACTCATTTATAAACCGAGTGTTCCCCTTCCCTGAAAAATATCATTGAACTTTACACCCCATCCAAACATCTGTGCTCTAACAACAAACACCTACTTAAAGTATCAAAACCTAGTAAAAGAGCAGGTAGCTGCCTCTATTCCCATTCCATAACTAAGCTGTGGAATGCCCTCCCATCATCAGTTAAAGAGTTAGACAACATAATCTCCTTTAAAAGAAAACTGAAACAACATCTCACTGATAATCCCAGCCGCACATGCAACACATATCCACAGCCTCCTTAATCTAGCAAACCTGTTTCACGTAGCAAATATACTTATGTATATGTTATGCTGTTACACCATATGAGTTATCCCTAATCTATAGTATCATAGTCCACACATCAATACAACCATCTTAACACATTTTCTCTTCTCTGTCACTTTCTACTTTTAATAATACCATTAAATATATGCCACCTATAATCTACTTATTCCCACTATCTAGCTATAAGATTCTAACTATATCTGTCTTACCTTTAAGTTTAACTCTCTAATTCTACCTTCCTCTTTTCCTGCCCCCCCCCAAAAAATTGAGTTGTATTGTTAAATATTTCTAACTGTATAATTTTCCTACATCCTAATGCTCCAATGTTACTGTATTCTGCCTTTTTACAATGTATTTGCTGTTTAGATAGTTTTCTGTATTATTTCACTTGCTTTATAATTATAATTTTGTTTCCTTACAAATTCATGTAATGATTTTCATGTAACTTGGAGCTTTTCTCCCCGGGTCACCACTGAAAATGGGTCTCAAGCCCAGTGGACTTTCCCGGTCAACAAATGTCAGTAAATAAATAAATAATATTCTGAAATTTGCCTGTGAATATTCATGTTTATGTGGTTTAATGCATTTGTGAATGCTGCTGTATGCAAGCATGTATGTATGTATTTATGTATGTATGCATTCATGTTTCCAGATACATCCATTCATTGATGTGTGCTGTGTATGCATTCATATCCACCTGGACAAAGTGTTTGGGAGTGTGTGCATGCTCGTTTACATAAAATGCATATATCTTTCTACATTCATATATAAATGTGCACTTTCAAGCATGCATATATTTGCATAATATTTGTTCAGCTGTCACATTAATATACTTGTGCATGTCATTTATGTTTACACACCAGTATTATGTTTGCATACAAGTCCATGTGTGTGTGTGTGTGTGTGTGTGTGTTTATGGATATGCAAAATTTCTTAAGTCCTTGCAGGTAACTGGGCTTGGAAGGGCTATAGTACTACAGACTGTACATTCCTTAGTGGATGCATTTGCAGCGAAAGCTTTCCAAATCTGCCAATAAATTGATGTATACTGTGTATGCATTCATATCCACGTGTGTGAAGTGTTTGTGTGTATGTGCATGCACGTGTGCATGAGATGCACATCTTGTTCTGCATTCATATGCACATATGCACATTCATGCCTACATATGTTTGCATATTTTTGTGCCATTTTTGTATTAATATACTTGTGCATGTCATTTATGTGTGCACGCTGTGTGTGTGTGTGTGTGTGTGTGTGTGTGTGTGTGTGTGTGTGTGTGTATTTATGGATATGCAAATGTTTATAAATTCATGCAGGTAATGGGATTAGATTTTGGCACTACAGGCTCTACATTCTTTAGTAGCTGCATTTCTTTTGGATGTTCTCCCATTCTGCCCATCTCAAATGTTTTGCTGTGAGCATTATTTATTTTTATTGTCTTAGGATGAATCATTAAAAACATATTGGTGGTGGTATTCTGAGAAATTATCTCCATGGCACTGTTGAACACTAGTAGTACTCTAGTGCTAACAAGCAATCGAGATGTGAAAAAAATAAAACTGTGCAAAAGCACATTAGTGAATCATCTACATGTGTCTGAATTGAGCACTATGTTCCCTCCTACTAACCCACACAATGTTGTTGCATAGGCAGTTGCACAGACACACAGACACAGACCTGCTGTTGCTATAGGTAGCATTGGGTTTTTACCACAAAGCTGCCATGTTCATTCCTCATTACTTTGCAGCAGCATGGTAGAGTTGTCTTTGAACTGCTCTTTGATGCTGTTTCAATCTCAGTGTATTGCTCCAAGACAAAGCACATGGCTGGTTTACATCAGCAGTACTCCAGTACTGCCACATTCCCATGCAACATAATCCAGCAAGACTGCTGTAGTTCTGTTTGCTGGAGCTTTCATATCATTGTAGTGGTACAGCCATCTTTTAATCACTCCCTCGTAATACAATGTGCAGTCTTGCTAGAAAAAGGATTGCACTAAGAGTTATGTGTTTCTGAATATTTTCCCCTTCCAATTAGCTCTTATAATTGTGATGCTTGATTCATAACGTGCGTGTCATTCTGCCCATTGCAAATTAATTGAATAACATTAGTATGAAGTCACTACAGTGAGTATTGTCATGTCTGGTAAGGATGGTTGGTGCAACAGTCCTGTTTAAAGAAGTGCACTTTGCTAAGCTTATGTCACAATTCAAGTTTATAGCTAGACTAGAGACTGGCATATGCAGTTGTCTGGAGTTCTAAACTGTAGTGAGTGAAAGCTGAAGATCTTATAACACAGCTGTGGGAGACTGGTGTTCATATTGGGTGTTACGGATCACCTGTAGTATACTTCTAGGAATTGTATAAGAAAATATACTTTACTCTCGAAAACACAAGTACTGATTGGACAGAGCAATCAGTGTTCTTATAATCGTGCAGGACCAATGACAACTGCTTTTGTAGATACAGTGATTTATATATTGCAGCTGCTAGCAAAACATAAAAATTGTGGCTGCCATCTTTTCCTTCTGTGTGGGCAACTAAAATATTAAACACTATTCATTTTTAAAGTGCCTGTTTGCCACCAGCTGTACTCCTTTATGGCCAGACTTGTAGAGCATGCATTATCTTGGGAAAATACTTGTACAGATGTGCTTCATAATTTAAAAATCTAATAAAAGGAAAGCTACAAACCATGAAATGGCAGTAACTGTGCTAAACTATTGTACTGTGCAAACGTCGACATATATGTGTGCATATGTATGCCCAATAGTACATTGCTGAGTTGCCCCTGGAGACTTGCATCAGTGAGAAGAATTGGAACAATAAAGTACTTCTGCAAATATAATGGCATTACTTAAGTAAGACATTTATTTTTGAAATATTGTCATTGTATAATAACAGTACATTATGCTCATGTGTATGCAGTGCAGTTATTGAAGATTTGCTTTCTTTGGTCACTTGGGCTTTGTTGTCATGACCAAGCCTTAGGATTAATACTAGTATGAGAAATACCTGTCATATAACACACACACACACACACACACACACACACACACACACACACACACACACACGCCATGAAAAGATTAGTTTGCTGAAGCACTCTTTCATTATATGTACTACTCACTTAACCTTTTTGCCAAAGGCACTGCTTTCCACAAGGAAACTGTGCTGATCATTGGCATGGAGTTTTGGTCATCTTGGAGTGTCCTCTGAAAGTTAACAGTAGAAAAGCTAGAACGATTGACATTTTTCTGCTAGATGTAGTGACTTCTGAGTTGTTTAATTAAAATGCAGGGGTAGAGGAGGATTATAGCTACCATGTGAAGACTTCAAGGAAAAGTTTGTATATTATTGCATCTGAGTTGCTTCAAAAACTAATTAATGTATTCCCAGTTTTAATATTATTTCTAAGCAGTTTATTTCAATAAATATATTTGATCATTTTTTATCAAAGAACAAATGTTGACTATGTCCTCCACACTTTGATCTCTAATGCAAACTTCTAATTTCAGAATATTTAAAATGTGAACCACTACATTTCTAATGCTTGTGTATAAACTGACTTATTCAGCAAGTAGTTTATTTTATGTTTACTTATCTCTATTTGTGCAAGTGGGAGCTACAGTGCAAATCCTGATGTTATCAGATATGTTGCCAACTCTAAGTCCACTAAAAAGGAGATGTGGAAACTGAGTTGGTAGTTGTGTCCATATTTGTGTATATGGGGATGCATGTCCATCACTGTGTCCATGGGAATGCATGTCTATATGTATGGGAATGTGATAGTGTTTATTAGGGTATGGGGAAGAGATGGAGTGGTTTTGTACTTTATGACTCTGGTTTATGTAGTGTTGTGTGAATGACTAGAGTTTTCTAAGGGTACAGCTGTAGGCCACTGATATGAGGAAGTGTGTCCTGTTGTATGTCTTTGGGTTTTTTTTCCCCTATTTTATGTATTTTTGTTTGCCTTCTTTAGTCAGAATTTCCTTTTGTGATGTTGAGGACCTTATGAATATTTATTCCCTCATTGTAAAGCTTTTCTCTTATTTGTATTCTAATGTTTGAGCGTCTGTGCTAATGATACACATACATTTGGTTGGAGATACTTCAGTCTTCTGTGCCAGGCCTCTAGTTACAAGTTCCAGGCAGGCTGTTTTATAGGAGGTCAGGGATAGTCCATGGTTTACCTTGAATACCTCAACATTTATAGTTGTGAAAATTGTTTTGATCTATGTTTTAGCTCAGGATGTGTTTTCTGAAAAGTATATTTAATCCAAACATATTGCTTTTCTGAATTGTTGTTAATTTTATTATATCCAAGGCAGATATATCTCAGAAAAAAAACAACCAGGTACAAATTTGAACTCTAAAGTGCATGTTGTTCTTTCTCCAAATTATGATCTTGAAGTTAATTTGTATTAGTAAGGATGTGTGAGGGATAGAGAGAGACTTATCTCTTTGCAAAAGCACTTGTCTGTGTTATTCCATTTAGATTTCTTTAGCTGTGTTCTTTTATTAGCAGTTTACCTTTCATGATAATATTGCTGAAGTGTTTAGTTTTGCTAAGATATAGTGCACCTCATGTAGTCAGAAAGACCACATAAGGAGACTTGTATACTCCTAAAGTTACTTTATTGTCTAACAACTGCTATAAAGGGTAGTTGCATTTTATATTGCAGTTAAGTTTCTCTTTTGGATGCCACAGGTAGAGCATCAAATGCTCAGTATATCACACTATTCCCTTCCCCTTTAATTCCAACGCAGTATTATCTCTTCTACAGTTTATTTAGTAAAAAAAAAAAGAGTCTAGTAATACACAGATTGAAATACTGGGGTGTCTGATGCATTCTTTGTGCAGATTATCTGTCTTGTTGAACTTAGTGTTTCAAGGACTTGAGACTTAACAAGATGTCACGGTCTTATGTGAAGTATTACATACTCAGTCCACACTGGGTACACTTTCACAGCCATTGCCCACAGATTTTGAAGAACTTGGCACTTCAGACTTTGATGTGTCCACAACAGCTCTGCATCTCAGCTGACCTATATTATGTATGTTATACCAGTGTCTGTCCTTTAAACTCTATACACTGCTGGACCGGTTTACTTGGGTATCATGCTGAGTTCACTTAGGACTGCTTCTATTTGTATCACAGGAGCATAAATGAACAGATTTAGTGAAAGACCTAGCCATGGTTCACTTAACATAATGAAACTTCTGAAGTATTACTTCTTCCTAAATGCAGCACTTGTTTGGCTTAAGTCAAGTCTTCTTCATACATGTCTATTTAGAAACATTTCTGCAGGTGACTTAACCCTTTCTGCAACTTGGAAGGGTATTGTACTGTAGCAAGAATAACAAAATTGTCTTCGACATCTAAAGCATATTGATAGCATTTTCATTGTAGCTTTAAACATTTGAATAAATCTCTCAAACAATTCATATTTTGGTGTCAGGTACGCTGGCCAGATGATTGATTTCATCCTGTTTAATGAAACCTCAGAATTGCACAGCTGTAAATAAAGCATCATTATCTATTATGGCCTTCTTAATCTACTGATACTAGCTTGAAATATAATTGTAGACACTTAGACTACCTCTTACCATTTAGTGCAAGCCTCTTCTTCTAATGTGAAGTTTGTTGATCGTGAAGGGCCTGTCAACTGATATGAATTCCTTTCTAGCATCCACTCAGAAATTCACACTCATATAACGGTACTGTGCAGATTCTTTTCATGTATTAAATGTCAGAGTCTACTTCTGGCCACCAAACAAACTTCTGAACAAGGGCTATAATTTTAACAATTTGTAAATGCCACTATGCAATTTTTCCAACACTGCTTTTTCTTAATTTCTTCAAGGAGCAAAGACTTTCATCAGATGACTCAAATGTTCTTCTGTGAAATACCTTTCAGGGTTTAAACTGTCAACCCCCTGATGAGGCAAGCTTTCCGTAAGATATCTTAACACTTTGGACAGTTAACTCATTTCATCACCTGAGCCACTAACTTGTATTTTACTGGATCTGCTTGGAAAGGATTCTCTAACAGAATACATTCCATTATTCACACTGCTAACAGATCTGTGGCTTCTGATGTAGAAATTCCCAAGAATCCATTGCATTCCCATTCTATTTCAAAGTTCTACATCAGTCTTGGGTAGATAAAATACTAGCCCTTATTTCAATATGTGGAAGTGCTATGATGGATTAGATGTTATTCACAAGTAGGCATAATGTGATTTAATCTTCTCTCTAATACCTTAGGCAGAAGTATTACATGTTGACATAAGGGATGGTCTTTGATCATAATAAAAGGAATTCTTAATATGTTACAAAGTTCTAATACAGCTCCTTAAAGCAGTCTATTCCTGACAGCTGTCCTGTTAGGGATCCTGTTTTCCTAGCACCCTATTCAAAGGTACATGGGCTGCACTTTCAATGGAATTAAACTTTCCATAGTAGGTAAAACACTTGTAATGCTTTCACGTGTGTGTGTGTGTGTGTGTGTGTGTGTGTGTGTGTGTGTGTGTGTGTGTGTGTGTGTGTGTGCATGTTGGTGAGAGAGCACATGTTGAATTGCTGTGGTCTTATCAGTAGAAGGAAAAATACCATTATTGATCCAGAACATACCAAATACAAAGCATTCACTGCCAGAACATTTTATCATTGAAAAAGTACTATGCATGAAAGCTTTGCATTTCTGTATTTTCTTGTTTTATTTTGGCTTTATATGTGGATAAAATTAAATGTTTTTGAAACATCCATGTTCCTATTCCAGGAATTTTTGTGCGTGTGTTTTTAAACCTTTATACTTTTACACTATATACTCTTGCAATCTCTGCAATGCTTTCTGCTAGTTGTTAATTTTTTCCATAAGGCAAGCAAGTCCTCATGGTAGATCACCAAATTCATATCCTTTGTGAAATTTTTCATAATTCTTTGAAAAAAATGGAAGGACAAACATGACATTAAACATTATCGTGCTACAGACAAATAAACCTCTGTGAGTATTAATAGTGATATACCACTAAACATTATCGTGCTACAGACAAATAAACCTCTGTGAGTATTAATAGTGATATACCACTAAACATTATCCTGCTACAGACAAATAAACCTCTGTGAGTATTAATAGTGATATACCACTAAACATTATCATGCTACAGACAAATAAACCTCTGTGAGTATTAATAGTGATATACCACTAAACATTATCATGCTACAGACAAATAAACCTCTGTAAGCATTATTAGTGATATACCACTAAACATTATCGTGCTGCAGACAAATAAACCTCTGTGAGCATTAATAGTGATATACCACTAAACATTATCGTGCTGCAGACAAATAAACCTCTGTGAGTATTAATAGTGATATACCACTAAACATTATCATGCTGCAGACAAATAAACCTCTGTAAGCATTATTAGTGATATACCACTAAACATTATCGTGCTACAGACATATAAACCTCTGTGAGTATTAATAGTGATATGCCACTAAATATTATTGTGCTACAGACAAATAACCCTCTGTGAGTATTAATAGTAATATACCACTAAACATTATCGTGCTACAGACAAATAAACCTCTGTGAGTATTAATAGTGATATGCCACTAAACATTATTGTGCTACAGACAAATAACCCTCTGTGAGTATTAATAGTAATATACCACTAAACATTATCGTGCTACAGACAAATAACCCTCTCTGAGTATTAATAGTAATATGCCACTAAACATTATCGTGCTACAGATAGTGATATACTTCAACTTTATCCTCCAGCAACAGTTCTGGATATGCAGAAGCTAGGTCAGTCTTCAAGAACACACTTCCACTGCTGAGCATGGCTGTCAACATCTCTACCTTTGGAAGCAGAGATGTCTTGCTGTTTACAGATTGATTCACTGTTATCTTACACAAGCAAAATGAATTGTCCCTTTTAATCACAGGAGCTACATGTAGTGGCATAGGCTTTGGCTCTCTTCTGACCTTAAGCAGGTAAATGGACAGTAAATGAATAAGTCGATAGGTGTCTACTAGGCTAACTACCAGAAGGGCCTTTTTAAGCCTAGCCATGCATCCCAAATCTCTGACAAGTTCTGGTACCCTTGGTAAGTGTAAGCAGGGGCCTGGAGTCTGCCTGTGTCCATTAGAGACATAGGTGTCAAACCAGGGATGAATTTCTTGTTCCTCATCCAATTGTCCAAGTTATACTTCAGTTGAGTTAGGGAGGAACTCTGCTTTACATGGATGGGGAGCCTGTTCCAGAGAAGGGATAGTCTCTGGGATACATACCTGACTGTCCAACAGATCCTATTTATATCACAGGCAAGGTTGAATGAATGAACATGTGCAGTCTGTTTACTGTATCTCTCTGGATTGAAAATATTAGTTTTCTCTTTTTCACCTCTGTCTTTCATTGTAAGTGGCATGGAGTGACTTACACAAGTGAAGAGAAAATGTTGTGTTCAACTGTGTGGTAGCTTTTATACCATATGTTTCCAGTTCTTTTTGAGACATTTCAGCATGCATTTCAATTACTACTTCAAGTGAAAACTTATTTTTGCTCATACTTACCAATGTAGTCTGTTTCCAATCCAGTCTAAGTTTTGTAAACAGCTGGGCTGGATCTTCTCATTTTACAACAGCAGTGCAATTGTCCAGTCTTTCCCACAATGCACTGTAACCATGATGTGGCCAACACAAACAAATCCTCTGTAGCTTAAGTAACACCTTTTACATTACAGGTACAAATATAAAATTAAAGTAGTTTTAAAGCGTTATAGAAAACGTGGTTTGGAACAATGACATGTAGAAGACATATTTAGATTTCTACAGGACGCTGCTTTGCATCATTGGATAAAACATTAACCTTCTTGCCTTTTTTGCCCTTTTCTAGGCCTTTTCCCAACAACCAACAAGCCCCGCCTCACCCTTCTGAGTTAATTTCCCCACAGGCTGGTTGGAGGAACATTGCCACCTACTGAGAGTAAGGCTTCTGGATGTTATCATCCTTAAGTAGTTCATGTTTTTGTTGTATGCTTACTCTTTTCCCTCACCCCATATCCAACATGCAGTGATATCCATGTGGATCTGTGTCTGCAAATTAACAGTATTGTTTTCCTTTTTGGGGGGCAGGGTTGAAGTGCTGGTTTCTACTTTGGGCTATAGTTTAAAAGGGAAAAATATATCCTGAACCTGGAGATGAAAAAATGTCATCTATTCCCATCCTCCTGCTTGACTCCTCAGGGACTGGACCCCACTAACTGAACCTAAGTCTACTAAGCAATATTCAGAAATCCATTGCTCTGTACCATGTAGCCAGCTTCTATGGCTGTACTTTGTTTTAACGTGCCCCTTTCCTATGTCTTAGCTTACTAGAGCTATAGCACTTTGCTTCCTTAAAATACCATTCATATAGGCTATTCCTTTTATTATTATAACGCTAACAGTTTTTGATCTTTTTATAGCTAGAATTTCTGCTTCATATATATCATCCTAAAAATACCTCATAGTTCCTCAGCTGTTAAATAGTTCTGTCAGTGGTTTAGATGCTCAAAACAATCTTAAAAGCTCTTTGAAATGTACAGTTTAATTCTTATAGCATATTTCTTTGGCCTGCTTCATTGTAGGTACTACTAACTAATATGGTCTCTAATGCTTCTTCCATGTTGGCACAGTAGTAGCTCTGCTGCATATTGTGTTGGCCTCATTCACCTTCTGGTTGTAATGATTAAAACAACATCTGAGTGCCAGGATCAATATTTTCATTTCATATTGTGCCTTTATCGCCTTTGCAGTTTGTAGCTTCTATCTTTTGGTTTACATGACTAAACAAAGTTCCAAAGCAGCCCATATGTGGAAGCTAAATAGCATCATGCTACACTTTTCTACAGAAACAAAAAAAATGGTCTGTTCTTTCAATTTACATCGACCACAACATCATGGCCACCTTAAATATGTCATTTCTTCCTATGCAGTCTTTTCTACATCAACACGAATATTCTTAGTACCTTGTTAACACTTTTTCTTTTCGATGCAATGAAGCTACAAAGAAGTCATATACTTTTGAAATGATTTTATTATCTAGCAACCATTGTAAAGTGCAGTTGTATATTATGCTATAGCTCAGACTTGCTTTATGGATATCAGGCGCTTTCTTTCCCAAACCAGATAACTTCTTCAGAACAAGGAAAGAAACTTTTACATCAGTTTTCTTTCTTTGTTTCCTTTTTTGTTCTGAAGAAGTTCTCTGACTTTGGAACAAAAGCGCTTAACAATAAAATTATAATTTTATAGCTGATTGAGCTGTTTGAGTGGAATAATTCCTGGGCCATTCTTCAGTTTATTTGTGTTTTGCATTTGGTTGCTTTATGGATGTCCCAAACTGCTACAAGCAGAAGAGCAAGTGGTCAATACACCAGACTCCAAAAGGTGTGGTAGGTATGATAACGGGAGTCTCTTCTTTTCAGATTTTCTAATAGCAATTGGTTTCCCACAAGTAAAGTTTCATTTGACTATGTAGTCTATAACTTTTACTCATTTTCTGAAATGGGGGTAAGATGAATGGCTAGTTTAAGGCTTATATTGTACTCATTTGACAGTCCTGGGACAGGACGGGGCACAGGAAGAGTATGACATTTTGGGAGAGCTCAGTTGCATTAAAACTGGACATAAAAACAATCAACCTGTTAAACATGAAGAATTGCTGCACTCAATGTAGCTTCACTGAGGGGTGCAGTTTGGATGTGGATGACATGATGATATGGATGAGACTGGACATCCTGTGTATCCAGGAGACAAGATGGAAGGGCAGTGCAGCAAAGCCACTTGGCTTGGGATCCAGAGTCTACTACTCAGGAGGAGGACAGGCTAGAAATGGTGTGGGGACTCCGGTGAGAGAGAGAGGCTTCAGAAGACAGTGAGAGATGTCATTGGAATTAGTGACAGACTCATGGCAATCAGACTCCAGCCTAAGGATAGGACGATATTCATAATCTCAACCTATGCCCCACAGCAGGGTTGTGATAGTGAGGAAAAGAGTGCATTCATAAAGCAGTTGCAGGATCTACTAGATAAAACAGGACAACATGAATGTGTGTTGATAATGGGTGACTTGAATGCACATATAAGGACTGACAGAACAGCTTATCAGGTGACAGGAATAAAGAAGGAGAGGCCATTCTAGACTTATGTCTGGCAAATGGCTTGCTAGTAGCCAACACATGGTTCATAAAGATAGTCACAAGATCACATACAAGAGTGGCCAACATGCATTGCAGGTAGACTTTCTCCTTTTAAGGAAAGGCACTGGGGTAGAATCAGAGATTGCAAAGTCATCACCAGTGAAACAGTCCGCCCACAGCATAAACCACTGGTTGCCACAATCAGCTGCAAGTAGTGGTCAGAGAAGGCTCTAAGGTCAGCAGAGACTAGACTGATGACCTAGAAGTTGACTGAAGAGAAAGCACAACAGTTCAAGGAATTACTCAGGCCTCTAGCACCTCAAGAAGAGGAGAAAATAGGTGGAGATGAAGAAGAATTGCAGCACCTTAAAACAGCATGTATGAGGACTAGAGAACTGATCTGCAGCCGAGCCAGGTATGGAAATAAGGTACATAAAACCAGCTGGTGGTGAAATGCTGAGGTCCAGGAAGTCATCAAAAGAAAGGAGGAGTGCAGGAAAAAGTGGGAGACAGAAAAGATGAATCGGGCTAGGAAGGAACACTGGTTGGCTAACAAAGAGGCTAAGCAAGCAGTTGCAATAACGAAGAACAAGGCATTCTACCAGCTTCTAAAAAGTAAGTCAGCACAAATAAACTATATCAGGTTGCAAGGCAAAGACAGAAAGATAAAGAAGAGTCATTCACCTTTCATAACTGATGACAGCTACAACCTGCTCACCAGTCCACAGGAGATCAAAGGCAGATGGAAGAAGTACTTCCATCAACTTCTGAATGAAGAAAACCCCACAAATGTTGTACTGCCCCCCCCCAGACACAGCCAGTGTTGAAAGAAGAGGAGGAGCCCACCCTAGAAGTAGTAAGAAAAGCAAAGGAAAATGAAGTCAGGGAAAGCAGCAGGCTCAGATGAGGTCACAACAGATATGGTAAAGATGCTGGGTGAGACAGGGGAGAAATGACTCCTGAGGGTACTCATAGCAGTGTGGAGAGAAAGGTGTACCCCAGATGACTGGAGAATAAGCATACTAGTGGCAGTGTTCAACAACAAAGGGGACATTCAGGACTCTGGGCAGAAGAGAGGTATCAAACCCCTGTCACATTGCATGAAAGTTCTGGAGCGGGTGACTGATAAATGAATACACAGAGTAGTCACAGTAAAATGGGAGATGAGCAGTTTGGATTTGGATCAGGATGTAACACAACTGACCTGATATTTGCAGTGAGACAGATAGTTGAGAAGAAGCTGGAGATGAAGAAAGAGTCCAAATGCACATTTCTAGACTTGGAGAAAACATATGACAAGGTATGAAGAAAGCTGATGTGGGCAGTCCTGTGGTGGTTTGAAGTCCCAGAAAAATTGGTAGAATTGCTGCAAGTTATGTACAAGGACCCAGTGACTCAAGAATGGATGGTGTTCGGTTTCACAGAGAGGTTCCCAGTGGGAGTAGATCTGTTAGGATTCACCTCTGAGCCTACTATTGTTCATACTGGTGATGGACTACATTAACAAATAGGTTGGAGGGGACAGATCAACAAATTTGCTCTATGTAGACAATGTGGCATTACAGACAGGCGTTGAGCAAGAACTTCAGCAAAGGATAAAGGAATGGAATGCAAGACTGAGGGCACATGGAATGAAATGCAGTACTGATTAGACATTTGTAATGGCAGCAAATGGTGGAGTTCAGAAGAATCTGAGAATTGAGGTAGAAAGGAAAATGATACAGGTTAACAACGTCAGGTATCTGGGAGGCGTGCTTGTGGAGAAGGGAAGTCTGAATGAGGAGGTCAAGCTAGAATTAGAGGGACTGCAGAGAACTGGCATAGGGTGTCAGGTGTAGTGTATGACAGAAAAATGTCAAAGAAGCTGAAGAGTAAGGTGTACAATGCAGTGGTGTGACCAGTACTACTGTATAGTACAGAAACCAGGGCAGGAAAGGCAGAGCAGTTGAGGAAGCTAGAAGTGATGGAGATGAAGTGCCTGAGATGGGTGGCAGGATTCACACTGACAGACAGATGAAGAAATGAAGACATAAGAGCACAAGCCAGTTAGCTTCAGTTGCAGGAAAGGTCAAAGAGAACAGATTAAGGTGGTTTGGGCACATGTGCAGAAAAGCAGAAGACAGTCTGGTGAAGACAATTTGGGACAGACAGGAAGAAAGCAAGAAGAAACAAGGGTGTCCAGCAAAGAGGTGGATGGATTGTGTGAGAGAAAACTTGTGACAGTCAGGAGAGTGGCAGTGAACAGAGATATAGACATGGCAATAGTTTACACAGCACCCTGCCTCCATGTAGAAAATGGGGAAAAGGAGGGTGATGATGATGATGATGATGACTGCTGTCATGTTAGAATGATATCATATTGGCTGTAGGATTGTACCCTTGTGTAGGACCTGACCTGACAATAACCCACCACTGGGCATGAGAATATGTTAGGGACAGGAGCTACAGTCACTGGATCTGCTCCACTGCTCATAATATATGTCTGATTGCTGCCATATGGGTGATCTCTCATGTCTTACTGCTAGCATCTAACAGGTTAAAACAGAAATGATGCACATGAATCTGATTTACTAACCAGTTCACTAAATGCAACATGACCTCTAGAACATATAGGGAATATACAGTGCTGCACTGGTTATGGGTTTCTAATATTCACACCCAGACTTGAAAAACACAGTGACCATTCACTGAGCTGAGTCTTTGGCCAAGCAACCCATGCCACTGTTTCACCACTTTTCAGTGCCTTTCAGTGCCCTGTTTCCCACAGTAACTGTCTTTCAAACAAATGATTACTTTCATACCCACACAATTCCCAAGGAAGGCTGATAGAATTCTTCAGTTCCCCTCAGTGGTCATCCTGATAAAGTATTTCTGCCACCACCCTAGCTTATTGGGCTATGGACTTACCAGTTACTGTACCACTTCTGGTCACTAGTCAGATACGGTTTAAAAAATATACCACTATTAATGCACTAGCTAAGATTTCAGGCCTACATCCAGATATAAGAGCTTTACAGCCTGAAATTCTAAATAATACCCTCGTCTCATATAGTAAAAACATAAATAACTAGCAACAGGATATTAAAAGTGAATAAAAAAAAACTTTATTTAGAAAACAGAAGTTAGACAATGCTAACACATTAAACATGCAGAGGCATGCACATTTGTACAGAGAAACAGAAAAATAATTCATTACACAGACAAAATAGAAAGAAAACTCTAATAGCAGACAAATAACATAACTGACTGTAGCCCAAAGAACATTGAGCTTTAACTGAGCTAAGTTACCAGACAACCATAAACAACCATACTGGCAGACTGCAAAACAATGAACATAAATGATGTTCATATAGTAAGGTTCAGAGCAGGGCTGACTTACTATACTTGTTTTCATAGCAACACAATTTAGCTCATAATTTTTCCCTATAGGTACCAGAGATAATTAACACTGTTTTTCTCATATACAGAAAGCAACATAAAGAATAGATGAAATTTAAACAAGCTTGCACATGTTGCTGCTAAATGCTTGCAAATTGCCCTTTTTTACATTCCATACACAATATCTGTAGTTTCTAGCAAAATGAAGTTGCATCTTTTACATATTCTCTATATTACATAAAAACAACAAATGCAGTTTTTCTGCTACTGTTAAGACATCTTACAAATGCAATTCCTCAGATTTTACAAAGATTAAATACATCTTACATACACAGAAGAGGAAAGAGGCAGAAGCATCACATTTTATATCAGTTCTTCTCCCATGACATCACAGTGTAATTTCATTTTTTACTGTGTCAGTCAATTCATGCAATTTGTTATGGGAGGTTCTAGCCACTTTCATATCACAGATCCCCTGTGCCAGTGTTCCTGTGTTTGTCTATCTGATGAGTTAATTATTAAAGCAATAGTGTCCTATGGAAAATAGGTAGCCCAGATGTGTAATGCTGTAGGTGTTGGGCCTCCTTATCCCTTGTATGTTGTTGGCGTCTTTGTATTTTTTAATAGTTGATTTTCTTGTTTATAGTAAAGCATTTTACATATTCTTTTAGAATGTGCAGATAATAGTAAAATATGTATATTTGACTGCTTAATGTTGTATTTGTGTGTGGGTGTGTGTATGTGTGTGTGTGTGCATGCACGTGCATACATGAACGTCTGTGTGTGTTTTAAAATTATTTCAGAAGGCAGCATTTATTATTATAACAGTTTATCTGATTGTAGATGTGATATTTTGCTGCACCTTTTTTCACAGGGAACATGCACTTTAATAACACAGTGCTAAATAAGCACTATTTGAAATTACCCAGGGTGTGCTTCTCTGACTGGTGCAGGATGCGGTTTCTGAATGGAGCTGTGTTATTTAATATTGCACTTTATAGCAATAGATAAGTGACATTCAGTATTATAAAATAATTCTGAAAGGCAGCATTTCACTTTACAGTATTTTACTGGCTAGTCTAGAACTTTGACATCGCACTTGTTTTTACAGATAGAAATGATGAGAACCTAATACTATTATATGTTTGAGTGATATGTCCACATTTCACTACTTTGGCTGGAGCTATTTTATGAATAGGGATCATAGTAGGTTGTGATATTTTGCATTGCACATTATAGCAATGATGATGAGACAATTACAAGAAGGTTTTATTTACAGGGTGCTTGGCAATGCTGAAACTGACAGTTTATGTCTTTGCGGTTTGACATCTCTTTCTACAACCATTAAAGGAGCTCTGAAATCATAGCATTTTACAGCTGGTTTCAAAGCTGCCAAAAGAGCTGTCAAAGTGCCTTTGTTGTGGCATTAGTTTCATGATTGGATTATTGAGCTATTAAGTAGCATCATAGTGGACTGATCTGACAGAATAGTGAGACATTCCTGGCTATTCTTGTTTTTATTAGACTTAATGCAGAAATAAAGATCTAATGTTTTGGAGGTTTGATCAGCAATGTCTAAGCATTTTTTATTTTATTTTACTTGTCTGCTGATACAAGTATAATTATATGCAAGTGACTGGAACCTTGTGCCATTTACCATGCATTTTGCCATTTTCAGTCTGGCAGAATACTTACCAGTTGTTAGTAGTAATACATATCTTCCTTGTTGCCATATCTGTGAAGATTATAACATTTTCTGGTATTTTGGGGTCGTACTGTTGCCCCTAGTATTTTTATTTTGTTCTAGTAGTTTACTTAATGTACTTTTCCTTTGCAGTAGTATTAGATTGTTTACTGCATAGCACTTGTTTTATTTTATTATGGAAATACTTTGTCATTTTATATGATTAGTGCATGGCTATTTTGTATGTTTATGGCATTTTATATCATCTTTTGTGTTATGCTCTCTATGTTTTTTAGTGTCTTTTTCTGTTTGTTGTTATTATTATTATTATTATTACTATTATTAGTATTATTGTCAGTCCCTAAGGTCATTATGATTTACTTTTGTTGTTTTTAGGGGGTGTATGAAATTATCTGTTAATAACTTTTGGGTACCTTCTGACAGATGGTGTAGTTTTATATATGTTTTGCAACTTACCAGGTGCAGTATTGTAGCTGCTTCTTGGTTTTCATCATCTGTCTTCATCACTATAGTCTTTAATTTCTATTGAGTGTCTTGCATTTCTTGGTACAATTTGTATTTAGGCTGTCAGTAGCTGTTACATTATCAAACTGAAATGCTGTAGGTGACTATAGTTAACTCCACCTATAAATATGGATAATACATGTTTATTTTGTGTTTGATGTACATTAGCCATTTTTTTGAATTTATTTTTGATATATGTTGCTTTCTTACTGGTTTATACCCATTTTGTGTTTGCATGTATTGAAGTTAGTATATTTATGGTAAAAGGGTGTATGAGGCAATGCTTGATATTTGAAAGTTTTTACATTTGCTTTATATATTTGCTGTTTAGCGATTTTATACCTGAAATGAGTTCGATGGGCATTAGGTAGTCCTGACATTACAGACGGAATCTAATTGGCTGGCCTTCCTAGCCTATTCGCTGTACCTGACATGTTCGATGCCGTTCCCTCTTATTGCTCCCTTCACGTATGAACACTCATGCCTGCCCTATGCATGCCTGAATTCATCTAAGAGTTTTGAATTGATGTCTTACTTTTGATATTTCTTATATTCATTACCCCTGGTATGAAAATCATTTCTATACAGTACCCTAGATTTGTCCTCCTATTCCTCTGTTTTTCTAAGTTGTACCCCATGTTATTGTATATCTTCTCTAGAAAAGTGTCACCCTGTAATACTTTGTTAAATATATCAAGGACCTTGAAGGTTCAAGCCCATATCGCCAGGATGTTAACAGGAAACTTCTTTCCTTGGTCTTTCTGTGGCATTTGACGCACGTCCTCTGCAATTCATGTTTCCTTCCTCGTACGGTCAATCTACGAATGACTTTGTTAAGGGGGAAGTCTACAGTATTCCCTAAAGTACTATAGATGGCACTCTCAACGCCTGTCTGTACAGTGTTGGTAAATTTGATTTTGAAGAGACAGATGGGAATCCTTCTTTAGATGTAAGTTGCATTCTAAATCGATGTCTGATTCTGGTTTTGTGGTTATATATGACAGCCAGATCAGAGCTTTGATATCTTCTGAGATATTTGCAGGTAAGACATCATGAATCTCGACACATGATCCATTGCTTTGACTGAGAGCATCTAGTTTGCATCTCCAGGTGCCACCTTTAGGATCTAATACTGTAAAAGCTGTTCTTTATGCGAGCCTTATCTCATGAACCTGTGATTTTGCTCATTTATCTACATGAATTTGACTTACCTAGGTAAACTGGGAGTGGAGATTGTGTGGCTACTGGTTTGAGGAACAGGGTAGTCAAGTGAACAGTAAATGATGACAAAGCAAGGAGTTAGGTGTTGCCAGTATAATTTATTATACATGACCCAGAAATATGTCAGCTAAACTAGCTAGTAGAGCTAACATAATGCAGCATACAAGAAGAGAGGTTTATCATAAGAAGGGGAAACTGGAAAAGTGCATAAAGTGCAGTCTGTATTCTGTGGTTAATGATAAAGGAACTGTCTGAATAAGTAAGGAGTAAAGGTCTTGGATTTACAAAGATAATGCAGCACTGACACAGATATTTGATATGATGGTACAAATTTAACCAATAGTAGAATGGAAAGCTGTAAACCAGAATGACCTTGCCATCAGACAGGTCATAAATCCTCCCATACATCTTGAGTACCCTTATGCTATATTGTCTTTGACCTTTGTAGGTTTCAATATGAAAGGGCAATCTTTTGTAGCATGATATGGCACAGTAAATTTAGGATTCACAATACAACAAAGAACAGCGCCCTTTATATGACTAAGATGTTTCTCTGGATATGGTGAGAAGTGTTTTTCCTTGGAGAAGGTCATCACTGTGCCAGTGTTTTTTAAAGCAGTATGAGTTACCTGGGTTCCTATTGAATTGATGACAGCTTAGGTTGTCGAATGCTTAATTATCGAGACCTAAGTGTCGAAAGCTTACAATAGTGAATGGCCACATCATCGAATTCTTTCCTCAGGAAATAATTTGCGTGGCCGTTATTGGGGATTTGACCTTTCATTAATGTAGAGCGATCTGGGAGTTGGTATATTTAGTTGGGGTGCAAAGCCCCCCACTATGTTTGGGTGTGTTTGCTTATTTTGTTTACGGACGGTCAGCCGAATTCTTTCCCAAGGAAAGAATTTGATGATGTGGCCATTCGCTATTGTTAGCATTTGATGCCTGGGTGTCAATGTTTTAGGATTCGACAACCTAAGTTGTCGATGCTATGATACAGACGCAGTTACCTTCCATAGTTTCATTTAGCCACATAATGTGACTTCCGGTGTCTCACATAAGGCAGTACCCCTGCACTGCAAAGCCAGACTCTTACATCCATAGCATAATGCTCAAAAGACTGACATAAGTAATGTGATGTGCAAAAAAAAAAAATAAAATAACTTACATGTTGGTATATAACATAGAATAGAGACAAGTCTGTCAACTGTGCTGTAGAACAAACAGTAAAATAAAATAAGCTTTAAGGTATACATCATTTATGAGCCTGACTAGGGAATGGATGACACCTTTTAAGTGTGGGTCTGTGGGAGTTCTGATTCATCTAAACATAGTCAACCTGAGCTGTTCTAATCATAGAGCCTTGTAGCATTTAGTCAAAGCAAAGTTCTTGTGTGCAGAAACACAGAAATCGTATCCTATTATTGTTCTTCACTCTCTTTCCTGCTTCCTTCCTGCCTTTGTGTTAGAAATTCCAGAAACGTGTAAGCAAGGAAGATGTTGCCCTGTTTATTAGCGGTATATGTAAAAGGCTGCTCTGCTGAACCACCTACAGCTGGAGGTGGTGAGTGCGTGGGAGGAGGTATACACAGTTAGTGTGCTGTGTATGGCATGCCTTTGAATACCATTACCTTAGTCACGTGAGGTGGGGGAGTGGAATACTAAAAGGAGAGCTCTGTAAATGAGATTGCAGAGTGCAGTGAAATAAAAGGAACCTTAATGCTGGAATGTAAATGCTTTTTAATGTTTATTGAGAATAGGATTTGCTTAGAAGTGATGTCATTAATTACAGACCTGAATTGTTTGTGTTGCTCAGGATACATTTTTAACATCAGTAATGCTGTAGTCCCTGAATTTTGAACACCAGACTTGCTGTGGCCTGGAATAAAAAAATTTTTAAGCAACCAATTAAGCCATGAGAAAGAATGAGAAATATGGACATCATACACCTGAGAGAAGAAGTGATTTTATAGTATGGAACCTAGTCACTAAAACATGCCCGATCAGATATGACTTCCATTTTAATTTGCCTCCCAAAAATCCTTTACATGCCCTGCTTTCAAGTAAAATTTTTGAGTGGCATGTGCTAGAAGTCTTTTTGTGAAGCTGTTTTTTTTTTTTTTGAACAAGACCTGTTTTTCTGTTTCTCTTATTGGTAGTATTCCATTTTACAAGCGGTAGCGCTGATTTATTGGCATTTATGTTTAAGTCACATATGACAAGTACCATGTTAGAATGGTGCAGGATGTGACTATCTTATTTACTGGCATGCACTAAGTTTGTAATGAATAGGCACATCTGCTGATGCGGTTTAATAGGAGGTTGCTGTTGCTGGATGTATGCTGCTGCATTTACACACATCAGGAGTGTGTTTAGGACAAAACATTTCAACAAACAGACACAAGTACCATTTCATAGCGGCCTTCTATAGATTTCCAGGGAGTGGTCAAGGCACTGTCTTGATGCTATTTGCAGAGAGAAATATTCCGGGCTCTGTCACTTAAATATCTTTTATTGTTGTTTTATTTGTTAACCATGTAAATCCACTATAAGTCCAACTTTGCAAGGGTAATTTGCAACACTGCCTGCTAAAGTGACTTGCTCAAAATCAGACAGTAGTTAAATGGACAGTGGCAGACTTAAACTCAGGGCTACAAGACAAAAGTTAACAATTTATAGCTTTATTGTGTCACTGCTAAACTGCCAGATTATCTTTGCATATACATGGCATGATTATAAGATTCTTACCTAATAAAAGATCTGTCAAAAAGCAAATTGAAGGTCATGCTGTTTAACGCTAGGAGTCTTAACCTGAAAATCCACTCACTGGAGGCTCTTCTCATACTGGAAGATGTCAACGTCTGTGTGGTCATGGAAACTTGACTCAGGGCTGAACAGAGCACCCCTGTCTTACCAGGCTATACCTCATTCCGCACATCCTGACCCCAAAATGATGTCAGGAAGACTAAGGGTGGTGGAGTCTCTATCTTCATTAAGGATAGGTACACCGCCAGACTGGTTTGCCAGCATGACACACTGGAAGTACTCCAGGTGCAACTCATAGTTGGCAAGATACCCATCCAAGTTATAGCCGGCTATAGACACCCTCCATGACTCAGGACACTCACTCCTCCTACCTGGATCTACTTGACTCCATCAAGGTACCCCCTAACACCCTGATCCTTGGTGACTTCAACTACCCCACTATAGACTGAGTGAACTATTCCTGCACTAATGCACTCACCCAATGATTCCTTGACTTCATCAGTTCTAATGCACTAGAACAGCTCATCTCATCCCCCACAAGGGGAGATAACATTTTGGACTTGGTTGTCACCAACATGGGTGACCTCTGCACCACTCCAATAGTATGCACTTCTCTGGCGAGATCAGATCATCAGTCGGTCTTATTCGAAGTTTCTGTCCCACCCCACTCCCCCCAGCCATAATCAGGCTAAAAAACTTCTCAAAAGCTGACTATAACCTCCTAAGGGAGGGTATTAGTAGCTTCACACTACCGCCCCCTCAGAGGATGCAGACAACTATGCTGAAAAGTATGCCATTGCAGTATACAAGCACCTATACAACTGCATGGACTCAGCCATACCCAACAGAACTAAAATCTGCTCCTCAAGAAAACAGAAACCTGTCTGGTGGACATCCTCTATTAACAGGCTTTACAACAAAAAGAAGAAACTCTTCTCCAAGGGTAAAAAGGAACAAATTCCAAATTGGAAAAACTCCCTCCTTAGCCTCAACAAATAAATTAGATTACTAGTGAAAACCTCCAAAGCCAATTACAAATCGAAATTAGCCTCTGAAACAAAGGGAAACCAAAAAGCTTTCTTCAGTTACATCAGGAACCTCCATGGCAAAGCCCAGGTCTGTTCTGAATTAGTACTTAACGGTATCACTTACACTGATCCTGTTGACTTAGCCAACCTGCTAGCAGATAGGTTCAGTGCAAACTTCACCCCCTGCCCCCCCCAAGGCCCTGTCAACATACCAATACCTGTCCCGCACCTCACATCTCTGTAGAATAAGTGTTAAAGGCCATATCCAAGACAAAGAACACAGCTTCCATGGGCCTGATAGTACCCCAGGCTGTTTTCTGCACCATCTCCAGCAAGAACTAGGTTCGCTGTTGAGCACTCTATTCAAACACACCCTAAGTACAGGCTTCATTCCAGCAGAGTGAAGAACTGCCATTGTCCTCCCCTTGCACAAAAGTGGTGCCACTACTGACCCTGGAAACTTTTGTGCCACTACTGACCCTGGAAACTGTTGCCTCATTAGCTTGACAAGTATGATCTGTAAAGCCATGGAGCATATTATTATGGCTATCATAAACAAGGACATAGTCAATCTCCAAGCACTTGGCCCCACCCAGTTCGGATTTGTCATGGGCAGATCTTGCCTGTTAAAATTGGTTGACTTCTTTGAGACTGTCACCAAGGCCTTGGATGAGGGAAAGTCAGCACATACAGCTTACCTTGACTTGGCCAAGGCTTTTGACACAATCCCCCACTCGGGCATCATTGAAAAGCGAACACAACTTGCTGTAAATCCCTATCTCATCAGGTGGGTGGCCAATTGGCTCACTGACAAGACTCACACTGTCAAAATAGGAGCCTCCACCTCTGATAGCAGACCTATCACTAGTGGAGTTCCCCAGGGATCTGTCCTGGGGCCCCTACTGTTTGACATCTACTTCTCAGAGGTCCAGGCAAAAATAAAAGGCCTGTGGCTACCAGGTTTGCAGATGACTGTAAGTTGGGTGCTGTCATTGACACCTCAAATGATGTTAACATACTGCAAGAGGGTCTCACAGCAGCTAATGACTGGTACCAAAGTCATGGCTTCATATTAAATGCAAAAAAAAAAATGTATCATCATACCATTTGGCAAAAACATGGCCCCTACTGATTACCACATCAATGGCAACCCTCCTAAGTACACAACCTGTTTTGAGAGACCTGGATACTCAGGTTGACAACAATCTCACATTCGACCATCATTTAGCTGCAGTGGTCAGAAAAGCCTTTTACTTGGTTCATCTCATAAGTAAAGGGATTGCATCCAGAAAAAAGGAGGTTTTTACCTCTCTATACTCCTCTATAATTAAACCAATAATTGAGTATAACGCTATGTTTGTTATGTACCTCTCCAAACATCTGCACCAACTGGAAAGGCCACAGAAATACCTCATAAAGAGAATCCATGGCCTCCAGCACCTGTCCTATGCGGACAGGCTCAAATCACTATCACTCTACGTGGTATTGTACAGATTGCTCAGGGGTGATCTGTGTCTAGCCTACAAGCCAATCAGAGATGCTCCATATCCATAAGTCTAACTTCTCACGCATTACCTGCTCGAAAGGCATGAATCTAATATGCAACATTAACAAAACCTGTTGGAGAGACAGGTTTGTCTCTTAGACGCTGCCTCATCTCCAGAATAGACTTCCCTTACATGTCAGTCAAAGTACCTCGCTGACCCTCTTCAAGTGCAGCCTTGATGAGTGGATGGGAAACCACAAATTTGTTCCAGAGGTTCTACCTGTGTCCCGCATTTACAGGGGTGACAGGTGCTGACTGAGGTTTCTTTTTTGGGGATAAACTCTTGGCTAGGCTTGTAAAGGCCCCAGGGCCATTAGCCTAGTAACCTCCTATGATCCTAATAAATCAAGAACACCTTACTTTAAAAAAATAAGAGCAGAACCTGAACACAAAAACTCACCCCAATCATCAACCCCCTATTCCCCTATTAACTTATTTATTTATTTTTTCCTGACACCAGGAGAGGGAGACGGGGATTGTGGCCATCATTTAGCAGGGGTTGGAAGAATTTTTCTATACTGCAAAACACCCACCAGTATTTGACAGGCTTTGATGTGGCAGATCACGCCATCCCCTTGAAGAAGCTGGATTAGCAAAGTGGTTTGAGAGGCATTCAGTGCACAGTTTATCACCTTGGGTAGTACACTGTGAAAGGATAACCATGTTAAAGATGGAACCATGCAAGTCACTCTGTTCTAGACCCTTTATGGTTTCTCATTTTCATACAGACCTGCAGCTGGATGAACTCTTTCCATCTTTGCAAATCATGTGCCCTGAGAATGTAGTCCGCATTAATGTATCTACTTTCTACATTAGGGTTATGCGGATGTCATTTTCTCCTGATTCACTATTGTTAAGTAAACAAAACAAACAAAGACAAAAAGTTTGCTTTATGGACCTGAATTCAGACTCACACATAGGTTCATAGGTGTATACTTAGACTAACAACCACTAGGGCCCTTATAAGCCTAGCCATACAACCCAAATGTGACCTTCAAATTTGATTTATGTAGGGGTGATTTACTTGCTGCCTCTGTCCATCTGTCCATGCATACCAAGATTATATATTCCCTGTTCTAAAGGAGGTATGCGCCTCCTTGAAATTGATCACATGTATAGATCTGCAATCGTGAGACTGCACACATATCTGCTGCCCTCACAATACCCAAACATAGAGAAAGTTTTGAAACATGAGGAGAATAAATCTAAGATGACTTCCCTGCTTAGTCTAGCAGAAGCATATTGGCATCAAGCGAGAATGGAAATCATACCAGAAGTAGATAAAAATCAGGCAGCAGCTGAATGCGCCAAAGGGAGTGCTGAGGTTTCTCCACTCAGACATAGACACACACACACACACACACACACACACACACACACACACACACACACACACACACACACACACACACACACGTAATTCATCAGGCTAGGGGCACCTCCCTCTTTTAGAAATTTTTAGATTTGCTACTGACAAAAATAGCTGCTTTGATAGGAAGCTTGTCATTGTCCACACAGGGACAAATGACCCAGCCTAGGGAAAGCATCAGAGCAGTGCACAAATTTAAGAAATGGAATAAGGTGGCTTTGATGCTTTAGGTGAGTGTGATGTACATGTTAAGTGACCAAGATATGGATAAAGATACAAGTAATGTGATTATTTTATTGTTACAATTTCCAGATAACCTTTGAAACAAAGGTTTTCTCTTATATTCTAGATAAGACAAATCACAGGTACAAATAACGTAAGCCAGAGAGGGTGGCATATGTGGGGTGTGTATTTAAGAAGTGTAATGTCCCACATGAAATAGAAGACAAAATTTAATTTTCATTAGTGTTCATTTGCCTGGTGTCAGCATCCTGTAACTCGGAAAACCAAGATTCAGAAATCTGTGCTATATCCCGAGAGTGGAGTGCAATTTGGACTGAGACAAATGATTGTACAATTGCTATTCATTTCAGGGCGTTGGTTTCAGTTAAGTGTGGAGATATGGGCCCACATTGGTTTGATGCTGTGCCATTTGGGAAGGGAACCAAACCCCTTCGGAACATGTTTAACTGCTTGTTAACTGAAGACAATGTAGCCAAAGTGGAGGGAGAGTGAAGCAGAAAGGAAATTCTGGCATCATGACCCTCAAATTGTGAGAGCAGCTGGGGATGTTTACTCTAGTAGTGGGAACAAGATCAAAAGATGAAAGCCAGTAATGGAGGAAAAAGGGCTAAAATAATATATACCTATATGAGGCAAATGTGATATGAAAAATGGAAGGCAATGTGAAGCAGTTCTCACAATCATAGCAAACTAGCTCTGTCATCTGTTGGTTTGGGTGAGAGAGCAATGTTTAGATATTGTGGCCATGATAGAAATATATTACATGAAGAACTATAACTGAAACATAAATCTGACCAGATGCATTGTTTATAGAGTGCACAAAGTAGTACTGTCTAAGGAGATATAATCCTGATATACCAGAAAAATTTAAAGCAACCAAACAAAAGGACTCTGGCTTAGGGACTACAGTGTATCACAGTGGAGACTGGAAATATATACACAAGGCTTGTATACAGAATGTGGTGGTAAAGACATATCCAAAATGCTCAGAATGGAAATGGTGTCATAGTCCACAGAGGGGTGACATAGAAATCCCCTTATCATAGAGGAAAATATAAGAAAAGTACGTATAGTATTTTAGGAAGACAGAGAAGTAAAAGTTACTGATGATGTTGATGGGGGACTTCAGTATTCCAGATATAAATCTGAGTGTATATGTTGCAAATGCCTGTGACAGCAGGGTGACATGTAATACCTTGTAAGGGGTAGACCTCAGGCAGCTAATGCCAAAATGTACTTAAGTCAAAGCAGTCTTGGGTGTGGTATTTTCAAATGGGTGTGGGGAGAGGCTCTCTGATCTGAGAAAGGCAGATATTTAGCAAGTGACCACCAGCAATTATGGCTGCTCATTATCTTAAAGGTTCTAGACTTTTGGCAAAATAGGACTTTATGTCATAAAAGCTGTATCAAATAGCCAGCAAGGTGATGCCATACACAGAAGCTGCCATCCCATTACTAGCACAAGGAGGAGGATGGACAAAAAGAAGAAAGATAACTAAATGAAATTTACTACCTATTCAGCTATGACTTATGAACTTGTGACTAAATGGTTGCAACTGGTGTGTCAGGGATGAGTTGTTGTTACTAGAACATATTCTTTTCAGTCTAAAGTGACATTGCAGATGCTGTAGAAAGGAATGTCTTTATTTTACTGATTTCACAGGTCTGGCACACATGAATATGTAGAAAGGATAACAGACAAAACATGATTGCAGGAATGTTCTAAACCATGGCTGTTAAGTTAGTATTACCACATGACCTGACCCTCCTTTGAAAGGGTGATCCTGATTGGTGCAGTTGTGCTCCATGAAAAAACATGAGAAATTTCAAATACCATTATCTTTACAGGGGAAATATATTTCCTAGCTTTTCTCTAATACTACAGAACCTGCAACACTCTATTTGAAACAATTACATGTCATATAACACAACACGAACAGCTAAATATTACAATGCATTTTTTTATGTTTATAAGATAATAATATGTCTTCTCAGCTGGTGGTGGGATGGTCTGACCATGCTCTCATGCCTTTGTTACAAATGACTCAGTTTGGGCAACTGAAAAGGTGGCAACCCTAATTAAGTGGAAAATAATGCATCTGGAAGTAAAAAAAAAAACTAGAAAGGAGTATATAATTTCAGGTGAATTAGCAAAATAAAGGATCTGTGCAATGTATTATCTGGCATAAAGGTAACCAAGCTGTAAGAAATCAAGAATGAGGAAGTGCAGAATCTTGGATGAGTAACAAATGTCACCAGTAAGAAACAAAAGGTAGTTATAACTCCATACTGACATTTGCTAAGGACCAATTTAGACAGCAGAAGCCAAGGTAAAGAGAGGGAGAGGAAATACAGTTTTCATGTACATAGTCTTGAAAAGCACTATGACAGTGGGTGGCACAATTGTGCAGTGAGCTTTGGTAAGGTGTGGGCATGTTTCCACGGATTTCCATTTGGCAGCCTTGGTGGTGACATTGTCACAGATGTGGTTTAAGTATGGCCGCCAAGTCATTGGCTGTACAAATCCATGTTCTTCTTCACTGCTTTCAACTGTACCGACTTAGCCTAAAATCTAGAGAGAGGTTAGGACGATCAGTCATGAATAGCCTGTCCTTCCTGATTCCTTCTTTGTGCATGTAAATCACCACTGTCAAACTCTTATCCTGTTGGGCTATTCTAGCCTTAGAGAGAGACTACAGGGTTCGGTCCGTACAGTTACTTCTTCTGAGCTCACTCTTTCTTTAGTGCACCACACAGTCCCTGTTCTGTTGTTAGCTCAGCCCATCAGTACATACCATGTTCTCAATAGGCTGAAGTCTAGTTGCCTGTCATTCCACACTCACTTTTATATCCTAGCTGTCATTTCCATCTCTGCTCCAGAGGTCATGAACTATAGTGAGGTGCACTCAGTTACTTTCCTAGGTTCTCTCACTCTTCCTTCTGGGCTCCCTCAGGTTAGCAAAGACCTAGTCATTGATATTACCTTTGCTTGGCAAGGTCTGCACCTTCTACTCAAGTGTGGCTTTTATCAAAGCTTCTTCTACATCCTACTCCTTGGTTATCTTTAGAGATGGGCAGCTCCCCTTATGCTGACAGAGAACAGTCACCAATCATTATGACTGTTCTGGTCTTCCCCAGTTTTTAATAATGTATCTAAGTTTAACACCATTGTAATGTTTTCCACATATGGTTCCCTGTCACAAGTGTGAGACATGAAATTTGAGGTTCTGAAACTTCAAGAATTACATTTAGATTCCAGCCTCTTAACAGCAAATATCAGAATTTAATGCTGCACCATTAAAATGTTTTTGTGGGAGGCTTTGTCCACCACATACCCTCAATGTGGGGAGCTAACCCCCCCACATCCTTGCTAGCTTTAGTATTTTTAAACTCTGAGATTGATTTACCTCAGAGTACTCCAAGATATGGCAACCTCAGACATAGTAAATATCCCCTATTCTTAAAACAACAGTCTCACACTTCCAAAGACTGCAGTTACGTCCCTCATAATTATCCATGTATCGATATGGTATCCATCTAACAGGATCTCCAGACAGTTACTCTGGAGTTGGGGCTGTTGCTGACATTGGTCATTTCCAGCCACTCATGATTGTCCTTTTTTCCTTATACATTTGAATTAATATGGCCTAAAATAACTAGGTTGTTCAGTGTTAGCTGCCAGTCACTGGAGTTGTTATATCGCAGACGTAAAATAACTAGGTTGTTCAGTGTTACTTCCTTCTGATCACACCATTGCAATCAGATATAGACAGAAAAAGAAATGAACAAAAATCATTTCATAAAAAACAATTCTGACTGACGTATGTTTTTGCTGGTGCTTGTACAATTTATTGCCACCATCTTTGAAATGCATAGCTGCAAGACATTATGGTCCTAAAATCTAGTAGCACCCTGTCCATAGACTGGTCTTTTCAGGCACCTGAGTTTATGGTTCAGGCATGACAAGTGATAACCAGGTACTTTGGATACATTTCTTACAGAAGGATATTCCAGCTCTGGTTTTGTTGTGTTAGATGGCGCTCTCAGTTCTGTTATCTTCCTGATTTGCTGGTCCATTCTTTGCTGGAATCTGTCCTGAGAACCCTTTTGATTGGTATTTCATTGTGTTGATTTTACACAGCTAATAATTTATGTCCACTGAATAGAATGCAGTCCTTGAGGCACAGACTCTCATTTCCATGTGCAAAAGCAAATGTCTGCAAGCATGCCTAATTAGGTAAGTAAAGGCATGGAATCTGGCCACGTCTCTGTCCTGAGGAAGGATTTACTTTGTCAGAAACCTTATGTAAAACACAGCGAGGCTTGTGGTCAGAAACGTTTTATCTCAAGATTCAAAATTCAGTCAAATTTCTCAAACCAGAGTGGACTGCAGAGAGCAGGCTTCTGTTGTAGTATGTTCATAAGTCAGAGAAGGGATGAAAACTCAGGCCAAGGTCACTGATTATGCTGCTTCAGGGAGTTTTTCTTTGGCATTAGTTTGAAGCTGATCTATGCTCATCATCCCTGCCATATAGCCCTGGAGAGTTAAAGCAAAGGTTTTAAAGTGGTGTATTCACTCTGCGGTCAAGCATGTTCTCCCAGTAGTTCATTATTGTAGGATAAGGCAATTTAAAGAGTTCGGCTCTAGAGCAGACTCCTTTAAGAAAATCATACTAAATCCTTTTGATGTAAAAAGGTAAAGTAAAATATTCTAACCCTTAGAGGCTCACAGTTACTGATGAAATGATCAGACCTCATAGCCTGCGGCTTGTTCAACACCACTGTTCAAAGAGAGAGAACAGAGAGAGAGAGAGAGAGATATAATTTAGCTGTTTAACTCAGAAATGTTCTGGGCAGAATGCGTAGTGCCTTGGGTTTTTATGGCCTTGGAATGTCATTACCTAGCAAAGTTTTTAATAGAAAATGATTGCCTTATTTTATTTACTTCTAATTGATCTGTTGACTGGGACTGCCCTTCTGAGAAGAGACTATTTTAATTGAAGGACTGGTGAAAAATCATCTTCTGGTTATAACTTGTTAAACAGTCAGTATAACATCTTCAAATGATAATCAGAAAATAGATGGAGGTGTCAGGCTAAACTGACTAATGTGCGTTAACAATAATATTGTCAAGTATATATGAATACCTTGCAAATATGCATAATAATAATGAATCCTAGAGTAAGTCATATGAAAATAAAGAAAAACGCTGCTTAATCTTTGTAAAGAAGATACATCCCTGCAAAACCACACTTTTGAAATGTAATAGTGTTAAATGAAATCAACACTCCGTTCAATCAGTTAATCTGATGACCTGAGATTCATAGGTTTGACATCTAATTGGCACATACCCACTGAAAGTAAGGAGATGGAGAGAGAAGAGAAAGGTGAACAAATGGAAGTTACATGAGAAGGGAACATGGCAGTATTTGCCTTGCAAGGGCAGATCACAAGACAGATATGAGTTAAGATTGGGGAGTATGTCAAAAATGGGGCAGATGGAGGAAGATGCATTAATTTATAAATCTGTCCATTCCCCAATAGTCAGTTTATTCTAGTAAGGTTTGTAGGGGAGTTGGGACTCAATCCCGGTAAACAGAAGACAATGTAGTGACCTAGTTTTGGACATGTCAGTCTTTCACAAGAATCTCACACTGACTTGTGTATCATACTCATAGCTTCATAGGTTCATAGTTTGGTACTGAGCTATCTGCCCGAAGGCATATATTAGCCCAGCCACCTTGTGCAGTATTCACCGCCCCTTTAGTAGTTCCCTAGACCCTTGTACTAGCAGCTAGTACCCTTGGCCCCTATCTAGTAGTGCTGTTGGCGTGATCCCCGGTGTGAACTTTCTGTTACCCATCCACTCATCAAGGTTCCTCTTGAAGAGTGATAGTGAGGGGCTCTGTCTTATGTAGATCGGGACCCTGTTCCATAGTAAGGGAAGTCTCTGCGAAGGGAATCTATCCCTCCAGCATGTTCTATTCATTGTTGTGTTGAGGTTTATATCCCTAGAGCATGTAGCTCGAGTAGATTTGGTTTTGCTAAGATGGAGCATGTTCAACAATTCTGGGTTGGACATGGCTCTGTACGTTAGACAGAGATCGCCTCTGAGAAAGTGGTATGCAACAGAGAACAGTCTTAGCTTTTTCAATCATGCTGCATAGGGCAACTGTTTGAGGCCAGTAATTCTCTTGGTTAGGTACCTCTGTGGTCTCTCCAGCTGCTGGAGATGTCTAGCCAGGTACATTCCAATTGGTGCATTGTACTCAATAATGGGTCTGATGAGGGAAGAGTAGAGGGGCACCATTACATCCTTAGATCTTGATGCAAACCCTTTCATGATCAGATGGGTCATATAGAAGGATTTCTAACCACTTTGGCAACATGGTTATCAAAGGAAAGCTGGCTATCTACTTGGGTCCCTAGATCCCTTATTTCTTCTTCAGATTTCAGGGGATTATCTCCTTATGTTGTAGTTTGCGGGTACTCTGTTTTTTCCAAAGGGGATTACTACGCATTTTTTTGCATTTAGCTTGAGACCATGGCTTTGACACCATGCATCAGTCTCATTTAGGCCCTTCTGGAGGATCTCCATGTCGGCCGGAGACTCTATTATAGCACCCAGTTTGCAGTCGTCCGCAAACTTAGTCAGCCACAGCCCTTCCGTGCTTGCCTGTACTTCTGAGAAGTATATGCCAAACAGGAGGGGCCCCATGGCAGAGCCCTGAGGCACACCACTCGTTACTGGTCTGGATTTGGACATAGATCCCGCTACTCTTACTTTATGGGATCTGTCTGAGAGCCAGTTTGTGATCCATCTTGTGACATAAGGGTTTATGCCCAGGCTGGTGAGCTTATCAATAATACCTGAATGGGGAATGGTGTCAAATGCTTTAGCAAGGTCAAGGTAAGCCGTGTGTACCTCCTTTCCCTTATCTATAGCCTGAGTAACTGTCTCAAAGAAATCCACCAAATTCAAGAGGCATGATCTGCCCTTGACGAAGCCGAACTGTGTGGGGTCCAACGACTGGAGGTTCCCAATCTCTCCATTTATGAGTTCCATAATGATTTGCTCCATAGCCTTACAGATCAGACTGGTCAGGCTTATTGGTCGGTAGTTCCCAGGATCAGTTGTGGCCCCACCCTTGTGTAGCGGGACCACCGTTGCCATGCGCCATTCTCTGGGCACATATCCTGTGGAGAGGCTGAGACTGTACAGGGTATTAAGATGCGGGGTTAATTCCTTTTGGAGCTCGCATATGACACAGCCTGGGACACCATCTGGTCCCATGGAGGCAGTGTTTTTAGCTTTAGATAGAGCCTTGTTAACCAACGTATCAGTAATAATTGGACTTACACAATCCCCTGGAATGGTAATAGGCCCTGTAGATATGTACTCATGTTTGATCCATTTAGATGACTGCATAAGATTGCAGTCTGGTTCATAAGTAGGTAGGTACCAAGCTAGCTACCATTGTGGATAATTTTAAGCCTAACCAACTTCTCTTAGTGAGAATCAAACTTTGTGCCTCTTGCCTGGGAGTTAAACACCTTAACCATTATGCCAGCCCCCAGCTCTGAACCCAATTTTGACTGAAGACAGTATGTCCTTAGGATGTGGGAGAAAGCCAATGTGGAGGGGGAAAATTAGCTCAAGAAGTGAAGCAAGATTCAAGGGAGTGGACAGAACTAAGGCAGTGAATGAAGTTATCAAGTTCAAGTACATCTACAGATCATTTATTCTTGAGAGAGGCAATTAATGCCTTCTTAAATGGTGAGATAAAATAAATTTATTACATATACTTTCTTAGGTCAGTACGGCTCATTCGATTGATTGTTTATGTTTAAAAATGACCTACCAGTTATGTGACTTGCTCTTGGTCACATGGCCATAAGAGTCAAACAACAAGCTGTGATTACCTAGCTCATTCACAGCTTATTACATCTGGACACATTACAAATAGAAAATGATTGACTGCAATAACTGGCTTAGGTTTTGTTGTCATTCTAAGGGAATACAGTATCTGTCTGCCCGGGATGACGTGATCGACAGACCTCAATGCTTTGCCAGAGATGGTCTTCATCTGTCACCCCTGGGATTTTGGCTAACTGGCTAAGGCTCTTGTCACCCCATAGTGCTTTTTTTAGGTAGTGTCACAAAGACAAAACTCCCGATATAAAAATACCAACCAAAAACAACCTCAAGGTCATGTTGCTAAATGCTAGGAGTCTTAACATGAAACTGCTCTCAATGGAAGCAGTCCTCACCCTTGAGGATGCAGATATTTGTGCAAATTTGTGCACAAAGGGAGATCATGCTTGGTAAACTTAGTGGACTTCTTTGAGACAGTCACAAGGGTCCTGGATGAGGGGAAATCTGTGCATACTACCTACCTAGACCTGGCCAAGGCATTTGACACTATCCTTCACTCAGGCATCATTGACAAACTCTATAACCAGTGCAGCTGGCCAACCCTCTTTGTTCTCTCATTAAAAGAATTAAACTAATCTGACGATCTTTGTCTTGACATATCTTTAATCGTCACTCTGTGTGAGGCATAAACCACTTAGTATTTCTAGCTTTCATTAATGGGACTTGCTTATAATGAGTTGCAAGACAGTGTTTTATTTATTACACTTAACTGGTAATTGTTGAAGATCTTTGCTCATTGACCAATTACTGAGTAAGCAAATGGATGACTGGTCATCATCTTCAGGTGCTGTTGTACTTGTATTTATTTGGTACATCTTATGTAGTAAGAACTGTTTACTAGACTTGGAACTAGAACATTAAACGTTATGTAATACTGTGACCTGTAAACAGGGCAGTTTGGTAATAATGGCATTGTGAGTTTAGGAATTAATGGACACAAGTTTCTGCGTATGAAGATGGGAGGCATTGAGCACTATAGGTATTTATCTGTTTTCATGTTGGTGTGCTTGGTGTGTGTGTGTGTATGTGTGTGTGTGTGTGTGTGTGTGTGTGTGTGTGTGTGTTGGTTTGATAATCAGTGTGGAGCAGTACTATCCTGCGATGGAAGCTAGGCGATTCCTTTACTGCAAGTCCTTTGTTAGGGAGAGCACATTATCATCATCGTCTTTTGGAGGCACCATTATAGTAAACTAGAGGCATCAGAAGGAATGACGGCTGGATCCGTTATGCGTGTTTAATACCAAAGCTTACGTCATCTTGTCATTCTTGCCTACTTGTAAGATCTCACAAATTACAATCGAGTAAGCACATTCTTGGAAAACATGTACTTGGCTTGCTCAATGTATGAGTAAGTGTGACAAAAATAAATATTTTTTTGCTTGGACACACACCTTCCCCTGAACTTTCCATTGGGAGGAGCAAGTTTCTCACCATCTTAAACTTAATTAAGCTTTCTCAAGTTCATTGTCTCTGTGAGAGAAAAACAAAAGTGTAACACTAGTCTTGAACCTCAGAAGGAATGCCAGCTTGAGCTAGCTTACTTGAACAAATGTCTACTAAGACTGAGCAAGTGAAAAATCTGCTCCAAGAACAATGACAGCTTCAACTTCAGGGTGGTATGTTTGGATGAAGACTGTAGAGTGAGGCCTGGTTACTGGCACTAGTTGGTAGTAGAAACTTGGGAGTCATAAGAAGCCTTATTTTATTTGCTCTTTAGGCCTGTTTGAATACTGCTACTGTACTACATATCAGTAATGTCCTGCTTCTGTACTACTTGGTACTGATTCCTACCGTTATGCTGTAGTGGCTCTTTACTCAACCATGGCCTTGTCTACTCCACCTACCTTATACCAAAAGGACAGTAAATAGATGCAGGTGATGGACTGAGAGAGCCACAGTAAATAAAATAATGTGTACAACTGGAAAGGAAAGTGCTTTACTGCAAGACATCCCCATTTCTGGGGTTCCAGCTCTTTACACATGTCAACCTTGCTATAGGTGATTCCCATGGCATGGTGGCTTCATGGCCAATTTGATACCACTGAACAGATTTGAAAGGTGGTAAAGATATGGCAGGGAAGGAGGCAGACCAGAGAGAACTATCTTCTTTGGGAGAGAGGCTCAAATTATTGGCCTCTTCTGCATAACAGCCCTCTGTGAGCATACAAGTGATGACACCATTATGTAATTTTCAGGCTCTGTGAGTGATTACATGTTAGTGCATAAGTCTCAGCCGACTGCAAAAATGACATCAGACAAGTAAACCTGGATTGCCATGATGGAATTCAGGCATTTACTGAACCTTGATGTGCCTGTTGTGACAGTATTAGCTCCTAGAAGAAAGCCATTTAACGGAGGTGACTGGCAAAATTCATCTTCCACTTTGCCACAGGATGAATGACATTAATTTGCAAAAGAGTTAAGTGGGTGACAAAAGTGGTAGATGGGGTTGTCGTGGACAGACAGAATGCAGCCAAAATACTAAATACAAAAGGATTTGTGGTACATCACTACAGAAATACAGAATCTTGTCCATGAAAAGAAGACAAATGCATTGATCATTGAAATCACCACACCCAGTGACTACAGTGTACAGAGAGACACAAAGTCATAAAATATCAGGATCTGCAGGCAAAAATGAGAGCAGTGTGGAAGAAAGATACTCAGACAGTTCCAATAGTAGTTGGAGCAACGGGTCTTATAAAAAATAATCTACAATCGTATTTAGATATTTTATCAATACATATAACCCCGTATGAATTGCAGAAGGAGTCATTACTAAGCACATTGTGGGTGTTGTGAAGAGCACTTTTGGCTGACATCAAAGATTGAAACAATACTAATTTCATGAACTTTAATCATACTTTGACTTATGAATGGGGTCCATTCCTGTCATGGTATTAGAAACCCAAAAGATTTGGAGAAATTAAAAAATAAAAAGCAATTTCTTTCCAAACAGCCTTCTTAAAATCTTTAAAAGTAGCTGATGGGCACAGGAAATCAGTCCAATCTGTCAACAAAAACTGTCTGAGTCTGACTGCCACAAAGTGTTAGTAATGGGCAAATAACGATTGTCAATGTTATTTTGGGACAGAATGTGGGTCTCTCTGATTTGACCACAACTGTAAAAACTGGCAATGGGGATGTCTGTATCTGCACATACACTTTTGCATACTCATTTGTTAAGCAGTCTAAAGTGTTGCATTTATAGAAATAAAATAAGTTACAAATAACCAAAGTTACTTATAAGAAAATATAGCTTTTTCCATCAGCTCTTTGTGATTCTAGAACTTTCCCCTTGAGTGCCATACATTTTTGGAGCAGCAGCAGAAAAAAAGACAAATAGTTAAGGACAGATGAAGTAATCCCACAATGTACATTCTTAGATTATATTAATGGTACAGATGAAGGATTGCGCAAAGCAAATGAGCATTTCTCTTGTTCCGTTGAGCTGATGAGATGTTTGCTGGCACCAGTGTAATTTGCTGGAACTCAAGTAGAGTTGAAAATTCCATTACAATAAAGTCAGTAGGGTTATGAAATAGCTGAAACATTTGTAAATTCATGTAAGGAAGTCCTGAGAGACCCCATTTTGAATGTTGTTTGTGTGTGTGTGTGTGTGTGTGTGTGTGTGTGTGTGTGTGTGTGTATCCATATATTTAATCTATCTTTATATGTGTATGTAGGTGTACACACACACATATATGTGTATATATATATATATATATATATATATATATATATATATATATATATATACAGCTGCAGAACATTCACTAAGGTGTTGGCAGTAACCCAACATTTACCCCATATGATGCTTCTGGGAGTGTCTCTTTGTTTGTCTCTTCATGTCCTGTTTATAAGTGACAGTGATGACAGATATACAGCAGTAAAGAGAAACATATGAAGACAATTGTTTTAACACCTTTCCCTGCAGCAACTTCTAATTGTATACTCTGCTGCTCTCTTCTAAAGTCAACACAAAACTCTCTATTGTAGCACACAGAACATTTGGCTGTTGAAACATACTGCTTAATTATACTGAGAAGTGTAACAAAGATTCATCCCCTATATCCCTCTTCACTCACACCATTTTTAAAAGTTAGGACATCCCTGGGTGCTGCACCAGTCAGTGACAAAACTAAATATTTTTTTCCATAGTACCTTTACCAGCCCTCTGCTTGACAGTCATGAGGCCTATCCCTATCAGACTTGTGCCTTGTTCATCCTATTGCTGCGAGAATCCTCAGATCCTCTAGGATGTGAGCTGTCTGAAGGGGCTGTCATTCAAGCAGACATCAGAGAGTTAGTGTTTTCATAGGCATCTTGATAATGAGAGCTTTTGAGTAAGTCCTTAACTCCACCCTGGGTTGGAGGGAATGGGCTACCCATATCATCATAGAGGCTTATAGTGCCTTCTCTCTGTGTCTGCATGATCCTTTGCACTCACTAATGCAGGTTACCAGCAGGTAGTGGATTGGTGAACCCATAAGCCTGCCCCCAGGATGCCTACTGCAGCAGCATAGCATCCCTACTGTAAGAGATTGTGGCTATATGCATCCTAGTGTGCCCTGCCAGTTCTCCACAAGATGGGCACACCCATCTTCCTTCACAGGATGGGCAAACCCATCTTTCCCTACCAATGCCCTACAGTTCCAGAGCCACTCACCCAGCTCTAGTCACCTGGGCCATGGCCAGGGCTCAATTTTGTAATGCTAGTGGCAAAACGAAATATTCACTATCATTTCCTAATGTAAACGTATGAGCAAGAAAAGGTAACATGCATATTTACTAATATATTTTCATTCTGTATGTGACATATGATCTTGTAAAGGGAAACAGCATGTGAGGAAGAAAACTGGCCACTACCCAAACATACCTTTGTTTTAGTCTTTCCTTTTTGCTCTTCTTCCACAGCTGGCCATCTGCTGTGCCTTGTGCCTATCCCTAATCTATGGGTCCTCAAATTCCACTGCCCCCCCAACCCAGATCATTCATCAAGGCCAGCAAGTGAGATTGCGGCATCCATGTGCAGTATAACACTGCTGCCAAAGAGATTTTTATTTTGTTTTTGCTCATAGACATGCCTCCATGCACAACACATGCAGTGAAACAAATGCAGGATCGTGTAAGCATTATTTATTATGGTGAATGCTGAACCACGTTCTAGTCCTTACCGATCAAGAGAGTGGAAACAACAACCAGAATACCACCCCTCTCTCCAGGACAGGCAAACCAAAAAAAAAAAGTTAAATTCCTGCCCCCAGTTGACACCTCAGGAGCCAGCACAGCTAATGGAACCCTGCACTCATTCAGGGCTCTATCCCTCTGCACCGCAAAGCCAGCATTATCCACAAACACTTCTGTCTTGGACATGAGAGAATGAATGAGGAGTTATTGCATTTTACTTGTTAGCTGCCACCTTGAGGTCACTAAGGAGTGAGACCATCTTATGGAGACTAGAGTTACTGAAGCCATCTGATTAAGATTGTTTTACTAACTTTAGTTTAGTGAAATATCACACTGAATGAAAAGCCATTTGGTTGAATAACCTTCTGCAATATGTAAAGAAGTGATTGATTTTAGGGAGGTGTGATTTAATGCTGTCATTATGGTAAATCTTGTTAGAAGTGGATGTGTACTGTGACTTACACTGGGGTATGCTAGAGTGTTTAAACTGGTTTCCTATTATGCTTTGTGCATTTCCATTCACTGTTTACGGTGAGCTGGTGCTTTTCATCTACAATGATTCAGTGGAATTTCATTTTATAATATGCTTGTTGATAAACTGACCTACAAATTTCATATTAAAGGGTAGTCACTAAATACCAGGTGGTATGCCTGGTACCGAATCCCAATTTGGACTACCATCTGCTGTAAAACTCACTACACATCTGATGTTGAGCAAGTTAGTGTTACTGAAGTTGTTCTGATGAAGTGGTAGATGACATATATGCATACCTCTCAACCTCTTAATGCAAGAAACAAATTACTGAACCTACACACATTGCCAACATACTGGCTGACAGGTTCAGTGCAAACTTCTCCCCCCCCTCCCCCCCAAAAGGAGAGATATCTATTCCAGAGGATTGTAGCCCCCCAAACATCTCCAACGCCCAGGTGAGAACTGCCCTCACTAAGGCAAAAAACACAGCATCCATGGGACCGGATGGTGTCCCCGGCTGTGTGCTTCACGAACTCAACGAGGAATTAAACCCACAGTTAGGACAGCTGTTTAATGTTAGCCTCACCTCAGGATATGTACCCAAGGAGTGGCGCACGGCGACTGTGGTCCCACTTCATAAGGGCGGTGCCTCCACAGACCCTGGAAATTACCGCCCCATTAGCTTGACAAGCCTTATCTGCAAAGCCATGGAGAGGATCATAATGGAACTCATAAATAAAGACATAGGGAACTTGCAGACTTTGGATCCAACCCAGTTTGGCTTTGTCAAAGGCAGATCCTGCCTCTTAAACTTGGTTGACTTTTTCGAGACAGTCACCAAGGCCATTGATGAGGGAATGGCAGTCCATACAGCCTACCTCGACCTGGCAAAGGTCTTCGACACAATACCCCACTCGGGTATCATCGAAAAACTCATCAGCTTGAATGTAAACCCATACATCACAAGATGGGTTGCAAACTGGCTAAGTGACAGAACCCACAGGGTCAGAGTTGCTGGAGCCATGTCAGACTCAAAGCCTGTCACAAGTGGTGTCCCACAGGGCTCAGTCCTGGGTCCACTCTTGTTCGGCATCTACTTTTCTGAAGTACAAACAAACACAGGAGGGTTATGGCTGACAAAGTTTGCAGATGACTGCAAACTGGGCGCCATAGTCGAAAACACATCTGACACAGATATCCTCCAGAAGGGCCTCACAGAAACGGATAACTGGTGCCAGAGCCATGGCCTGAAGTTAAACGCCAAAAATGCATAGTCATACCCTTCGGGAAAAACAAGGTTACCCCTAGCTACCATATAGGTGGCAATCCACTGAGCACAGAAAAGTCATCAGGGATCTGGGGACCCAGGTTGACAGTAGCCTTCGCTTGACACTCATGTTGCTAAAGTAGTTAGGAAAACCTTCTATATCGCCCACCTGATCATGAAGGGATTCACATCTAGATCAAGGGAGGTCATCGCCCCTGTACTCATCACTCATTAGACCTATGATTGAGTACAATGCCCGCTCGAATGTATCAGACCAGACACCTGCTGCAGCTTGAAAGGCCCCAAAAGTTCCTCACCAAAAGGATAAAGGGTCTCAAAATATGTCTTATGCTGCCCGACTGAAAGAACTCCAGCTCTATTCAGTCTCATACCGCTTGCTCAGAGGTGACCTGTGCCTGACATATAAGGCCATGTCAAACCCAAATTTGATGAATATGCTTCACCTCAAAAAATCTAGATCCCTCAGAACCACAAGGGCGGGAGACTTAAACCTTGACACGGTTATAAATAGAACGTGCTGGAGGGACAGATTCATCACCCAGAGACTCCCTATGCTGTGGAACAAAATCCCGGTACATGTGAGGCAGAGCACCTCTCTGGCCTTGTTCAAGAGGAATCTTGACCAATGGATGGGAGATTGCAAATATTCCCCAGGGATTACTTCAGTGTCACTGCTTGACAGAGGCACAGCAAAATGATAGGCATAGTTTTTATTCAAACTAAAGGGGTGGCGAAAGCCACATAACTATGGGCTAGGCTTATTAATGCCCTTGGGCAGATAGCCTAGTATGAACCTCTGAACCTATGAACCTATGGACAAAGCCTGACAAAATGGGGGAACAAAGACCCAAAATTATGGACGGATTTTAAATATTGTTCTTATAAACTAAAAAAGGTTGCTAGAGTAACAGGGTGTGTATTAACATACATTTTCTGCAGGATTTGAAGTCTGAAACTCCAATATACGTCACTATTTAGTGACTTCAGTTCTCAGATCATACCAGTGATTTGCTAGAAAACCACAAATTTTATGCGGAACAGACCAAACATTCTTCTTCTTTCGGCTTTTCCCGGTTAGGGGTTGCCACAGCGGATCACCATCCACTCATGATTGGCAGTGGAGTTTTACAGTGTCAAGTTGCCAGCCCGGCGCCCAACCTTCCACAAAAGGCACACACATGCACACACTCACACCTAGGGCCAATTTAGTGTGTCCAATCCACCTACAGCATGTCTTTGGGATGTGGGAGGAAACCGGAGCACCCGGAGGAAACCCACGAGACCACAGGGAGGACATGCAGACTCCACACAGAAGGCACCCCAGCCGAGGATTGAACCGGAGAACCTCTTGCTGTGAGGTAGCAACGCTAACCGCTGCACCACCATGGCCACCCCGGAACAGACCAAACATATTAGGCAAAAATATGGACATTCCGTGAAAATCTGGACAGTTGAGAGGTATGCAAATATATATATATAGTGTCTGTGAAACAAACGTGATGTCACATGGTTTCATGTACAGGGATTAAAAAGGGAAATAAACTAATACAGGTTTACATTTGTGGTTATTCTGTATTGCTTTCTTATGGTTTCCTGTTTAAAATAAAAATTGCTAGCTTTAGCTTGTCTTATTAGCGAATGAATGTTAAGCTATTTGGACCTGACTTTAAGATGTAACAGCTTTCAGTAACAGCAGTTAGCAATACATTGTTTTCACATTATGTGAGTCATAGTTTAGTAGCCCTGCATTTGTCTGTCAGCTGATGGAGGGTCACAGATTGGGAGAGGTGGGTGGCAAGACCATGAGCTTGTTGTCTTTCGCTTCTGTCAGATCTCTATACCTGGGCAGCAGATTGAGTCTTGACGTGTGTGTGAGATTAGAACTGTGAGTTGCTTCTTTGTGTGCCAGAAACAAAGAGAAGGAAAAACAAAACAAAGCTGGCCACAGACACCTCCCTACTCCGCCCATGTCAGTAGAAAAGAAAGACTTGTTTCTGCAGTATAAATTTGTCATGGCTATACTTCTGCAGACGTCTGGTGATTGCATCCCTTATTTAATCAATCATTTCATATTGTATGACATGCACTGACATGGTTTTTTTATTCTCTGTAGCATGCTTGACTTTTTTTTTTTTGTATCAGAATGTAGAGGTTGCGTGTCTATTATTTGTATATAAATTAGTTATCTCCTTTTGAAGTAAAGAATCAAAATGAGTAATTATAAATTCAAGTGTTATTCACATATGGTGTGGTCTTATACTATGAAGAAATGCTCTGCAATGGAGACCTTGTCGGAGAGGGTTAGTATCTAGTTCTTGAGAGCTCACCTGTCATTTGTCTAATCTTGCAATCTCTGAATGTAATGTCTAACATTTTGAATGAGAAGCCTTACATTCCAGAACTGGAACTGCTTACTATGTTAGTCACTTCCTTGTTAATAATGCTGGAGTTACTTTGCCCCAGGATTTCCTTCAAGTTGCCTGTCCTGCTCTATTCAAAACAAGTTACTTGCTTGTTTACAAATAATACACTGTGCATAACATCATCTGCAGGTTTGCTGCATTTGTATCTTATACAGTCAGTTTCTTGCATGATCTTCATGACATACCAAATATGAAGGCACTTTATGCAATAATGCAAAGAGTCCTAACTTAACGTAACTCCTTTCCAGGGTGGCTACTGGGTAGGGGAGTGTACATTGTTGTGTACAGATGGAATAAAAAGGGCAGGAGACCTGGGGCAAAAATAAAAATTAGGAGGGGGAGGTACAGTTAGTTATATTCTCTGGACTCAGCTGAGTAAACAGAGTTTGAGCAACTCTCAAAAATATTGACTTATGAGAGGTCAGGTGGTGCTTTTGCAAGCTGTTTTTAAGTTAATGTGTGTGCATAACCTCCTTACTGATAAGATTACTCATCTGAAGACATACACGTTATGGTTGAAGGGGTGACAGCTGAATATAATACATTCAGTTAAGTGCATAGGAGCAGCATTTCAAGTTGTGCAAACTTTAATTGTGAAAGCAGGTATGTGCACCAGTATGACTGCGATTAGAGAATCCAGATTTCTGGGAACTGCCACATACTGCTATCTATAGTGATAGGATGGATGAGGAGTAGACATTTCACAAAATCTTCTGATAGTGAGTACTTTCCCCACATCGTTGAGAGTCTCTCCACAAAACATACTGTGTAGACTGGGTAAGAAATGGTGAAATAAGCAAAGAGGGAAATGCTACCATCTTCATATGTCCCCTTTCCTTAGATGACAGACGGTTGCCCTGCTAACCTTTTAAACAAATTCAGCCCTTTCCTCAGTCTGTTCTATTATTAGCAAACAAGCTTTTGTCTACTTTGCACAAGGTGTCTCTCTTTTTTTTTCCACTGTGAATGTTTATGCATTTTGTTGCATGAGCCCTGCACCTTCAGCACCCCAGCAAAATAGTCTACCACCCCTTTGGGCCCAAACCCCATGATCAAACATCCATTCTGTTCTTTTCATTTTAGCTTTTGCTGATATCATGGCTTTTGGTTTGGAGGGGATCAATGTCCTACTGTTGAAGCAACCAGTTTATTCCATTCCAACTTTCTCCAAGATGAGTGCATGTAAGCAGTGATCTTTTTACACTAAGTATCCCATGATGTTAGACATTCACCAACTTAGTAGTAATTATTGCAGTGGAGTGCTGCCCCCAGTGTCTTCAAAATTGCCGGCAAACCGCTTGGACTCGAGTCAGCCTCCTTCCCCACTACTTCAAATGAAAATGTAGATATACACACACATATATAAATAAATAAAACTCTCCATCTCTTATTACAAGAATTCTGGATAAAGCCAACTATAATGGGAGACAAAGGCCAAAAATCAGGTCCAGATTTTAAATACTGCAATTATAAACTTAGAAACCTGGTGGAATAACATATTTTTGCATTTACTTATTTACTTTTTGTTGGTTGAGTGAGCCCCACTAGACAAGTGTCTTCTTTTCAGGGGAGATCGGAGGTGGTGGTCATACTGATTAGGGAAAATTTGGCCAGGGAATCAAGGAGCTTCCCCTACTTGCCATGATATCTTGTACATCCACCTAAGCTATCACCAACGCAGGCAGATGAGACCTTAGTTTAATCTCTCATCTGAACAGTGCACACAGGAGTGCAGTGCCCACTTTTTCTGTACTACAATGTAGGAGCAGTAGCATTTACTTTTTGAAGAATAGGCAGTTGAAACTCAAAAATGTCTATCGTTATGTAGTGACTTTAATCCTCAATAATTCAATAGAAATTTTATGAGGAACAGACTGGAAATAGGCAAAAATCTGGACATTTTGCAAAATTCTGGACAGTAGAAAGAGGCTACACACACACACACACACACACACACACACACACACACACACACACACACACACACACACACACACGCGCGTGCGCGTACACACAGTTTTACAAACCATATGGCCTTCTCTTTTACGGATGCTTTTCTTTTCTTGTTTTTATACTTCATCTTGCCTACCACATGTATTCAGTTCATACTTTCTACTGATGAATTGTGACTGCTGATTAGATGGTATGTCTTTTGTTGTTCCAGTCTCTCATACTGGACCTCTCTTCTCTTACCAAATATTTTGTTTTGGGAAGAGGTGGTGCAGAAACCTATTTTTTGTTCCTTTGTAAAACACTGGCCTTGCATATCTTTATTGTTGTTAATGAATAAACACCCTACCTGTTAGTGAAATGGATTACCTTTTATATGTGGTATATTACTCCATCATAAAATTTTATTACATTTGTATTGCAGGATTTTATGTTGCCTGCCATCCACAAGATCATCCTCTTCAGGTACCAGACTAGACATTTCCAAAGTCATGAAAGTGAGGTCCATATATGACTAGAACATTTCAGTCTTTAGGAACTGTCTCGGCACCTGGAGAGAGGTCATATAGGCTCTCCAGTCGTTTGCAAATAATCTCAAGTTAGATCCTTTATCACACTGCCTGAGATGTCGTCAGTGTACCAGTTGTTGAGTCCCATCAGACCTTTGTGCTTAATCATCACATATGCCTTCACATTTCCCTAGTTTTCATCATTGTTTCATATTCCGCCTGCCCAAGCGTTGCCTAGTTCTTCGTTTTCAGTAAAGACTTACTCAACAAATTCATTTGTAGCTTATTCTTGCTCCTCATATTTATTTTCTTAATATTTTATTATGGCAAGCTCTTGCTTATTTGTCATATTCTCATGTTATATTTTTTTTCAGTCATTTTATTCCTATGTTGTCACCCCTCCCAGTTTGTGCCAGCAAGTAGATTAGGAATTTTCTAGAATAGATACATGGTCACCGAACAAAAATAGGTAGAATAAAAATGCTTCCATCTGCAGATTCACAAATTTTATCTTAGTAGTTAGACCAAAATGAAAAATCATGAAATGTGGTCTTAATTTTAAGATTTCCAAACCTAATAGTGCAACTTTATGGGTAGACTAGGACACTGGATTTCAAATATGCGTTTTTAAAGAACTTTAAGATTTTTCAGCATTTGCATACCTTTCAGAGGATACCACAGCAGAACAGTAAGCCAGTGGAATGCAAGTTTTTATAGCCATACAGATGGTGAAATATATGGGAGGTGGCACAGGAACATTTAGTTTAAAACATTTATACCAAGGAATTTTGTGACATTAATAAACACCATCACAATTAACACATACCAATGCCTTTTAACTTAAATACTCCAAATAATGTAAGAGGTCCATTACACAAGACTGCTGCAGAACTTACAGTTACATCCTCAGAAGGAGTCTATTTGACAGGTCTTTCAGCAAAAGCATCCTGCTACCTCTTGTCTTAAGTCCTTCTACCTGAGAATGGAAATGTTTTATAACTTTTAGCTTCTGCATATTTAATTATCTCATTATCTTCTGCCTCTTCACTTTCTACAAAAAAAAAAAAAAATGTTTCATACCTTTCCTTGAACTAGTGTAGCCCAGATATAGAATTGCTGTATCTAGGATTTTTTGTAAGCTTCTGAGCGGTGGTCTTCAAGTTTTTCCCTTAGATCTGCTAGTTCTCTGCTCTCCTGCACTTTTATTAGCTTATTAGTCTAGCACTTTAAACTACTCCTCGTGCTAGAAAGTCTGTTCTTCAAATTTTCCCTTAGAACTAGCTGGTTTCTCAGTAGTAGCAGCACTAAAATCTGATTCCCTTTGACCAACACTTGCTCTAAAACCTGCTGGAAAGCACTAGGAAGCCTTAAGTTGATACAAGCACTCAAATTTCCTTGTTAATAGGGTTAAATTAGGCACTAAACAGCCTATAATTGCAAAGTACCTTGCCAAGGTAAGGGAAAACAGCTCTTGTACTTTACAAAAGAATCACTGAACCAGGCATGTCCAATGGTCAGCTTCCGGTGATTTCTCCTGTACACCTGGTGAATCTAGGCATACTGGGGCAATACAGCAATTGCCTCATGTACACAGACAACCCTCTCCTCCTACCATCCAGCACTACAACTTGCAAGAGATGCACTTACATAGCCAAACTGGAAGCAAAGCTCTCTCCAGCCAAGATTGTGCTAGACAGTCAAGAGGAGAAGGTTAACACCTACACTACACCTCAAGTAACACATAGCCCTTCAAAACTCGCGCCACCAACATCCACACATAGTAACACTAAACCCACTTATGCAGAGGCCCTTAACATTAACCTGCCCAAGCAACAAGGTCCTCCGAAGCTGAAACGCAAACAAGCACCAATCACAACCAAAGTGACACAATAGCTCAAAACACCAGTGTGCCACCAGACAACAGCCCCTAAGGCAAGACAATGTATCCAACACTTTAGTCATAGGTGACTCTATAGTCAGGCACACTGATGTCCCACTCACCAGGCTAAACAAGGAGAAAATTACTGTCAGCTGCCTGTTGGGTGCCAGGATCCGCCACATAACCCATGCACTCAAGTCACTCCACAACAAGTACAAATACAACTCTGTCATTGTCCATGTTGGAGTGAATGACTTGAGATGTACCTCCCTGAACTCCATGAAAAGAGACATGGAAGAGCTCTCGGATCATGTGGCCCAGGCAGGCAGGATGGAGAACATCAATATCTGTGCAGTAACTGAGACCTGGTTCAAGGCTTCAGAGACCACCACTGCAATACTAGGCTATAACTCTTACCACACTTTTTGGCCACCAAACCAGGACTGAAGCACTAAAGGTGGAGGAGTGTCCATATTCACCAAGGATATTCACACCTCCAGGCTAGATGCCCAACGCAATGTATCTGAAATTCTATAGGTGCAACTAATACCAGGTAAGACTGCAATCCAAATTATAGCTTGATACAGATCCCCCACCATGCCCCAAGATTCTCGCTACTCCTTTCTAAACATACTGGAAAATATTAAGATACAACCAAGCACCCTAATACTGGGTGATTTCAACTACCCTGCTATTAATTGGGAAAATTACTCAGGTACCAACACCTTTGCCCAATGGTTCTTGGAATTCATAAATTCCAATGCCTTGGTCAACTAATCCATAGTCTGACCAGGGGCTCAAATAGCTTAGACCTGGTCATTACCAACATGGGAGATCGATGCTCTACACCAGTGGTCACCCCCTCATTGGTCAGGTCTGACAGTATGTTAATCCCCCTTGAAGTCCACATCCCACCCCCCAGTAGGGAAACCTCCATAAAAAACTTCTCCAAAGCCAACTTCATGCTACTCAAGTCAGAAGTGACAAACTTCATGACACCCATGCAGATGGGAACTGAAAGTTCAACTGCTGAATCCTACACTAAGGCACTGTATGAGCACATCCATTTGTGAATGAATCATGCCATTCCAAATAGAACCAAGATGGTCTCCTCCAAAAAAAGGAACCCAATCTGATGGTCCCCTGCCGTAATCAAACTATACAACAGAAGGAAGAAACTGTTGCAGAAAAGAGGAAAATCCCAGGATGCAAAAAACTCCCTTACCAGTCTCAGTAAGAAGCTGGGATCCCTCATAAAATCCTCCAAAGCTAGTTACGAAAATAAAATTGCCAAGGATTCCAAGGACAACCACAAGGCATTCTATAGTTATGTCAAGAATCTAAATGCAATGGTCAGATTTGCTCTGAGCTACAGCAGAATGGGATTAAATATACTGATCCCAAGGATATTGCAAATATCCTGGCAGATCGATTCAGTGCCAACATCACCCCCCTCTCACCCCTTAAGGGACCCATCTCAATACCAAAAGATTGTCAAATTCTGGTAATCATGGCCACACAGGTAAAAAACGCACTCTCCAAAGCTAAGAATACAGCATTCATGGGACCAGACGACATCCCGGGCTGTGTACTACATGAACTATAAAATTAACTGCCACCTCACCTAAGTGTCATGTTTAATCATAGCCTCACCTCAGGCTTCTGCCCAGTGAGTGGCACACAGCTACAGTTATTCCACTCCACAAAGGGGGATCCACCTTGGATCGCGGGAACTATCGTCCCATCAGTCTGATGAGGCTGATCTGCAAAGCCATTGGCAACCTTCAAACACTGGACCCCATTCAGTTTGGTTTCGTAAAGAGCCGATCTTGTCTCCTTAACCCGATTGACTTCTTTGAATCAGTCTCCAGAGCCATGGACGAGGGTAAGGTGGCCCACACAGCCTATCTGGACCTTGCCAAGGCCTTTGACACCATCAACCATCCTGGAATCCTAGATAAACTTACTAAGCTGGACATTAATCCTTACATCACTCAATGGGTTGCCAACTAGCTTACTGACAGAATCCAGACTGTAAAAGTCGCTGACTCAAAATCCAGCTCCAGACAAGTGACAAGCTGAGTACCTCAGGGTTCAGTCCTGGGACTGCTCTTGTTTGGCATCTACTTCTCTGAAGTACAGGCCAGCACTAAGGGACTCTGGCTAACAAAGTTTGCAGATGACTGCAAACTGGGAGCCATTATTGAATTCTCAAATGATGTGGATATTCTACAAAAGGGCCTTACAGAAACAGATGCTTCATGCCAGAGCCATGGGCTCAAGCTCAATGCCAAGAAATGTATAGTTATCCCCTTTGGGAAAAAACATGTACCCATGAATTACCATATAAGTAGCAGTATACTAAACACCGAAAGTGTGATAAGGGACACAGGAGGACAGTGGTCTCACCTTCGATAACCACATAGCCACAAAAGTCAGGAAATCCTTCTATGTGGCACACCTCATCACTAAGGGCTTTTCATCCAGAAAAAAGGAGGTCATTGTCCCACTGTACTCATCCCTTATTAGATCCATTATAGAGTACAAAGTCCTGTTTGGTATGTACCTCACAAAACATCTGCAACAACTGGAAAGGTCACAGAAATACCTCACTAAAGGAATCACAAGCCTAAAGCAGATGCTCTATGCCGACCATCTAAAAAAAACTCCAGCTATACTCTGTCATATATCGCCTACTCAGAGGCAATATCTGCTTAACATACAAGGCCATGTCAAACCCAGTGCTGTTGGACATTCTACACTAAAAGAAATCTCAATTCCTCAGGGCCACACGCTCCAGGGATCTAAACCTGGTCATCACAATGAACAAAACATGCTAGAGAGATAGGTTCCTGACCAAGAGACACCCATACTCTGGAATAGACTGCCCATATATGTCAAGCTGAGCGCCTCTTTGGCCCTCTTCAAAAGGAACCTTGACGATTGGATGGGAAATAGGAAATTCACCCCAGGATCACATCAATCACCCTGCTAGACAGGGGACCAGGGAAGTAAATATTGTGGGAAGAAATATCCAGGGAATTGTTATGGCTAGGCTTGTATAGGCCCTAGGGCCGATAGCCTAGTACCAACCTATGAACCTATAAACAATTCTCATTTGCAGAATTTCAACTAGTGAGGCTGTAAAGGTTGAAAGAAACTTTCCAAAATGAATAGTAATTTTCTTAGCCATGATTAGAATTGCTCTATACAGTTTTCCTTCCCACCTGTGCACAGCCAAGAAAGGAATACCTCATATAACATTTGTCACAGCTGGGACCACACTCATATCCCACATCCTCACACTTATCCTATTCACTATATTCCACAAGGCTCCCAAACTGGAACAGTTCACAAATATTTGGAGTTAAGTACTCTGTCACCCTTTGGATGCTGCCTGCCCAGTTGGGAGTCTCTTTGAAACTTGCTGTCATGCTCAACAAGAATCCGAAAGACTCTTTGGAAACACCACCATGCAAAAATATACTGTGTCAATGATGAAAAACGTTAACAGCAGGTATCTCACTGACTAGCTCCCATCAGCCGTAACTCTCCTACCCCTTCTACCAGAAGTACTTGTAAATAAGGAGTGTAACACCACTCAAACTCGAATACATATAGGAAGTGTGATGAGCAATTGGGCCTTTATTCTGAATAGTCTGAATTAACAGGTTACTCCATTACAAACATCACGTTGGAACCCACAGAAATCCCTGACTTAAGACATCTAATTTTCTAATAACTCTATAATCGATCGCATGCAAAGATGTTCCACTCTAAGAGGTGTATGTGCTTCACCAAAATGTCTGAAAGATGGGGTGTTAACCCAGCAAGGAACTGAGCCCTATTTCTTAATCACTGTACCCCCCACGCATATTATTTTGACTAAAGGAAGGCCCACACATCACAAGCAAAAGTATCGACAGCAACAAGAAAAAAATCTACCTCATGTCCCATGTATTGTTACTGGAGATGTTATCACCTCTACTTTTGACTCTTACATGAGAAAACAGAGGAGGGTGGATAGCCATAATTTCTGCAGTCAGATCATCCAAAATAACAGGAATGAATTATGTAATAACTGAAAAGTCTTTCTACCTGCTAGATATCCTGAACCCAGACCCACACTACTGCTTGGGGGTTCTCTTCAAAGTCAGATAGGACTATCCTCATCTTGTCTTTACTTCTTACATTTAGCCAACTAACCAATGTAGGTGATTAGAGAGCCCTGAAAAACTGAATAATTTACCTTTGCCATCCCTTAATGTAATGAAATGAAATGAAATGAGGACATGCTTACCAGTGTTTGTAAAGATTACAAATATTTAGGCAAAAAATAGGCTTAATTAGTTTCCTTCTTCTGCTATGTTCTGAGCAATAAAGTCAATTATCTCTGTAGTATGAGAGCTAGTTCCTCAGTCACCTGTCCATAATTTATTTCCATAATCCCTTCTGAGAATATCACTTAATCATTCCTAGCTGATGTAATTTCAAAGCATATCCCACCACTTCGCCTTGTGGCTCCTCAACTTACTCCTAATCAGCTGCTTTGTTCGGGGGAAGGGAGGGACATTCCTGGACTAATTACAGTTAAGCCTCCATTCCTCTATGAGAGTCAGATAGTAGAGAATGGGCAACTTGCTGGCTGTGCAGGTTGGTCTGCTCTCTCCCATTTGGAGAAGAGTCTTGGGTAGAGTTTCTGAGCTCTGCTGTTGCTGTCTTGCAAGGAGAACCATGCTTGTGCACGTTAAGTTCTCTGAGTGTGAATGCAGTCAGAGCAGACTAGGTTGGCTTGGACTCCACTGTGTGTAACACCTAGTGCTTTTGCTAGGTGTCACTCACGGGGTGAGCCAGAACCACCGTCGTCCCCCAAGATGGTGGAGCCAGTAGCAGCTACTCACTCCCATTATACAGGCATCCAAGCTTCTAATCCAACCCAAGTTTTTAAGGCTGTAGTCAGGGCTTTATTGCTCTATGACATGGAGCAGGCTACCACTTTACCACTCTTGGTTCTGTTGCACATAAAGTCACCTTCATCCTTAACAGATAGGACTTGACTTGATGGATTTTTTGTGCTCAGAGGTTCTTCCAAATTCTTGTACCAGTGCCAGCTGTAGGTCATAGAACTGAAAGGCTGTGTAAGTCTCTATAATAAATCAGTGCCATAAGCCTGTTGTTATTTTCATAACAACCCATTGAAAGGCCCTTTAAAATCAATGATGTTCCAAGGACAGTGGCTATATGGCCACGCAAGATAGAGTGGAAAACTGTGAGCTGACAGTTTTGATTGAAGCTATAGCAAAATGGATGAAATTACTAACATCACGTCTGGAATCTTTAGGCAACCAGCAGTGTGAACTACATGAGTCAGTGTCATTGTCTAACACAGTGCTTACACTGCATGAACAGGATGGAAGCAATGTGCAGGCAACAACTAGACCTAATTTAAATGCAGCAGAGAACAACTTGCAACCTAATGGTGTACAACAACAAAGTGCTACCGACAACTTGCAATGCTCATCAGTTCAACTAGGAACAAACCGAGAGCACCAAGGAAGTCGTATGAGTGTTCAGCATGAGATCCATACCTTGGGCTTATTGGGGCTCCCACCCTGACAGATTGGCTAAACGGAAATTTCTCTTTTTCTATGGAAGTTTGCAATACACCACAGGGGCAACCGGCTGGACGTAATGTTAATCTCAATAACAGTATTGTTGACATGTTGAAAGTCTTTGATTCTAAACTTGTCAAACTTAAAAAAATTACATCTAGAAATTTCATACTTTAAGGAATGTTTACAACAGAGTATAATACCAAAAGGCCTTAGGAGATTCCAGTATCCAACAGGCTTGATGAATCACTCTGTTTTTCATGTAGAATTACTACAATTATATGATAAAAAAATATCCTTGTTACTCCATACTTTTCTAACTAGTGTTCCAGAGACCAGATTTTGCTGATCCCTGGGCTTTGTCTTGGTTCCTGTGTTTCTCCATTTTCCTTGTTTGGTCAGGGGGAAGTTTCTTTACTCACCAGTGAGAGTGGGGAGTACTGAGCTGCCTGTTTGTCCTTAGAGGAGTGGTTTAAGGCAGTAACTTGTAGTCTATTGGCCATTTTGGGTCATTTCCTGTCTTTTCCAGCCCCCTGCTATAAAGCGCGTTTTAGCGCGGAGTTGCCACTGTTGCACACTAGGGCAGCGCCGGTTAAGCAGGTTTAAACTATTCGGGCTACCTAAAGTCCACTCTTCAAATTTTCCCTTAAAACTACCTTCCTTGAGCTATACTACTGATCTAATCAGCGTATCCTAGAACTAAAAGGATCATCTCTAATTGACTCCAAGTAGACTATTCTCTATCTGTTAAACCTAGCACTTGCTCCTACAGTACTTATTACCTTGATACGGCACTCTTGTCATAGATAGTACCCCAAAAAGGCAAACCCCCATTTCTCAGTCACGCACGTCCCCCGGAATCTTTTTTAAAGTTTTTTGTCTATTCCTTCTAGCATGTCGAGGGATCAGTTGCTAGTGTCCTCTCCTGCTCAGCTGGTGAACCTGGGAATATTGAGGCAATGTTACAATTGCCTCATGTACACAGACAACCCTCTCCTCCTCCCACAAAACACAAATACATGCGAGAGATGCAACTATACGGCCAAACTGGAGGCTGAGCTCTCTCAACATAGGACTGGCAAGACCAGTCAGGAGGAGAAGGTTACCACACACACTATAGACCCAGTCTCACATAGTACCACCACAACCTCAAATCATACACATAAACACACAAAGACATACTCGGAGGCTCTGATCAAAAATCTACCAAAACAGCAGAGGCCACCAAAGCAGACACCCAAACAACCACCACCTCAGAACACAACACCTGCAACACATAGACCTCACAGTCAGAGTGTCAAACAGTCACAGCCCTTAAGGCCAAACACAATGCCAGACACACTAGTCATTGGTGACTCCATAGTCAGACACACTGACGCCCCGCCACCAGACTGAGTAAGGAGAAGGTCACAGTAAGCTGCCTGTCGGGCGCTAGAATCCGCCACATAACGCAAGCACTCAGGTCTCTCAACAGCAGGTACAAATACGACTCAGTCATTGCCCACGCTGGTGTAAACGACCTGAGACATACCTCCTTGGACTACATGAAAAGAGACATTGAGGAGCTCTCTGATTATGTAGCCCAGGCAGGTATGACCCTGACCTTGAGCAGTATCCTACCTTCACCAAGAATGATGCCACAATACAGAGATAAGATGATCAGCTTTAACAATTGGCTTAAGTACTGGTGTCATTCAAAGGGGATCCAGTGTCTGTCTGCCTGGGATGACATGCTGGACAAGCCACGCTGCTTCAAGGGACGGCTTGCACCTGTCACCCCTGGGATTCCGGATATTGGCAAAGGCTCTTGCCACCTCCATAGTGCCTTTTTTAGGCAAGGCTCAAATTCTAAACCTACCACCCTAGAACACAAAAAGGAAAAAACTAAGGGTAATGCTGCTCAATGCCAGAAGTCTAAATCTCAAAATGCACGCACTCAAGCCCTTCTCAGTATGGAGAACATCGATGTCTGTGCTGTGACAGAAACCTGGTTCAAGGCTCCTGAGAGCACCCCAGCACTATCAGGTTTTACCTCATATCATGCGTTCCGCCCCAAAATCCGGACAATACTAAGAAAGGAGGGGGTATCCATATTCATCAAGGACACCCACACCTCAAGACTGGTGGCAACGCACGATGCATCGGAGACCATCCAGATGCAATTAACCATAGGCAAGACTGCTCTGCAAATTGTAGCATGTTACAGGCCACCCTCACAAACTCAGGAACCTCACATGGCCTTCCTGAAAACACTAGAGGGGATAAATGTATCACCAAACACCATCATACTAGGTGACTTCAATTACCCTAATATAGACTGGGAACACTACTCAAGCCCAAACACCCTAGCCCAAAAGTTCCTGGAATTCATAAACTCAAATGCCATGGAACAACTAGTCACCATCCCCACAAGAGGAGATAACATACTTGATCTCATCATCACGAACATGGGAGCACAATGTTCAACACCGGAAGTATACCCCTCACTGGTGAGATCAGATCACAAACTAATCTCGCTGGAGGTCCTCATTCCACCCCACCTGAAATAAAAGACCACAGTAAAGAACTTCTCGAAGCCGACTTCACACTTCTAAAGACTAGTGTGGTCTCCTTTAAGGCCCCGAGCGGAAAACAGTACTCAAGCCGCTGAATCACTTACAAATGCCTTCTACCAGCACCTGCAGGACTGCATGGATAAGGCAATCCCAAGCAAAACAAAGACTCTTTGTACCAAAAGTAAGCGTCCAGTCTGGTGGACCCCAGCCATAAACAAACTCTACAACAAAAGGAGGAAGCTACTACAAGATAGAGCAAAATCCTTAAAAGGTAAGACACCCTTGATCAGTATAAGTAAAAAACTAAGAGCTCTCATAAAATCATCCAAAGCAAATTTCGAGAGAAAAATAGCTAAAGACTCAAAAGACAATCATAAGGCCTTCTTTAGCTATGTTAGAAACCTGGGAGGAAACTCCCAGATATGCTCAGAACTAGTTCAAAATGATGTGAAGATTACTGATCCTACAGACATTGCCAACATACTGGCTGACAGGTTCAGTGCAAACTTCTCCCCCCCCCAAAAGGAGAGATATCTATACCAAACGATTGCAGCCCCCCAAACATCTCCAATGCCCAAGTGAGAAATGCTCTCTCCAAAGCAAAAAACACAGCATCCATGGGACCTGATGGTGTCCCCGGCTGTGTGCTCCACGAACTCAATGAGGAATTAAACCCACAGCTAGGACAGCTGTTTAATCAAAGTCTTACCTCTGGATACGCACTCCAGGAGTGGCGCACTGCAACTGTGGTCCCACTTCACAAAGGCGGTGCCTCCACCGACCCTGGAAATTACCGCCCATTAGCTTGACAAGCCTTATCTGCAAAGCCATGGAGAGGATCATAATGGACCTCATAAATAAAGACATAGGGAATTTGCAGACTTTGGATCCAACCCAGTTTGGCTTTGTCAAAGGCAGATCATGCCTTTTAAACTTGGTTGACTTTTTCAAACAGTCACCAAAGCCATTGATGAGGAAAGGCAGTCCATACAGCCTACCTCGATCTGGCTAAGGCCTTTGATACAATACCCCACTCGGGTATCATTGAAAAACTCATCAGCTTAAATGTTAACCCATACATTACAAGATGGGTTGCAAACTGGCTGAGTGACAGAACCCACAGGGTCTGAGTTGCTGGCGCCATGTCAGACTCAAAGCCTGTCACAAGTGGTGTCCCACAGGGCTCAGTCCTGGGCCCACTCTTGTTTGGCATCTACTTTTCTGAAGTACAAGCAAACACAGGAGGGTTATGGCTGACAAAGTTTGCAGATGACTGCAAACTCGGCGCCATAGTAGAAAATACATCTGACACAGATATCCTTCAGAAGGGTCTCACAGAAACGGATAACTGGTGCCAGAGCCACGGCCTAAAGTTGAATGCCAAAAAATGCATAGTCATACCCTTCGGACAAAACAAGGTTACCCCTAGCTACCAAATAGGTGGCAATCCACTGAGCACAGAAGAAGTTATCAGGGACCTGGGGACCCAGGTTGATAGTAGTCTGTCATTCGACACCCATGTAGCTAAAGTAGTTAGGAAGACCTTCTACATTGCCCACCTTATCATGAAGGGATTCTCATCTAGATCAAGGGAGGTCATAGTCTCCCTTTACTCATCACTCATCAGACCAATGATTGAGTACAATGCCCCATTCGAATGTATCTGACCCGACACTTGCAGCAGCTGGAGAGGCCACAAAGTTCCTCACCAAAAGGATAAAGGGTCTCAAAATCTGTCCTATGCTGCCCGACTGAAAGAACTCCAGCTCTATTCAGTCGCCAGCTTGCTCAGAGGTGACCTTTGCCTAACATACAAGGCCATGTCAAACCCAGATTTGATGAATATGCTTCACCTCAAAAATCTAGATCCATCAGAGCCACAAGGGGGGGGAGACTTAAACCTCGACACGGCTATTAATAGGACGTGCTGGAGGGATAGATTCATCACCCAAAGACTCCCTATGCTGTGGAACAAAATCCCGGTATATGTGAGGCAGAGCACCTCGCTGGCCTTGTTCAAGAGAAATCTTGACCAATGGATGGGAGATCGCAGATATACCCCAGGGATTACCTCAGTGTCACTGCTCGACAGAGGCACAGCAAAATAATGGGTATAGTTCCCCATACTAAAGGGGTGGCGTAAGCCACAAAACGATGGGCTAGGCTTGTAAATGCCCTCGGGCAGATAGCCTAGTATGAACCTATGAACCTTTGAACCTATAAACAGGGATTTGAACTTCTAGAACACATGATAAAACATTACAATTCATGGGTTGAAACCATCTTAAAAGAAGTGACTGATTTAGATCACAAAATTAAAGCGCACTTAGATTTCAACAGGTACCAGCATGATTATACAAGAACTTTTACCAGCATCGACCAGTACCTCCAATAAATTGAAATCTACTAAGGTTAAAAAACTGCAAAGAGATCGCTTAGCCTATGGCAATGGTACGTCATACCCAAGCCCACCGATATCACAAACAGGGGCACTTAACAACAATAACATTGCCTCTATGCAAGGCTCTATGCGGGTGAGTGATCTCAGCTTAAGCTTTAACCTTGATCAACAAATGAACTGTCAGACCCCCTGCCAGGAGGATATGACTGAGTCTTTCTCCGTAAGGAGAAGTGAGAGAATCAATAATCAAAATGGAAGGGGCCAGCAGAAAGGTGAGGTTAACACCACACCTGGTGCAAATTTTCAGAATCCCCAACAACAGGGGGCTATCCCCAAACGAGTGAATTATAAGAACAACAGGAAGAACAGCAGGAAGTTCAACAGGAAGAAATGTTAGAAGTGTACCCTGAGCCTAAAGAGAATCTGAATATCATTAAAGACAATACAGGAGACTTTCAAATTTTCAACTATTCGGAAGTTAACATTAGTCCCAAATTAGTTGAATTATTAGCTATTATATTAGCTATATATATAGCTATTATAACTAGTTATTAACTTTTGTTCCCTCACAACATATTAATGTAGCCAGAGCAATCCTCAACATCAAAAATTATACCAGGAAACTAAACCTGAATATGTTATTTGGTAACAATGACAGTAACAGTTCAAATATCAGGAATGCCTTATGTGTACCAAGTACTTTCTACCCACCACTACGTCCTAGCCTGCAGATATTCGAACATGTATGTGAGCTTGACCTAAGGCACTTAGAGAAATTCTCTAAGAATGCTACTGTCAAGATGAACATCAGCAAATATGAGTGGGATGAAATGAACTATTTAAGATCACTTAAAGTATGGGTTTACAAACCGAGTAAAGGTGGTGGCCTGACTATCATGGACCATCACGAATATGTGAAACGAATGAGGGACATTCTAGCAGGGAAGGCTTACCAAGTAGCCAACCTTAATGAAATAAACATGGCTTACCGATGGATAAATATGTATTTGAACGATTTATTCATAACAGCTAGAATGCAAGCCAATGTCTTCAACTACATGACCATGCCTTACCCTAAAATCCCAAAACTGTTCAGGATACCCAAGATCCATAAGGATCTAATCAATCCACCAATGGGACCTTTAGTGGATGGTCGAGATTCAGTGACTTATCCATGTGTGAAAGTAGTGGATGCTGTTCTGAAAAGATATCTGACAAGTGAGAGTCAAGTCTGCAAAGACTCATGGTCATTTTTAAAGAAAATTAATGAACTTGAATACAGCGAGGACTATAATTTTCTCACAATAGATTTAAAAGACCTCTATACATCTATCCCACACTTGGAAGGAATCAAATGGATTATGGAGATGTTAAGGAAGAAAGGAGCTCCTGATTTAGACATTTCACTTATATATGAGTTGTTGGATGTTGTTTTATCAAATAACTGTTTTGTTTTTGAGAATGACTTCTACTTGCAGAAAATTGGGGTTGCCATTGGTTCCTCTTGTGCAGCCAGTTTGGCAAACCTAGTTATGGCATTCTGGGAAACAAATTTTATATTCAGTATTGAGGAATGCAAGAACATGAATTTGTTTTATACTCAGTTCTTGGATGACATTTTTATTATGCTGAAAGGGGGATTTATAGAAGCTAATAGATTAGTGGATTACTTTACTAATACCACATCCTTCCTGAAATTCACTCACACTTTTGATAGTGATGAAATAGCATACTTAGACATTAATCTTAGAAAAGATAGGGGAAAAAATTGATATTTGTCTAGAATTTTCATGAAAAGTACTAATTCCAACACATTTCTCCATTATTCCAGCTGCCACCCTTACCATCAAAAACGTTCGGTTGTTAAGGGCCAACTGGGTAAGGGCGGCTAGAATTATCACTTTGGATAGAGACTTTGATTTGGAATGTGAATTACTAAGGAACATGTTTCTAGCTCGAGACTACCCCAGTGATCTAATAGACTCATTTACGGAGGAGGTTCAGAGTAAGAGAAGGTCAGGCTTTTACACCCCGATTTTGAGTTTGGGAGGGGTACCAGCATCAATATCTAAAAAAAAGTGCGGGTTAGACTTTAATGTGGATAGTCCAGTTACAGAAGGTGATTTCACCTTGAGGCTAGTTACTACCTATAATGTGGATAGCCATCTAGTACAGAGTTTGGTTCGAAAAAACTGGGAATGGCTTAGACGCGACCCGACCTTAGTCAGTAGTTTAGGTACTTCACCCAAAATTATATATAGGAGAGGGTGTAACATCAAGAACCTCTTAGAATCTAGCAGTCCACAATTGGTGAAGTATCCCGGGATGTTTAAGTGTGAATCCTGCAACTTTTGTAAATTCATGGAGGTAGGAAACACATTTGAGGTGAACAACCATGTCTTTAGATTAAAATACAGATACAACTGAAATACCAAATTAATAGTATATTTAGCAAAGTGCCAGTCTTGCCCAGTATTTTATATAGGCAAGACTAAGCGTAAGCTCCAGGAGCGAGTGTACGAACACCAGTACACTATCAATAAAAAGAAAATGGAGAATGCATTGGCTAAACATATAGGAATATTTCCAAACCATAAATTTAAGTTCAAGATTATTTACCAAGTCAAATACGACATTAGGGGTGGTCCCATCTCCCTAAGGCTTGAAGAACTTGAACTTTATTGGCAAATTCACCTTAACGCATACTACTACCCAGGTATTAATAACATACTCGATCAGATGTCTACTTAAATTGAAAAGTTTAACTAGATGACAGAATCTCTCTTCTAGCTATGTAACACAAAAATAATTTTTATATAATTTCTGTATTAGTTTTATATTAATATTATGAATAATATTCATCTCTAATAGTAATTTACGTTAGTAAACGAGATACCAGAATTATTTAGTCTCAATTTTCCTTAAAGATCATAGTTAGATTGTGTTTTTATGTATATATATATATATATATATATATATATATATATATATATATATATATATATTTTTTTTAATTATTTTTATATAATGAATGCGATAGTGTGGAATTAAGTGAATGGCATAGCATAGTATGAATGCTATAGATTTAGTATTATAGTCATCATAGCTAGTTAAAATTATGTACTCACATTAAGTTAATTTCTTGTATGGTAATTTTAGTCACTGTTAATGAAGCCTAAATTTATTTCTCGAACTGCCAGCTGAGTTATTTTTCTGGGATAGGCGATTAGTTATGAACCAGTATGAAATGTAGTAAAAAAAACATTTGTAGTGCAAAAAAAGTTTGTGGTGCAGAATTTCAGCAGTGTAATAGTAATTCCTTATAGGTAACCTTATTATTTCATATGTTTATTTGTTATTGTTGTTTAAAGTATACCTATCAGCATACTTTACTTTTAAACCTTAGCTTCAATCTTCCTTGTTCGTGGTTGTCAGCATTGTTTTAGTTTTAAACAGTATTTTTTCATAGTGTGCAGAACAGGAAGGGTTAACTATTGTTGCTGATGTCATCACAGCATGTGAACTGACAGGCTCAAGCACTTCCTGGTATTTTATTTAACTGAAACTTGTACCTTGAATGTTTGCATCTGAAGAAGTTTAATTTTATTAAACGAAAAGCGCTTTATGCACTTTAAAACTAGTGGTTGCTTTCTCAAACCTTTTTTTTTTTTTTTATTTTAGTAGTTATTTTGTGTTTTTTCGGCTTGCTATATGGCCTTTTCACAATGAAGATGGGCTAACGAACAGTCCAAAAAGTCATGGCATAAAGTTACCCTGATGTAACTGCTATCTTTGTAACAATCACAAATATTATCCATAGAAAAAAGGAAAAATCAAAAATTAGAAGCATCTGAAGTACATAGTTCCATGACTCACAATTAGTAGCCTTCCCTCTGTGTCACAAGGAGAACATATGAACCTGCATCATTAAACGTTTGATATGATATTCGAGGTGTCAGTGGAGCATTCTCCTGACACGACTAGCTTTGTATAAAGCCATACTATACCAGACACATGCATCAGTCAGATCAACCCCATGCCCATAAGTACAGTTATAGCTTATAGTCACAATATAAAGAGCAGATAGGTCAATAGAAAGAACATCCTAAAGGATTCTTAGCTTTATTAGGAATAATGGCAGGTACGGCCCATCCTCTGACTAGACAACATTGCATGGAGTCATGAAGGTCGAAAGAAAGGAGTCTCAGCTGGCTAGGCATAAAATAAAGGCAGCCAAAATTCTGACAAAACATCAAACCAGCTGCCACAGGAAGTCATTTGACTAGTAAACATTAATGAATAAGCAAAATATAAATACTTAAAAAAAAAACAGGATGCACTTTGGAACTCAGACCTGCACAAGCAATGTCATGGTTGTTATGAATATAAGAAATTGTTGGTTTCAAACAGTTGCTTAGTGACAGATTTGCTCATGAGGAAATTAATTATTCTTATATGAATAACTACATTATTTTTATATTCCATCTCCCTGATATCTGTGCTGTATGGTTTGCCCAAATTACATAAACATCTACTACATTTGCAATTGTACCACATGGTATCTGGTCAGTGATATTTAATGAACGAGCCTTTATCCTTCTTTCTAGAAAAATAAAATAGGACATCAAAAGATGCAGTGATTATTTTTATTTATTTATTTGACATTTGTTAACCGGGACAGTCGAACTGAGCTAAAGCCCTTTTTCACTGGAGGCCTGGGGAGAAAATCAAGTTATTAGTAGAAGAGAATAAGAATAGTAGTAGCATACATGAATAACAAACATGAATAGCATACATGAATAACATACATGAATAGCAAACATGAATATCATACATGAATAACAAACATGAATAGCAAACAGGAATAACAAACATGAATAGCAAACATGAATAGCATACATGAATAACAAACATGAATAGCATACATGAATAACAAACATGTTATATCTGAAGCATAAGAAGAAGAGAATAATGATAGTGACATACATGAACAGCAAACATGAATAGCATACATGAATAACAAACATGAATAGCAAACATGAATATCATACATGAATAACAAACATGAATAGCAAACATGAATAACAAACATGAATAGCAAACATGAATAGCATACATGAATAACAAACATGAATAGCATACATGAATAACAAACATGTTATATCTAAAGCATAAGAAGAAGAGAATAATGATAGTGACATACATGAACAGCAAACATGAATAGCATACATGAATAACAAACATGAATAGCAAACATGAATATCATACATGAATAACAAACATGAATAGCAAACATGAATATCATACATGAATAACAAACATGAATAGCAAACATGAATATCATACACGAATAGCAAACATGAATATCATACATGAATAACAAACATGAATAGCAAACATGAATATCATACATGAATAACAAACATGAATAGCATACATGAATAGCATACATGAATAACAAACATGTTATATCTAAAGCATAAGAAGAATAGAATAATGATAGTGACATACATGAACAGCAAACATGAATAGCATACATGAACAGCAAACATGAATAGCATACATGAATAGCATACATGAATAACAAACATGTTATATCTAAAGCATAAGAAGAAGAGAATAATGATAGTGGCAAACATGAATAGCATTCATGAACAGCAAACATGAATAGCATACATGAATAGCAAACATGAATAGCATACATGAATAACAAACATGTCATATCTAAAGCATAAGAAGAAAAGAATAATGATAGTGGCAAACATGAACAGCAAACATGAATAGCATACATGAATAGCATACATGAATAACAAACATGTTATATCTAAAGCATAAGAAGAAGAGAATAATGATAGTGACATACATGAACAGCAAACATGAATAGCATACATGAACAGCAAACATGAATAGCATACATGAATAGCATGCATGAATAACAAACATGTTATATCTAAAGCATAAGAAGAAGAGAATAATGATAGTGGCAAACATGAACAGCAAACATGAATAGCATACATGAACAGCAAACATGAATAGCATACATGAATAGCAAACATGAATAGCATACATGAATAACAAACATGTTATATCTAAAGCATAAGAAGAAGAGAATAATGATAGTGGCAAACATGAACAGCAAACATGAATAGCATACATGAACAGCAAACATGAATAGCATACATGAATAACAAACATGTTATATCTAAAGCATAAGAAGAAGAGAATAATGATAGTGACATACATGAACAGCAAACATGAATAGCATACATGAACAGCAAACATGAATAGCATACATGAATAGCATACATGAATAACAAACATGTTATATCTAAAGCATAAGAAGAAGAGAATAATGATAGTGGCAAACATGAACAGCAAACATGAATAGCATATATGAACAGCAAACATGAATAACATACATGAATAGCAAACATGAATAGCATACATGAATAACAAACATGTTATATCTAAAGCATAAGAAGAAGAGAATAATGATTGTGGCAAACATGAACAGCAAACATGAATAGCATACATGAACAGCAAACATGAATAGCATACATGAATAACAAACATGTTATATCTAAAGCATAAGAAGAAGAGAATAATGATAGTGGCATACATGAACAGCAAACATGAATAGCATACATGAACAGCAAACATGAATAGCATACATGAACAGCAAACATGAATAGCAAACATGAATAGCATATATGAATAGCAAACATGAATAGCATACATGAATAGCAAACATGAATAGCATACATGAATAGCAAACATGAATAGCAAACATGAATAGCATACATGAATAACAAACATGTTATATCTAAAGCATAAGAAGAAGAGAATAATGATAGTGGCATACATGAATAGCAAACATGAATAGCATATATGAATAGCAAACATGAATAGCATACATGAATAGCAAACATGAATAGCATATATGAATAGCAAACATGAATAGCATACATGAATAGCAAACATGAATAGCATATATGAATAGCAAACATGAGCAGCAAACATGAATAGCATACATGAACAGCAAACATGAATAGCATACATGAATAGCAAACATGAATAGCAAACATGAATAGCATACATGAATAGCATATATGAATAGCAAACATGAATAGTATACATGAATAGCGAATATGAATAGCATACATGAATAGCAAACATGAATAGCATGCATGAATAGCAAACATGAATAGCATACATGAATAGCATACATGAATAGCATACATGAATAGCATATATGAACAGCAAACATGAATAGCATACATGAATAGCAAACATGAATAGCATACATGAATAACAAACATGTTATATCTAAAGCATAATAAGAAGAGAATAATGATAGTGACATACATGAACAGCAAACATGAGTAGCATACATGAACAGCAAACATGAATAGCATACATGAATAGCATACATGAACAGCAAACACGAATAGCATACATGAATACTCAAATCACCAAAAACATTTCATCCTAGAACAGATGGTCAAACAAGTAAGAATAATAGTAACAGTACATGAAATACTCTAAAGCAGAAATAAATAATCGTAAAATTTTCACAGAACAAAAATGATCATAGAGAAGCAAAAATGTAAGACATTAATAATAAATAGAGATTAAAGCACAATAATAGAAATTACACGCATCTGTTTACCGTGATTTTGGAAAAGTTTAGGGGAACTAGGAATAGCTAAGAGCAGTAAATGTTTTATAGTGTGGAAGGAAGAAATCTGGTTGGTAGACAGTAGTTATGAGAGGGAGTAAATTATAGAGGTGAGAAATTACACATCAATAGGTTTTAATGGTAAGTAGGTAGGGGAAATAGAAACAAAATAGGAAAGTTAGATAGGTAGTGAGGGGAAAAGAACAGTAAGTTAAGAGAGAAGGGTAAGAAATAGCTGAGTAGGAAGGGAATACTGAGAGTGTAGGGATAAGGAGATTATAGAAGGAATTCTTAAAATGTTTGTGACTTTGAAATTTCTGTCTTATGCCTTGCCTTTACTTTTGTCGCTCATGATATTGATGACTTATTCACTGTTACTCCAAATGAATCTGGAGCTGCAGCTGTCAGATATCATCTTACTAAGCATAATAATTTCATGAACAGGTTTGATATCACTGTCACTGGGATTCAAAAAGAATCTGTTATGCTCACATTAACTGCTTCTGCCTCTGTGTACAGTTTATACTATTGCATAAAATCTGATTCAGAGATATGATTAGTTGTAAATTGTCCCGTAATGATGCAAGTCATTGAATCACCATCAGTGCTAAATAGAACTTATCAGTAATAATTACCACTGCTAACCCATGCATTTCCTTGGCTTCGCATAGGCACTAGGCACACCCCCTTCATTCACTGTCACAAACATATGCAGACACATGCTCACAACTTGACACCATGACCTCCCCACTGGAATGCACTCACAAACACACTCATCCATTCATCCCCATCACACACACGTATAGTACAGATCCTGTAGTAACCCCCTCCCTACTGTGTGCACCTGAACAGCCTTATCAGCATTTACTGTGGCCATGTAGAATTGCGGCCACGTAGAATGCTCACCGTGTTTATTGTATCGACCATGTAAAATCACTTTAGTGCACTGTCTGTGAATCAGCAAGTGTTACCTGCGCTTGTTACATCTTACTGCTTAAACTAATCCTTTCTGAATCGCATCTTTTGTGTTTTTATCATTCTTTAGTATTTTTATAAATTACTTACAATTTAAAATGTATTATGTCAAATGACAGTATTCATTTCCTAGATGTCACTTTTACTTTGACTCTTATATGACATGACTTCATATGTGTGTTAAAGAAAATACGTTAAAGTAATTTTTCACACTTTTTAAGTGTTCTGGTTTTGTTTTGCATATGTTGTGATAACAGTTACCACTATGGTCAGTAATACTGCTATGTGTGTTTTCTTTGATGGAATTATTTCTTTCCTAGCTTTCTGTCACAGAATTATTTTCTCTGTCTTTTCTGTCTATAGGCTTATGATGCTAGCAGGCATGAATAGCTCCCAGCGCCGTTTCTGAAATGGCACCTAGATTGCTCTAAACAATTGTAAAATGCTTGAAATACAGGTCTGCAACCACAAACCCCACTAAGGTACACACTTGTACCAGCACATGTTACATTTATGTGCTAAAAGGAAAGTGAAAGTGTTTTACAGTAAGCCATTTTTAAGCAGAATTGTGATTAAAAGCAAATGTAATACTTCCTAATGGTAAAAGGATCACGGGAAGAGACTCCTATATTCTGATAGACCAGTTCCAGAGAGGAGAATTTGTTTTCTTTTTCTGTTGTGTTTTTTTTAATGTTTACTTGCTATTTTTGATAGTTGCTGCCCTCGGTCGTTCCCTGTTGCCAACTGCATCTGCTGCTTATTTTCCTGATCATTGTGAGGTCGCTGCCTGCAATACCGCCTGTAGAACTGAGCCTGTTTGTCACTTTGGGTTGTTATGGGAAGCACACCTTTGACATTTAAGGCTGCTATAAATATTGTAGCAATTAGTTAATGAAAAGAATAGGTTTGCTGAACTCATATAACGTACCGCACAGTTTAAAGCATCAGTGAGATTCTTGGTGGTGATGAATTCTCTTGACGCTGAAGGAATGGTTTTAATGTCATGCGAAAGTGATACCCTGTACTTTGTGTCTTTCGGCTTTTCCCGGTTAGGGGTCGCCACAGCGGAACTCCGCTAATGATTGGCAGTTGATTTTTATGTACCAGCTTGCCAGGCCTGACGCACAACCTGTGTCTTGATGTAATGTCCTGTGGACTTGAGATTGATTTGCATTTAAAGCAGAACATTTCTTCCTGTGTCTTCACTTCAGATGAGCACTTTTGAGTTGGACTAAGTTTTAAAATAAATAAGTCACCATTAACATTTTAGCTGAAGCCAGTGCCAACACATATCCAGTGCAAATCAGTCCATTTTACACATCTTGCACTTGACAGTTTTGCAGCATCATCCCAGGCAACACAAACTGATATGCACAGAGCCAAGTACAACATGGCTTTTCCAGTTTTATCTACTTTGTGTTAATGGTATAAAAGTTACTAAAGACTAAAGTAAACTCTTAGCATAAACATGTGTCAGTAGACTCCAGGTGATTGGTTAGTATGACCATAAACCAGTTTTATCTGTCTAATCTGCTTGTTTGCCTATATTTGCTGTCTGTGTATCCGTTTGTCTATCTAGCTGCCTACACATCTTTTTATGTCTACCTGTATAGGTATGTAGGTAATAAAATTGTTTAAGTCATGACTAGTTGAATCCAAATTTGTTGAACACACTTCACTGAGACACAGACTGCACAGTCAAAAGAAAGGAAACTGCTCAATTAGTTTATGCCAGTGGATCTAAATATTTTCATCTCTTTAAGGAGTGCATACCTTGTAGTTATTCTGACTAGTGTTGATGTGGAACTGCATTTCCCCCCAGTAAAATGCATGGCAGTGAGACATGTATAGGATATGGCTAGTCATGTGCATTTCATCAACTTTCAAGGAATGGGTAGTTGTCGATAATCACTTGGTTAGTAGGTATTCCATGTGTTCATAGGTAATATGACCTCAAGAACAAAGTGCTAACCACTGCACCACTGTGCCACTCCTGTGTGTGTGTGTGTGTGTGTGTGTGTGTGTGTGTGTGTGTGTGTGTGTGTGTGTATGTTGCATGACTTGTAAGCTTGTAAGGGTAATGACATATGATGCTGTCATAATATTTTGCTACCATGGCTCTCAAGATGTGTTTACTTTATAATTTCTGTTTATTCTTTCTAGGGGTAGGTCAAGACATTGTATGATGTTAGTCTGGCTAATGATATTCAAATAGGCCCAAAATGTGGACAGACTTTGTGAGTCTGAGGTATGTGACATATACTAAGGTATTTGGTTTGTTTAACAACTGTCTCTTTGAACTAACCATTCCTTTAATTTTGGTTAGTTCTTGATATGAGTGACTGAGGAACAGTACTTTCACTTTTGGACATAAGACATGAGCAGCTCCAATAATGTAGCTGTGTGTGCACTTGGACAGTAACTGCGTAGCAGTTTTTAAAAGATGCAGTCCCTGCATTGTTTCACATTTTTTCACTAATATCAAGAAATTAGAAGCCTCAGTGTAAGAACTATGAGGTAACTCTTTTTTTCCTTTGTACATTTTCACTTGAGTATATTAGCTGAAATGTATGATAGAAGGAGCTGTGTAATTTAGAAAAGAAACTTCAGTTATCTGTCAGTTTCTGTAATTGCCTGTGGACTGTGTTGGACTACCAATATATTAAGCACTGTATTCCTGTAATAACTATCATACTGTAAATACTAATTAGTTTTACTCTGGCTCAGTTTGGTACTGAACATCATTTGTGATACCTCATTACAGTTTGCCTTTGTGTATTAAATGCACTTGAACTAATTAGATATTTTGGTTAAGGCTTCATATTCATATTAAACGTAGTTAAACTTAGAAAGCTTCTGTATGTGTACTTTATTTAGCCTGCTTGAACCACTTTCCGGCAGCCATTTCCTTTGGGGACATGGAATGAAGCCTCTTGTGTGGCCTGCATTGCCAGAGCAGTGTTTGCATTACATGCTAGGACTCCTGAGCAAAATGCTTTTATAAGAATCGCTATATTAGGGATGAAATTTGAGCTAAACCAGACAGTGAATGACAAAAGGGGAAACTGGAAATAAAGCTGCTGCAGGACAGTTCAAACAGTGACTTTAGAATAAGCTAAATAAGGAGGTAAGTCTGTATTCAGACTTATTTAACAAGCATGTCTATTTATGTCTTAGAACTAAGACAGCATGCTGAATTGAATGTGGGGCAGTAACAAATAAAGAAAAAGGGGTAGGATAATTTCTAGTTAATGTCAGGAATTTAAATCAATAATTAATAAATTGGGTGCTTGTAGAGTTTCCAACAGAACTGTAGTTCACACCTAATCTAATAACTGACACAAAAGTATATTAGCATGACACACATAGTGGGCATTACTGGCTGCAACTGTGTGGGTATTTAATTATACACTAAATGGGAGACAGACTACGTAGTGGAGAGGAGGAAACTTAAAAGGGAAAGCCTCTAGGTAACTAACTACTTCCTATGTATAATGTTCAGCATTATATACCCTCCTTCAGAGCTTATGTTTTCCAAGCTTAAGTGAAAATTTGGCAGAAGTCATAATGCATGTTGTAGATTTCAGGGTATTCTAAACACTTTATGGGGGAGGGTGCTTCAGAGTTAAGTAGGAAATCTTTAAACCTAATTTGTGGCTTTAATATGATAGATATGTTTTGTGTGTGTTTATGTAGTGTACATATGTTTCTGACATTCTGGGAAGGATTTGGGAGTCCTGCAGTGGTTCAAAGTCACAGAAACATTAGTAAAATTAGACCAGGCTATTTACAAGGACCCAATGACATAAATACAAATATTTTTTGGAGTCACAGATGGGTACCCATTGGGAGTGGGTAAGTGTGCATCAGGGTTGAGCTATGAGTGAATTTCTGCTTATAATGATGATGGACTACACTAGCAAACAGGTCAGACAGGACTGATGAACAAACTGCTGCATGCCAACGATGTGGCATAACAGGCAGACTGTGAAAAGGAAGTTCAACAAACGATAGGGAAATGGAATGCAAAACTGAAGGCACATAAGATGAAAGTGAGTACAGGCAAGATACTTGTCATGGCAACAAATCGGGGAAATCAGAAGAAGCTTGAAACTGAGATAACAGGGAAAATGGTGGATAAGTTTAACATCTTCAAGTACCTGAAGATGTGACTGAGGAGAAGGGAAGTCTCAATGAGGAGGCCAAAGCTGGAATCAGAGGTGCTGCAGCCAACTGACACAGATACTATAAAATTCTACTCCTGCTATTAGAAGTGAAATATCATGGTTCCCTTATCAGCAAGCAAAAGAAGCATGCATCCAGATATTAAAGCAGTACTCACTGAACAACTGAGTATAATAAATATCTTAGTGCATCAGATTATTTAGGGTCACAGGACTGAACAGCTTGAGAGTCTCTGCACTGCTTTGAACAGAGTACTGTCGAGATTCTGTCAATTCTCTCCAGCCATATCCATCCAACGGTGTCAGGATTTCCACTGACCATTTTGTACATTCCGTATTCCTTGGTCTTTCAGCACCCTACATAACCCCATGGGGAGGAGATCTTCCCCTTCCAGGATCCTTTGTCTTACCAGAACCCTCTATCTTTTATGTCAGATAGTCACAGGCAAGAGGTGGGAGCTCCAGGGCTAGCTCGTGTTTTACTTACTGACCCAATCTGCTCCCTTTGGTGGTCATTAATTGTGTTATTGCCTGCAGGATCAGGCCTGAAAACATAGACAGGTATTTCATTGATCTTTGACTCTAACTAGAGTCCAAACACTCTTTGGCAGGCTGTACATGTTTTGCCCCTCTAGTCTGAGGCATACCACCATGCATCTACCAGGGGGGGGTGTCAGCAGCAGGGCTTTGTTAGTTCTCCTTGTTTGTGGCTCAACAAGCCGGAAGTGATTTTTTATTTACAATTCTTCCCTGGCTGGCTCCTCCAGTGCCTGGGACTATTAGTTGAAGTGCCAGAATACTTATGAAATATGATATCAGGTGGCCATTTGGCCAGTAGTACAGGTACCCACTATTTAATGGGCAAGCAGCAAATGGAAATATGTTGAAGTACATTTGCTGCAGGATAAACATGTAGTACAGCTAAGGGATGAAGATAAAGATTCTTTAACTGGAGTCAGTAGCTAGATACAGTCACGTCAATATACTTGCTGTGTATAAGTAGCGCCCTGCTACAATGACTGGTGCTGCCATTACATGCTCATACACAACCACTTCTAAGGCCACAGCTGTAGAACACAATTGGTCTGATTTTAACAGTACTCTTATATACTGCTGAGTATGAAATCACTTGTACCATTCCGGAGCATTTAATAGCCCAGGCTGCTTTGAAACATTATCATATGTAAACCTGACCATATTTCAAGTTCTTGGTATTTATTTTGATATTGTCCACCATTCTGCTACTTCCCTCAGGTGGACATTAAAGAAATTACTGTAGGTCTTGACTGGATCTCTTTTGGATTTCTGTAATTTGGTATTTTCAGTAACTGGAATAAAGGGTGGTAGGTTACAGAATGTTTAGCAAAGGATATATCGGAGAATGTTTTAGAGCACTGTATGTTTGATTCTTTGGGTTCCCAGAAGCTGAAGTGCAGGGAAACCTGGAAATATCTGGGTGTGCTTTCTTTCTTTCTTTTCATGCATAGGACATTTTGAGGTGCACTGCAGTGGGTGCTGTGCGGAACATTTAGATATATTGTATTGTGTGTTTAGGATGCTGTAAGCTGGACTGCAGCAGAAGAGGGGCAGTAGATGTTTGTGTGCATTTTATTTTACTTCTGTGGTTGGAATATTAAAAAGCAGACTGTACAAGCATGTGGTGGACAGTGTTTGGACATGTTTTCTTTGTTGGGGATAATAAAGAGTGGACTCCAGGGTACAGGGATGCACAGCGTCTGGGTGTATTTTGATTTACTTTTTGATCTTGGATGCTGATGTGGACTGTGGCTTGAGCAGGGTGTGTGATGATATGGCTATGGTGTGTCTTATTTCTGTGTTCAGGTTACTGAAAGAGGGATCACAAACTGAGTAGGGTAACATTTAATTGTGATTTGTATTTCTTCTGTAGTTGGTATAGCAGGAAGTAAGAGCAGAACAGGCAATGCTTGGATATAGTCTATCTTAATTTCTTTGTTTGGGATACACTGGGGTAAGCTATGACAGCACAGGTTACTAATGGGTTTATAGACAGGGCCAGGCTCTGAGTGGATTTGAATTGCAGTTATGGAGACTATAATAAATCCTAAAGCTCCAGCTCAACTGCATTTCTGCATTTTCTTTTGATATCCCATAACAAATGTTACAGCTACAAAAATTAAGCGGTGTCTTCATGTAGGGATGAATACAGAGTCATCTTGAAGGATACAGTAAATCACTTTCTTTATTTTATTTATTTATTTATTTTACATTTGTTGACCGGGCTAGTCCAACTGGATCGTTGTCCATTTTCAGTGGAGGCCCGGGGAGAAAAGCTCCACAGATTAAAGCATGGTTCTAGAAATACATGTAAAATAATCACTTATGATAAAGGCAAAGAGCAAAAATACAAGGATATTAGTTCAGGTCAGTTGATGCAAATCTAACAACAAACAAATAATACTAACTATGTAATATTAATTATGTAATTAAAACAAGAAAATTATTTTTTTTTTTTTTTTTTTTTTTTTTTTACAACAGTAGTAACAATAGAATCATAAAGTTATTTGTGATTAGAGAGAAAGATTAGAGTGTTAAATAAATACAAATATAGTTGAAATTTATCTGGTAATAATAAGCAAACTGTCTTAAAGACTCTACGTAGAATACTGCCTCAAGGGGAATGGACTTTAATGATCAGGGATAATTTTAATGAATTTTAATGGTAAATTGAGGACTTTTGTCATGGCCAGAAGCTTTGATAGCCAGCATATCCTGGAAGATGGAAAGTGAAAGAAGGATCTGTTGCATCAGAGCAGGACGTAAATTTCTTTCTTTTTTTTTTCTGGGAGGAGGTTCATGCTACTTGTTTAAATGTTTTTGTGAGACAGACTTTTTATTAGTTTTATTTGAGGAATGGGTTGCTGTGTTTTCTGCAAAAAGACAAAGAAGGCAGTTGTATTAAGAATGAGGGTTTAATCTTTGGAAATAGGTATTTTGCAAAGTGGCAGCTTCTGCACAACATGGGACAGTGATTCTGAAGAACATTACAAGAGATGCTGGAAATGGACATAATGGACTGAAATAAAATAAAACGAAAGACTCGTGCAGCATTCTGGCTAACCTAACACAAGAGGATTAAGGAATGGGACATTAATTGTACACCAAAGACCAAAATAAACAGACAAGCATATTAATAATGGGTATCCTCAACTTCACAACCTTTAACACAAACAACAAGTTGTGCCTTAGAAGACAGTAGTACTGCTGAGGTGTCTAGAAAATTATAAGCTCCATATGGTTGGCCTGCAGGAATCCCATGCTAAAGAACATGGCTAGGTGAAGTTAAGAAGGCTGTGGATTAGGCTTTTCACCAATGGCTGGTTCACAAAAGAAAAGGGAAAAGTAATTACTTTTAAATAATGGGACTGACCTGCTAAAGGTGAAGACCAGGAAAAGTTTAAGACAGATATACTGGTATGTGTACACATTCTTGCTTTGGAAGGCATAGGGGGTATAGGATCATAGGAGATTACTAGGCCACTGGCCCCAGGACCCTTACGAGCCTAGCCAAGTTCAGCCCATGTTCCCACGGGGGTCTGGCACAAGCAGATACTAAAATCAGCACATATTGCTCCTGTCCAAGAGGGACCCAGGTGGAACCCCCGGGGTGAATTTCCAGTTACCCATCTAATCATCCAAATTGCACTTAAATACGGCCAATGGGGGCTTTGTTTAACATGAATAGGAAGCTTGTTCCAAAAGTGGGGCAACCTCTGTGAGACAAATCTCTCTTTCCAGCAAGTTCTGTTGATATCACATACCAGGTTAAAGTCCTTTGAGCAAGTAACCTGTGTGCCATTTGACTTGCGAATGTGCAGCACTTCCATTAAAGCTGGGTCAGAGATTGCTCTATATACAAGGCAGAGGTTGCCTGTGAGCAGTCTGTAGAATAGAGTGACAGTGACTTCAATCTGTCCTAAAATTTGCACACCCTGTACTAGAGTCCTGGACCATCTGTACCCCACAGATACAAGTAACACCTGCTGCTACAGGATTAGTGACGCAGTCTGTATAGCTTACAGGCTATAGATATTATCCTAAACCGATCAAACGGATATTTTTACAACACTGATTCAAATCCTAGAGAAGTGGCTAGAGCTACCACTGCAAGACTGGAATTCTGTAAGGGTGGCGAACTAAATAAATTACAGCAGAAAGCTATTTACATTTTAGCACCAAACATTTTTTCAGCGAATTAAGGGGAAAATTCTCCGTAAAGGTGAAAATATACATTTTTCATCATAACTTGTTATTCTATATGGTACTGATGCTTCAGAGTCACCCTAAGTGCTTGTTATTTTATTTTAATTTGTCATACCCTAGAATGACTATCAGTGGGACTGCCCTGTTGATTATCTCCCAGAATGGAGTACCATATCCTGACTGCCCTACTACCAATTCTACATACAGCAAAGCTTTAAAATATTCAACATACTTTTGTGGAAATATATACATTGCATAGAGGTAAAATTAATTTCCCAGTAGAAGTAAGACAAGGAATCAATTTACTTTGACAGCTTTCAACCAGCTTGCACTGTAGTTATATTTGATTGTCTCCCCATATTTTAGGTAACAAAACAGGGATGCTCACTTTTTACACTTAAGTATGCATAACAGAGGTCGTTGATAGCAGGGATTTGAGAATGTGAAAGGAAGGTAAAATATTAGTATAACTGGATAAATATAAATCCACATCACCGAACCTAAAAGTTTTATTATACTTGGAAACAAGAATTGATCTCTTCTTCAGAACACTAAGATGTTACTTAATTCCACCTGGAACATGTTTTTTGGGAGTGTAATGAGTTGGCAGATTTTAAAACTACCCTACGGAGTACTCAGAAATATTGGTGGAGGAAATGGCTGTAAATGAGGAAATTATTTTTTGTGCTGGGACACAGGATCTGAATAGCCTGGACATAGTAAGACCATTAGGCTTTAGGGGGAATTTTCCCCTTAATTCGCTGAAAAAATGTTTGGTGCTACAATGTAAATAGCTTTCTGCTGTAACTTATTTAGTTCGCCACAACCTTAACAATCTCTGACCCCCCCTTCTCACCCCTCTCCCCCCTTCACTCCCTGTATAACCCCAAATTCTCTACGCATAGCTCAACTCAATATAAGGAGTGTTAACAATAAAGTAAGCCAACTACACACGCTACTAGATACACACTCATTTGATATCTTATGTTTAACAGAAACCTTGCTCAAACCTGTTACAAAAGACAATGAAATACTCCCACCTGGTTATAATATCTTGAGACTAGACCAAATTACCAAAAAGGGTGGTGGGGTAGCAATACTGCACAAATCTCATTTACAGATCACTTCTTTAATAGTACAACCACCTCTAGATACTAATGTGGAAATTCTTATCTCCAAGCTCCAGCTCAATACTACTAAATCTATATACATAATATGCTCCTACCTACCCCAGGCAATAACATCAGCATCTTAGAATGCATCCTCTGCTGGCTTTCTACATCCTTCCCTCAGGAAACCATTGTACTCGGTGACTTTAATATAGACTGGAACACCTGTACCACTCATAAACCCACAACCCATATAAACCTCTATGGCTTCTCCCAAACTATTACCACCCCCACCAGAATCCATAAACCCAGTTGCAAAGAAAGTATCTTAGACTGGATCTTAATTAACAGCCATCCTCTCTCTTATAAAGTAGGTATCCTTCCTGATGATATTAGTGACCATTCACTTACCTATATATCTAGACAAAAATCCTTTATCCCAAACCAAACTACTTTTAAAATCACCTGCAACAAAAAAAATTCTAATCCAGCAAACTTTCAAGCAGAACTTCAAGCCTGTGACTGGTCACCCTTAAGTCACTTCCCACTTGATGAAGCAGTATCCTATTTTAACTCCAAATTCGTATAAATTCTCGAATTCCATGCCCCCTCATGCTCTATAAGAACTAGAAGCAAAGCAGCCCCATGGCTTACTAAAGAAACTAAAATGCAACTGAAACTCAAACCAAGAAAACAAAAATAATAGCGGAAAGGTAAAACCACACAAACCGTTTATTGTTAGCGCTTTCGTACAGATAATCTCATGTACTTCTTCAGACAATATTACCCAGCTAAACATGGTTTAAAAAGGGTCAGTAATTAAACTGTGTGTTTTAAACTCCATTATGTGTCTAGCTAGGGCATTTTTACAGTTTTCAATTTATTATAGTTGACTGTGTTTGTAAAAATCTTCAAGGTGGTCCTTGTCAACTTAAGCTCGAAGAACGTGAATTAATGTGGCAATTGCAGGCAGATGCACATATTTATCCTGGACTGAATGAATCATGATGTCCTTCAAGGATGCATCTGTAGTCATAACATATGGGTTGTCCTGCCTCAGGCAGCCCTTCGGTTGGCTGGATTCCAAAGTCTGGGTCTGGCCTCGGCTGATGTCGCACTTTCCCCTATGTCAGAGCTTCTGGGGTATAAAGGCATCAGCCGACGCCATTTTCCTCAGTCTTTCTTGCCGTGCGATGCCCGAAGCAGAAGCTGTTCGCAAGTGCCGGTCGGTCAGATCCAGAGATTTCAGCTAACGAAAACTTCTAAAAAAGCTAAGTACCCCGTTGGGGACTCTTTCTTGCCTCAGCCGATGTCAGACAAAGTAAATAATTGTTTAACTTGTGGGAAACAAATACCTCATAAGGATTTCCATTCTTACTGCCTTCCTTGCTTAGGCCCAGACCACGACGTATCAGCTTGTTTAGCCTGTGCCTCCTTCAACCGACGGACTCTTAGACGTCGGTCGGAGTTTGCTGAAGAGTTTTTTGGATCCGCTTTTGCATATAAAATGCCGTCGGAGACTCCGACTACTCATATGGCCAAAAAACGCAAGGAAAAGGACCGACACTCGCGGCCCGCGGTTTCGGCTGAAACCACGGTTAAGCCTACCGCGAGTGTCTCGGTTTCGGTTGAAACCGAGTCCTCGGTTCTTACTTCTACCGAAATCATGCCTCCGACAACCGAGGCCACAGAGGCCCCAGCTGAGTCGGCTACGGAAATCCCTACTGAAGCTAGCGCACAAGATTTGTCCAACACTATTCCATTGGACATTTCTACACCTGCACGTGGGGCAGCTAGGCCCCCTGCTTCTATGTCTATTAAGGCCTTCTCCAGGGCTAAAGCTGCCAAAATTTCAAAAGCTTTGCCAGCCAAATCTACTTCTCAAAGACCTTCCTCAAGTTCTCAGATTCTCAGTCTTGCTGAGGACCTTATATCTTTGATTAGGGGTTCCCAGCCTCACCCAGACAGGGCCTCTCTCCCTCCTCCTGACAAAAGGCCTAGGACTGAACCCTCTGAACCTCACTCCTCTGATTACTCCTCGGATGAATCTGATTTAACAGACCATCAGGAAGGGGCCTATTCGCCTTATGAGGATTCAGATGCAGAAGACTCTATCCCCTCTGCCTCCCCTCCTGAAGAATTTTCCTTTGGGGAGACTTTACACTCAATGAGGGAACACTTTCAATGGCAGGGTCAGGATTTTTCTGATTCTAGAAAAAGATTAAGGACATTTTTAAATTTGCCCCAGCATAGGCCTTTAGCCATACCACCTGTGCTAACTGTAGTTGATGATGCGTATAATGATGTCAGTTCAGCCCCTGATTCTCTTCCCCCGGCCCCTGCCAAACTTGATAGATACTACAGGGTCCCGGATTCTCACTTTCACTTGTATAAAGCCCATGCTGCAGACCCAGAAACTATTTCTCAGGGCCCAAAAGGTGTTGCAGCTGCCACTGCCAAAAAACCCCTACCCTCTGAAAGAGAGTCAAGAGCATTAGAGAGATGGGGTAAAAAGGTTTATACATCTGCTACTCTTTCTGCCAGGGCATTAAACTGTCAATTCCATATGATACAGTACCAAGAATATTTGTTAGAACAGCTGAATAAAAAGCTTTCTTCTCCTGAACCTTTAGACCGTAAGTCCCTTCAGGATTTGGTTCACAACTCTCAGCAGGTCAGTAATCATTTCTTAAAATGTGGCTATGATGCACTGGAGGCTTCATTTAGATCAGCTATGACTGGGGCAGTAATTCGAAGGCATGCCTGGCTTAAAAGAGCAATCCTTGCCAGACCATGTCAAGGCTAAACTACTAGATGCTCCAATGGAGAAACAAAGTTTATTCGGCTCCCCTGCACAGGAGATTCTAAAGAAAGTGGAAGAAAAAGCAAAATCTGTGCAAACAGTAAAGGATTTTCTGCAGGTACAACCTCCAAGGTTCAGCAGAAACTGGCCTTCAAAGAATTGGTCCTTTCCAGACGCCTCCAGGGCACAGAGGGGCAGGAATAGACACCCAAGAGGCAGAGGTCAATCAAAGGGTGCCTACAGGGGTCGTCAGTGGCAGCCTGCCAACCAGAGGAGTGCTGCCACAGCTGCAACTACAACCACTTCCACAGGACAGACACAATGACTTGACTCTGATTCCGCCTACCAGGGAACAACTGGAAGCACCCTTGGGCGGAAAGCTGGCTTTATTTTCAAAAAACTGGCATTGCATTACAAAGGACACATGGACATTGCAAACAATAGACAAAGGATACAGGTTTCACTTCCACACTTTACCAAAAAGGAGCGGAATGCCAAACCTTCCACCAAACCAGAAGCCAGAGGCTTTAAGACAAATCAACAATTTACTTCAGATGAAAGCGATAGAAAGGGTATCATCTATGGAACAAGGCCAAGGATTTTACTCCAGACTATTCCTTGTACCAAGAAAAGAAAACCAATGGAGGCCTATACTCGACTTGTCCGCACTGAACACATATCTCATTGTGCCAAAATTCAAAATGCTGACCCTACAGCAACTTCTTCCCATGTTGGGCAAGGAGTCTTGGCTGGTGACTCTAGATCTCAAGGAGGCATACCTGCACGTCCCTATCCGACCAGATTGCAGAAGACACCTCAGATTTCTTGCAGGATCAGAGCATTATCAATTCTCAGCATTGCCCTTTGGCTTATCTACTGCGCCCAGAGTATTCACAAAATGCCTGGCATCAGTAATTGCACATTGCAGGCATCAGGGAATTCAAATCTACCCATACCTGGACGACTGCCTAATACAAGCGGACAACAAGACAAAACTAATAAAGTATTTGACCTATATCATACACCTGTTACAGGCCTTGGGATACACAGTCAACATCCAGAAGTCAAGACTATTGCCATCCCAAAGGATAACCTTTTTGGGCGCAGATCTGGACACAATAACTCAGATGGCTTTTCTCACAGAAGAAAAACAAAAGCAACTCCCAGATTACTTCATGACTTTGACAAGACAAGCTCAGCTTACTGCAAGGAAAGTCCTGCAGGCCCTGGGTTACATGGCATCCTGCATAATCTTGATCCCGCATGCCAGGCTGCATATGAGGAAATTACAATGGTACCTAAGGAATATATGGTCTCAACACAGTCACAGTCTAGAAACCATGATACCAATCATTCCATGCCTGAAAAAGGAATTCCTGTGGTGGGCTCAGGCCTGCCAGTCCAACAGAGGGTTGCCTTTCAACAAACCACAACCAAGGCAGACCATCACCATGGACGCCTCAGACCTAGGCTGGGGAGCACACATGGAGGACAAATGTATCCAAGGCCTATGGTCTCAAGACCAGCTAAACTTGCACATAAACCAAAAGGAGATGCTGGCAGTGAAGCATGCAATCGAGGCATTCAAATCATTCCTCCAGCAAGGACATCTGCTGATAAGGACAGACAACACCACGGTCATGTGGTACATAAACAAACAGGGAGGCACACCCTCTATGCCGGATGGCAATGGATCTCTGGAACCTAGGCCTGAATCTCAACATCCAGCTGCAGGCCAAATTTGTACCAGGAAAAGAGAATTCACTAGCAGACAGCTTAAGCAGGACTACCACGGATGCTCACGAATGGATGCTGCATCCAGACATCTTCAAACTCATAACAAACAAATGGGGGATGCCAGAGATAGACCTGTTCGCCTCCCCACTCAACCACCAACTGAAGAAATTCTGCTCAAGGATATACCACCCACAAGCCTGGAGGGTGGACTTTCTCTCTTTCAGCTGGAATGCCCTAACAGTGTATGCATTTCCACCTCTCACATTGATGTACAAAGTTCTACTGAAGATCAGGGAGGAACAGCCAAAGGTGATACTAATAGCTCCAGACTGGCCAAGGCAGCACTGGTATCTGCTACTGAGAAGCATGTCTCGGGCGAACTCATGGCCTCTATTCCTATGGCCTCTTCTTCTAACGCAGAACAACTTCAAGACACTGCATCCAAACTTGAAAACACTGCAGCTAACTGCCTGGAAGATTGCTTAAAACAAAACCAAACTGTCTTATCTCAGAGGGTCAAGGACATTATCCTGGAGGCTCGCAGACCCTCCACAAGGAAGACATACTCAGCTAAATGGAAGAGATTCCTCATTTGGAGCACATCAAAGGGTGCAGATGTCACAGTGGCAAACCTACCACACATCCTAGAATACTTAGCAGAATTGTTCCACAATGGCCTGTCCTACTCTTCCATTAAGATTCATGCTTCAGCAATTTCAGCAGAGTACAATATGGATCCTCCTATCTTCTCTCACCCTCTCCTCAGACAATTTTTAAGAGGGATCAAAAATGTAAAACCTCCAAGGAGACCCCCTCTGCCTGCATGGGATCTCAATTTTGTGCTGGAAAAATTGACACTACCCCCTTTTGAACCGGCAGCATCAGCAGACTTACAGTTCTTATCTTGGAAAACTGCTTTCCTTTTGGCAATCACTTCAGCAAGAAGAGTATCCAAGTTACAGGGATTAATGGCAGTGCAGCCTTTCCTTATTTTTCACTAGGATAGAGTGTCGCTGAGAACCAATCCTACTTTCATGCCAAAGGTGGTATCCAGGGTATCCTTGAACCAAGCTATTCATTTGCCTATGTTCTTCCCTAACCCACAGAACAGGAGGGAAAAACTGTTGCACACCTTGGATGTACACAGACAGCTACGCTACTATCTGGACAGAACTAAAACCAACAGAAAAACTGACCAACTTTTTGTAGCATATGCAACTGGAGTGCAAGGAAAAGCAATTTCCAAACAGACAATTTCAAAATGGATAGGAAATTGCATTCATTTTTGCTACTCTTTTCATGGAAAGACAGCTCCTGAAAATATCAGGCCTCATTCCACAAGAGCCACAGCCACCACTACAGCTTTCTTACAAGGGGTGGCTACCAAGGACATTTTAGAAGCTGCTACCTGGAGCTCCGTGCATACATTTGCCAAGCATTACAATCTACCTTTATACTCCAGATCCCGAGCAGGTTTTGCAACTGCAGTTTTACAGGGGATCTTAACTACACCATCATTATCTTAGTACCTCCTCCCCCAGTTTGGCTATGGTATTCTACCCATATGTTATGACTGCAGATGCATCCTTGAAGGCCATAGTACAGTTTTGTACCTACCATAAATGTAGATGTCCGATAGGTATGCATCTACAGTCAGGATTACCCACCCTCCTTCCCCTCTGTGGTATTCCTAGGGTGCTTACCCCTCTTTCAGCTAGCTGGGGGAATCCATTATGGTGTATTTGTTTGTATGTATATATGTATATATATATTGTTTGCTACTGTTTGGAATTTTCAACATTTATCCAAATTTAGCCTTCCTAGAGGGCACCTGGCATCTGGGGCAAGAAACACTGAGGAAAATGGCATTGGCTGATGCCTTTATACCCCAGAAGCTCTGACGTTGGGGAAAGTGCGACATAAGCCGAGGCCAGACCCAGACTTTGGAATCCGGCCGACCAAAGGGCTGCCTGAGGCAGGACAACCCATATGTTATGACTGCAGATGCATACCTATCGGACATCTACATTTATGGTAGGTACAAAACTGTACTTTCTATTAAGTGCCTGTTAAAATTGAAAGCATTGGACAGGTAGAAAAACAATGTATGCACTGAAGTTTAGGTGGTTAGATATGTATATAAGTTTTGTAAAAATAATACTTTTTAATAAGTATGCCTTTGTTTGATGGTAGAAACTCAATAATTATTGTAAAGCACTATAATAATTTTTTATGAACAGTATGAAGTGAATTAATTGGATAGAGTGTTTTAATATTAATTTATGTGTTGATGTATTGTTTAGTAACTAGGGAATATTCCTTTAATAGTGTTGGATTTACGATTGATTTTGTTAATAAGTAACTGATTTTTTTAATTGGTTTAATTACTGACCCTTTTTAAACCATGTTTAGCTGGGTAATATTGTCTGAAGACGTACATGAGATTATCTGTATGAAAGCACTAACAATAAACGGTTTGTGTGGTTTTACCTTTCCGCTATTATTTTTGTTTTCTTACTAAAGAAACTAGACAACAAATCCTACAAAGAAATAAAATCTGGTCCAAATGAAGAAACGCTAAAGACCCATCTGATTTGTAATACTTTAGACAGCTAAGAAATGCCACCAAAAAATCAATAGTTTAGGATAAAAAAAACCCTATTACTTTAAACTCCAGAAAAAGCACCATAATCAACCCCAAACCTTCTGGTCAGGCATAAATAGACTTTTACACCCAGGCCACTACAAAACACCAACCCCATCAGGTCTCTCTCTAAACACTCCAAACCAGATTGCTGATGCTTTCAATACCTTTTTTACTGAAACTGTCCAATCTCTAGCTAACACCTTACCACCTGTTAACTCTACCCTCTCATCCTCTCTAACAACCATACCATCTATCTTTCACTTAAAACCTATTCCTACATCCCTCATCTATACTCTACTTCATAAACTTAAACCTTGTACTCCCTCAGCTGATCTCCTATCACTTGAATACCTTCAAACTGCTGCAAAAGCTCTTCCCTATCCCATTTCTATCCTAACCAATAAATCATAACTGAAGGCTCCATTCCTTTTCTCTGGAAAATTTCTCACATAATCCCACTTCACAAGGGTGGTAACTCAACTGAACTCTCTAACTTTCGGCCTATAGCCCTACTCTCTCCACTAGCCAAAAGCATGGAAAAATGCATTCATCAACAATTTCTTGACCACATTCTCCAAAATAACCTTCTAGCTGACTGTTAACATAGTTTTAGACCATTCCACAGTACCACCACTGCTCTACTATCCTTTACAGACTGCATTAATAAACATCGTAACAATAACATGCTCTCCTCTGCACTCTTCATTGACCTATCTAAAGCTTTTGATATGGTTAACCATCAAATACTTCTCAACATACTCAAATCATTCTCACTTGACACACAGGCATTACAGTGGTTCAAGTCCTACTTACATAATAGACACCAGGCTGTCCTTTGGGATAATAACCTATCCAAACATCTCCCTATTACCCTTGGTGTCCCTCAAGGCTCTATCCTGGGACATCTACTCTTCTCCATATTCATTAACGACCTTTCTATAAATTTACCTCTACCTACCTGCATACAATACGCAGATTACTCCACTTTGATTTGTAAAGCCTCCTCTTCATCTAAACTCCAATCCATCACCCAAGCAGTATTTAACCTAGTAGAAAACTGGTTCCAACAATGTTGCCTCCTCCTAAATGTCAAAAAAAAAACAAACTATTACTATTTACTCCAACTATTAAATCCTCCCCAATAGATTTCTCTATTACATCAATCAATGGTACAATCATAGCTCCTGACCCAACTACCAAACTCTTAGGTGTAATGATTGACCACAACCTCAACTTTGACTCATATATTAATGCTACTATTAGAACAGTAAACAGAAAACTTGGATCCTTGTATAAGATAAAACCTTTTCTCACCCCAGAAGCCAGATCTACAATTGCCCAGACCCATCTGATCTCCACCCTCCTCTATGCCTTGCCCATTTATACTAATCTTTCCAAAAGCAACCTAAATAAATTGACCACTTCTTATAACAATATTGCCAGGTTTGCTACTGGGTCCCCATTTAGAACTCATCACTGTCTAAATCTCAAACTTCTAAGATGGCTAGAACTACATAACCAGCTAGAATTTCAACAACTCTCCATTACCCATAAGATTCTGTACCAGCCTAGTAATACTCCTATTCTCAGTAGCCTCATCTCTCCCTACACAAATCTTACTACCCTTCGCTCAGCAAATAAACTACTGGTTACCATCCAGAAATCCCACAACAAGGCTGGTGATTCTCTTTTCTCTAATTCAGTGGGGAAGATTTGGAATAAGCTTCCCACAAAACTTACATCTCTCATCATTACCACTCGTTAAAAAGCAACTAAAAATTCAACTAAAAACACAATGGCTATGTCCTTGTACTAACCCTGACTAACACCCCCCAGTACAATATTATTCTATACCTCTCCTCCAAAACCCACACTGCAGAATTAGTAAATTCTTCCCTCACTCCCGTCTTAGTATCCTACTCCCAGGGAACTATCACTGAGTATGTTCATTGCAACATTCATTCTGCTGTGAGCACGTCTTCCACCTTGTGTATAGACCAACTATTCTTTCACTATGAGTGTAATTACTTCTTTAAGTATAAATATTTAATAACTTCCTTCATTTTCAGTGTTATATTTTTGTTTATTTATAACCTGTATACTTCAGTGTAAAATGTACATTCCTGCTCAACATACTTTATGGTGAATGTCAAACGCTTTCCCATGGAAATAGTACTGTATTGCTTTGTTAAACTCAGTAGTCACATTCTGTATAATTAAGTTCTTTGAAGAAAATCTTCATGTATAATGTATTTAAATATTTTTGGACTTTTTCCTAACCTGATTTATTTAGTTTAATGTGGAGCCTATCTCCCTGGTCCTCTACTGAAAATGGACATCTATCCAGTTAGACTAGCCTGGTCAACAAATGTAAAATAAAATAAATAAAAATAAAAATAAAATAAATGCTTTTGACTGCCAAATAAAAGCAATTACTAGAAAATAGAAATCAAAATCTAAACCAACTGTAATTTAAGTATTTAATATTGTTTAAAAGATAAAAGAACTGGAAGTTCGATCTTTAGAAAAGGGAATAGAAAATTACATATAAATAAATGGAATTTGTGGGAACAATTCATGCAGAAAAATGTTCAGAGGGAATGAGTTTTAATAGAATGCAGGAATTTAGCAATTTATGTAATGTTGGAGTGAAGGACCACTGTTATAAGGAAAGAAAGCATATGCAATGTATAAAGCATGACAAAAATATTGTTTTCTCTTCTTTTCTATTAATGTGTGTGCCTATGTTTTAATTGATAATTTAATAAAAGTTTACAAAAAAGGATGATTCCAGAGCCATTATTTTCCAGTTAGGGTGGACATCTCTTGCAGTAGGGACTCATGAACACACACAAAACTTTCCCAGACTGACAACCGTGCACTATAATGTACTTCTCTCCTAGGAACTCCAAGTTTTTTCTCACAACAAAAGAGCTTGGACACTAACTTGTTGACCATAGACTGGCTTTTGCCCTTCTGACAAGAAACTATACATTTTGGGGTAGTTTTCTACTGCATTTCATGTCCATCCATTGTTTCAACCAGCTGTGATTTGGTTGTTAGCTAATGTTTAATATATATTTTTTTAAGTTTTTTTGTCATGCATTTTTCTGGCTTAAGCTTTTGCACAGCTACAGCTTTGGGTAGCAGGTGCTGCTGTGACAAACATATTTCTTTTGCAAATTGATTGTTTTCTCCATTTAAGACCCTCCATTGACACTAAAAGATATGTTGCTGCAGAGAGTCTAATGATGGCAAAAGGAGGCATAATAAAAACCCAGTGATCATTTTCATATGGCCTAAACAGTCTAGAAACTGGGGGCAGACCCACTGATTTCTCAAATGATCTCCTTTGTTAATTCTTCTAAAAAGCAGTCCAGAAATCACTGACACAAAAAAGGAGAGAAGAAATGGCAAAAGACACAGGGATTTGCATCCTGCAGAAAGTATTTCTCATCCGAGGTTAACGGAGAATCAGGCACTCCATTGGGAATGTCACTGACACATCTCCATTCTTACAGTTGTTGCACTCCTATATCAGTCCCTGGAGACTAGTTCTTCTTCCTTTTGTGAGAGGTATGAGCCTGTCTTCTCTCTGACTCTGGCATTCCCTCTTCCAGGAGCTCTGTAAAGCTTTGTGCCAGGGGAGATATCAAATCTAATGCCAGAGCAATGGGGTGTCTTCATATTCCAGTCTTTCACCACAGAGGAAATAAGAGAAGTCCTGCTGCATGACCAGGCACTCTTCTTGAGGGATTAGATCCATACTGGATACTTTTTAGACATTGATCAATTAGACTTCAGAAAACTAGATATATTTTACATCACTGTCAGGACCTTGTGATCTGGGCACGAACACTTAAACTATGCATCACTTTATCTACTGAGGCTCTCAAGGAGAACCCCACTGCACAATAACTTAAACTAAATATGTTACAAGCAAGAAATGCTATTTAACATGCATGCAATCTGGGTAAATGTGAACACTAATAATAAAAAGAAAATACCATTACAGACTAACAGTTTAAAATTTGACATCATTAATATGAATCAAACAATCCAAATACAAGCTAGCAGTCCAGTAAAATCACTGTTAAATATAATCCTGGCAGCCATTCTACTTAACTGCAAGTTCCAGTATAGTCTAAAAATACACAGAAGTGCCAAAAGGTCAAGACTCACCAGGAATAATCCAAATGGAAAATTTCCCAGAGGTCCAAGAAATGAATAAGTCCATGCATAGTTCAGATACAAAACATTGCTGAACACTAATAGTTCAACAGCAGCTAGTTCTTTGCAGTTACAATAAAAGTCACCAGGCCAGAATCGTGGCAGCAGGAAGCACCAACATCCAAATCTCTGAAAGTGCACATGGACCAAATGTAGGTTCCACAAAAAATTCACTACTATTTCAAACGAATTGGGCACAGATGTTTCCAGAAAACAATCCTCCCCAAGGTAACCATTTTACATAAAGCAGTATGCACTCTTAGAACTCCTTAGGCTAACTAAATACAGCCAGACTTCTCATTTCCCTTCAAAACTGTGCGAAAAACTGCGCCTTTTACATACAACAGCTTTCTTAAGACAGTTGCAGTTATTTCTCAACTGCACACCCATGACACTGTGTGTGTGTGTGTGTGTGTGTGTGTGTGTGTGTGTGTGTGTGTGTGTGTGTGTGTGTGTGTGTGTGTGTGTGTGTGTGTGTGTGTGTGTGTGTATCTATATATTATATATATATATATATATATATATATATGTGTATGTGTATACAAACATGCATACACTCATGCAGAATTGCAGTCAGGTACACATATTTAGTATTATCGAGCAATGTCTAGAGGTGCGATATGTGAAAAATTCCAATATAAATAAACAAAGTAAGGCAATAAAAAAAAAGACAGGGTGATCTATTATTTCTCTGTAGTGCCCAGCCTGTTAAGTATTATTGCTTATGTTCCAGGTACACTTGGATCCTTGACACGCTGTTGACTCATTTGCGATTACCTCACACAATTGCAGTCACAAATGCGCAAGGTCCTAAATATGAGCAGCATTTGAATGTCCTAAAACAAAAAAGAACATGAAGAAAGCATTTTTTCAGGGTGGCAAGTCCATCTGCATGACTCCCACCTTAATAGGGGGATGTCCATCCATATCTCTGCTACTTGTATATACCTAATTTAAGGTAGCATCGTTATGGTAAAGTGAAATCCCTGGTACACTGGCAGTTTGACCTTCCAAGGAAGAGCCCTTTAGCTGAGCACTAGTGATGACAGAAATGATTGTTAATCATTAGTGTTTTGCAAACAAGCCTGGCTTCCAGTACATTCATGGCCCTTGTATTCAGGATTCTGAGATCAAAGTATTTTTTGCCACCATAACTTTTGTGATGTCTGCCATTAACCTCATTATAGCAGCCATCTTGCCCTTTGTGCAGAGAACCTTTTACAGCAACTACAGTTCAAAGTTTCCAAAAGTGTCTGTCTTTAAGAATCTCCATTGTTAATCTTTATCTCAATCCTGTGACTGCCTAGATCTGACGCATATTTCACCATGTGGACACTGCATGTCTGCTACATCTTCTCTTCTCCTTGTTGCTTTTGCTACTGCGGTTTTCCATCCCACCCTCAACAAGTGAATTGAGCAGCACACAGATGTCAGGTGTCATTTATGCTATCTCTCTTTGATTGCCAATCACACACTAACTTTGTTGCTAACACTTCTCATAATTTCCCTTTACTGTTTTCACTACTTAGCATATTTTCCTTTACATGCCCATTTTTTCACAGCAGTGATCCACCATCTTTTCTTCTAACCATCTGTTTGCTGATAGAATTAAACTGTCTTTCAGCTTTTCCCAGTTAGGGGTCGCCACAGCGGAACTCTGGTCCACTAATGATTGGCAGTAGATTTTTATGTGCTGGCTTGCCAGGCCTAATGCACAACCTTCAATGAAGGAATGCCATTTCATGCATGTCGACACACAGAAGACACTCTAACTGAGAATCGAACGTGCAACGTCTAACTGTGGGGCAACAACGCTACCGCAGCACCACCACCACATTGTTTGCTGATAGAATTAATGGATAATTGGTTTTGTAATAGTTTAGCTATGACACTCAGGGACTCTGGCTAACAAAGTTTGCAGATGACTGCAAACTGCGAGCCATTATTGAATCCCCAAATGATGTGGATATTCTACAAAAGGGTCTTACAGAAACAGATGCTTAGTGCCAGAGCAATGGGCTCAACCTTAATGCCAAAAAATGTATAGTTATCCCCTTTGGGAAAAACATGTACTCATGAATTACCACATAGGTAGCAGTATGCAAAACATCGAAAGCGTGATGAGAGACCTAGGGACACAGGTGGACAGTGGTCTCATCTTCGATAACCACATTGCCACAACAGTCAAGAAATCCTTCTATGTGGCACACCTCATCACTAAGGGATTTTCATCCAGAAAAAAGGAAGTCATTGTCCCACTGTACTCATTCCTCATTAGACCTATTATAGAGTACAACTCCCCATTTGGTATGTACCTCACAAGACATCTGCAACAGCTAGAAAGGCCACAGAAATACCTCACTAAAAGAATCACAGGCCTAAAGCAAATGCCCTATGCTGACCATCTAAAAAAATTCCAGCTATACTCTGCAGCATATCATCTATGCAGAGGTGATATCTGCTTGACATACAAGGCCATGTCAAACCCTGAGCTGTTGGACATGCTCCACTTAAAGAAATCCCAATCCCTCAGAGCCACATGCTCCAGGGATCTAAACCTTGTCATCATAATGAACAAAATATGCTGGAGGGATAGGTTCCTGACCCAGAGACTCCCCATACTCTGGAATAGACTGCCCATACATGTCAAGCAGAGCGTCTCCTTTGCCCTCTTCAAAAGGAACCTCGATGATTGGATGGGAGATAGGAAATTCACCCCGGGAATCATGTCAGTCATCCTGCTAGACAGGGGTTCAGGAAAGTAAATATTATAGGAAGAAATATCCAGGGAATTGTTATGGCTAGGCTTGTATAGGCCCTAGGGCCAATAGCCTAGTACCAACCTATGAACCTATAAAATGAGTATCAGTCCTATGCCCAAGATTTAACATTGAATCAAGTTGTATTCATTATTTCAAGAAGGAAGAATTTGCATTTCTCATCTGCTTCCTTGTTTTTATTTTGTTTTCTGTAGCAATTCTGTTTTTTTTCTTCATGTTATATTTATGGCACAATTGGCACTAGCCTGCTAACATCTCCTTAATATTCTTATTTGTAAATTAAGTCACATCCAAAAAAAAAGATCCTCCTGGATTCTGTCTACAGGCAGAACAAACCTTTCTTATCCCTACCACCCTCTCAGTTTTCAGTTAGTAAAGCATCCTAAGTTGTAAAGGCACAAATGCTGTCGTTATTGGATTGCATTGATGATGGTTTCTTGCTGCTGTCATTAGATGTATGGAGTATCATTCCTGTCCCTTAGTGTCTCTTTGTATCATGTGAGAAGTGGTTATCAATTAGCAATCTGGTCTGATGAGTATAGTCAAATACTACAAGTGACAAATAGTCCTATTTTTATAGTACTTTTCTTATCCCAAAACCATTTACACTCAAGACTTGCAGCAAAGTGAGTGAAAATGTGGCAACAGCCAGCAGAGACGCCATCACTCCAAAGAGCCTGGGTCTACATGTAGCAGTTTTGTGCAGAGGGATTGTTGGACAGGGTACTGATAACATTTCATTTCCTTTTTCAGATAATGCCTTAGGTTCTTTTATTTCCACCCAAACTGTACCAAGACTACTAGAAGGGAATTTAGTTTCATTAATATGAAGAGTGGCCCATGCACCAGTACTGCACCCCAGTTATTCTACCAGATGCTAATATTTTTTTTAGGTATGACACTGGTCCCCATCGGGGACAGGAACCTACAGCCTTCAGGTTCAGATGTAGGTGTGCAACCATCTGTGTTATCGTGGCATCCAGTCCACACGTTGAGGAAGTGGGAAGACTCCTATGGCCTTGTTTAAAGGATCTTGCACAGTTTGCAACTTGTGGTAAACTATGGTAAGTTCCTAGCAACACAGAGGTGGAAATATTTTTCTTTTCTTAAGTGAGTCAGCTTACATTGACATAAGACATTGTGGAGTGTTTACTGTGACAATAAATCAAGATTAAACTCCTGTTGTAGAACAAGTATCTTTACGCTTGCAAGTATCTTTCCTCCCCCTTTGTTTTTAAGATCCTTCCCAAGATGTAGGGCTGCGTGTAGAAGATAATCTTCAGAGCGTAGTTGGCTAAGGAAACAATAGCAGAGTTACAGAGTGTAGGGAAAGGTCAGGCTTTCAGATTAAACCAGGATAAAATTATACTTGTTGCAAAGCTCACTGAATACCTAATAAATGTATGTGTAATGTCGACAGTCTGGGACCATAATCAAGGAGCCTGAATCCTCACCACTGACACTGGAGAAGGACATTCACTTGGAATACAAATGGATGCACTTAGTATTTCCAGATGCAGACCTCTGTGTATCAAGCACAATTTCCCTTAAGAGCACACAGGGAACTCACTCACCCCAGTGTCTGTATTTCTGTATCTGTCTCCTTCCAAGTCCCCAGTAAGACTCCCCACTTGTACAGCAACATCAAAACAAAAACATCAGTCTTCAGCTGAGTGCCCAAGGCAAGTCCTCCACTACTCTCTCTCTGTGAAACCAGTGCTTTGTGTCCCTGCTCCAAGTAACTGACACACACACACTTTGAGATTTGATTTTCACACACATACACACACACACACACACACACACACACACACACACACACACACACACACACACACACACACACGGGAAAGGCTGACATAGATTCACCTACTGTGCCCCTCCTGCCCAGACTATAAGGTAGTTATCACTACCGCCAGGTACAGCAATGTCAGCTACATAAGGCTCTTGCAAGGGTACCCAATTATACTTGAATAAAATTAATATTAATACAGATAGTAATGTTGACTAAACAGCAAGGCTTTCAGGAGTGGCCGGAGTTATCATCAAATAAGTATATGCAAATACCGTTAAAACTTAAATATTTTTCTAGAAGGACCAGCCACAATGAAAAGTTTAAATATATTTAATAATAAATAATAAAATAATGTGAAAATACTAAATACCTATTTATAGTGAACAGCAGATTTGCAATCACAGGAAATATCAAAAATAACACAGTTGGAAAGACTCACACAGTTACAGAAAAAAAAGTAACTATTTTCACTATATTTTCCTAACTGATTTCGGGAATTACTGTTCCTACTTACTGAATAGAGCAAGCAGGATGATGTGGGTGAGTGGTCCTTGTTGTCAGATCCAAGACAGAATACAGAATACTGAGCTTCTGGAAGTCATAAAACCATAAAACACTTCTCTTCTTCCTACAGGAGCTAATAAACCATACTTCTTATAGTCAGTGCGTCTCTTGATTCATTCAGTACTGTGGTGTAAAATCTTTATGGCCTAGACCCAGTAGTTTAATAATTTTCTTACTATTTTTGAAGTTTGAGATTAACCTCTTCTCTTCCAGCATCCTCTGTCAAAACATATACATTTAATTCAATTACAATAATGCACGTAAATTTCTTTTCTTTCCAGCAGGGCACACTGCTGCTACATTTTAACACAAGCAACTTTACAAATACATTTTTAAACACAAACATCTGTATAAATCAGTTTTATACATAAATGGTATATAATTCTTTAAATGCTTAAAGGTTTTCATCTCTTCAGTGTACATGGCAGTCTTGCCTGCACAGTTAGATAGTGGAAGTGTTAGACATAGTGAATATTTCTTAAGATGCAGCTTTAAATTGCTTCTGTGTCATGCCATGCAAGAACAGACTAGCCTTATTCAAAAAGGTTACAGATAAGAGGATGTGAATGTTCAATGAGCAGGTAATGCCATTCTGAGCCAAATTTGAAGACTGGCATTTCTATGGAGTGGGATAGGTTCTGGAGTATTGTGGCATTCAGGGGTGCAGGGAAGGTAGTCTTCAATTTGATTATTTTTTTACTATAGATCAGAATAACAACAAATTGCCAATAACATGAATTAGTTTGTTTTGCTTTTGATTGTATCTTGATCATATAGGCAATGCTTAAGCCACTGTGACACTGTACATGGTTAGTTCTTATTTAAAGTCTATTCTATGTCAGGTAGAATAGCTGGACAGCCGTTATGAAATTATATTTTCATGCTAAGGTTTCTTCTACCCACATTCCATGTTGTTGTATTGTTTTGACCTTCCTTTTCCTTGAGTGTCCTGTAATCATTTACATAAACTTGCACTGTTGCCAGCTGGTACTTTTTTGAGTATCAAAACTTCAGGTAATATTCACAGTACTTTTTTATGATGCCCTCTGAATTTTTTCTAGTTGCAGCTGATCAGAGAGAAATGTATTATCCATATTTTTTCTGTGTAACAAAGGCTTGATTAAATTCTTGACTTTTTGCATCTGGAGTCCCAACTCAACTTCTTCTGTCATAGAAGTGTACTTTCTTTTACAAAAGCAAAATGCACACGTGCACACGTCTATCTCTCTCTCTATATATGTATATATCTGTATTTATATTTATATCTTATATATATATGTATATATGGTTCCCATTCAAGCCTTGAAAAAGCCTGAAATTGTCCTGAAGGCAAAAGCGCTTGGTGTTCGTTTTGTAAATAAAAGCTTTGTGGTGGAATTACCTGGACAGCATTTTTACTATTTCTGAAAGAAAAACTTTGTACTACGCAGCTGGCATTTATCTATACTGTTTGTTTGGGCTTGGTGAGCTGTTCCTGCTCCTGTTTTCTATACATATATATGTATGTATATATATATATATATATATATATATATATATATATATATATATATATATATATCTTTTAACTTGGAAAGGGTTGTAAAAGGCCATCTGTTAGTTTGCAAGAGATTAAAATAAATATATCTGTGCCCTTCTAGTAGGTATTTTTGATTTACACACACACACACACACACACACACACACACACACACACACACACACACACACACACACACACACACACACACACACACACACACACACACACACATCAAATTATCTGTCATGGGATTTAACTACCTAGGTGCATGGACATTTTTTTCTTTGCTTTCCCTCCCAAAATAATCAAGCTCCTACATTGCCCTTCTGGCTATATCTTTTCCATCAGTAGCTGTCCATAACCACATTGCCAGCTGAGAGAATTGGACTGAGAAAAAATATTTATGAGTATTTCAAGATTTTTGTTATGCTCTACCATCACTCTGTCCCCCACCCTCCATGCTCAAGGTGCAGCGATGCTAGTATGGATCAGGCCATGAAGAGTATGCCAGAGCAGACCCTCTTGCGACAGGGTTGGTGGCTTCAGTCTGCATGGTGGGCCATAGCCCCTGCTATAAGCCTCATCCCTTGAATCTCCCTTGCCCCATTTGACTCCTTGTTTGTCATGATCCAGTTTTTTTATGCTAAAATTCTGTATGAGGTTAGTAGAGTGCATTGCCATTAACAGTGAGGCCTTATCCCTAGAAGAAAAGGCAGTGAGACTGATTTCTAGCCTTTTCTTTTATGTATTCACAGAATCATGTGGGGTAATGTTAAAGTGAGTAGTGCTTATTCTGGAATGAGGCTTGGCAGCTGGATGTGTGAGGAATAGTGATGCTGAGCATGTACTAGTGGAAATCTTAAAAAATTACAAGAAAATTATCATTATTACTGTTAATCAGGTACATCCCAATAGATCTAGCTGCTTCTTTTTAGGGATAACCTAAAAACTTTTGGTTAGGTGACATACTCAGTGACATACAGTATGTAGAAGGAGGCTATTGGACTCAAATATAGGACCATATGAAGCAGTATATTTCTAGCTCTTTACCTTAACAGAAACACACTCTCCACCAGAAAATCATAGTCTTGGTTATTTTGACAATTTCTGTTGTAGCCCAGAGGGAATTCTAAATTCTGAAATCCAAAAGCAGAGAAAGGTATTCATCTCTTCATCTCTGGGCTATTTGAGCTGCTGCATTGAAAGGTGTTATTCTTGGAATTAGGCCAGAATGACAAGGTTCAGATTCCCATGACTATGAAAGCAAGCAATCCCATGAGTGCCAGAGAGAGAGAGAGAGAGAGAGAGAGAGAGTTAAGTCTATTTTGCAAACTACAAGGTTACCGTGCATTTATTTTAATTTGGAAGGAGATGCGTTCTGCATGATAATATAAATCTTGTCATTCTAAAAGACGAGTTCTGGTTAATTTTCTGGATATGACTTGATTAGAGAAGAAACGTCACATGAGGAGATGAACAGAGGTTGAAGTACTTTAGGGTATCTGAGATGCTTTGTTTCTGCATAGACCGACACCTGGATGGATCTAAAAACAAGGTCAAATGATGTGTGGAAGCCTGCAAGTTAACATAAGGAGGATTTTAACCTCTGAGCACCGGTTTTTGTTTTTGTTTCCAGGAATCTTAAATATCTCATTATTAAGGGAATAAATCTGCATTCCTGCAAGTACATAACTGCATGATAGTTTACGCTTGTGTGTGCATGTTGTGTGCAGATCATATAGCTGCTAAGTGATTCAGTTTGTGATATGTGGGTTTCTGAGGCTAGGTTCTTGCAGTAACAGAAATGTAAATAGAATTTTATTGATGGTAGGACTGCTTAAACAGTTGTGGTTAGGTTATTTTGTGTGTGATGAATGGAGGGTTGTACTTTCAGTCAACCTGATATTCAGAACCTGAATGTAGAAATTAGACCATCGACTGCCATACGATTTGGAATTAGGCTGCAGTACTGTGGGACATCATGGCACAGCAAAGTACGATCAAGGACTGTATCTGGGAGAGAAAAGGTGCCAAGAAGATGAACGATCACTACAGTGAGTCTGGTGGCACACTCCAGTAATAAAGGGTATGACAGGATAATGCACATGTAGGATAGCATGCAAACTGCTATGACAGAAATAAACAGGATAACTCCACAGACGGGACTGTGGCACAAGTCCTAGGGTATTATAACATGGAGTGCTAAAACATTTTTCGTACACTGTGTGTGTACGGCAGTACTTGGTGTCGACAATATGTGTGGGCAGTCACAGGTGACTTGCAATAGTATACGTCTGATCAGTGTCAGTGGTGTATTCGCCTTTATGTTCCCAGTACTTGCTGTAGGTGATGGTGTCTGCTGTTGCTGTTCTGCAGAATGCTTCTTGTGGCAGTGGTTTCACAGGACCTGCCGACCTGTGCAATGAACAGTTGCTGGGAAACAGTGATGTTGTCTTGACCACACCTCCTTTCAAGAGGTAACAAGAAATTTCTGGGTGTGTGTGTTTCATTTAGCCACCTTTCTGGCTTCACTGTTGTAGAGTTTAGTTACCCTAACATCAGTGTTATGGCTGACACTACTTTGCTTTTAGAGCTGAGGAAAAAAGTCTTAACATGACACAGCTTGAATTCTTAAGATTTACTTATAACAGTTGAGAATAACTGGAAAAAATGTACTCTGGGACACCAGTATCCAAGAACAATGATTGAGTAAATATATTATACAGATCAGTGGGGGTTTTTTAATGTTACCTCCAGACCAAAAATATGAGGCACGAATCTGGACATTCTGCAAAAATCTGGACAGCTGAGTGGTAATGTTAGACATATGTGTGCCATTTTGCATCTAAAGGGTGAGTCTTAAACATTTCTTTAGTTAAAATATCTCCTACACTCACTCAGTTTGCCAGGCCAGTTGTTTTATGTTTCCTGTTCTGACATGCTTAATCATCTCTAACATCAGAGCTTTTTGGTCTTTGTAAAGCTATGACTTCTGAGATTAATGTAGCAAAGGTCTGAGCCTGCATCCTGCAAATACCTGATATGTTTTATGACCCCAGTGGAAGAGAAATAAGGCTGGGGTACAGTAATGTGTTTTTCTCTGGGGCAGGAAGCTTACATGGAATGGGCTTTAAGAAACAGGAAACTCAACACAGTGACTGCCAGTGGCAGATGGATTGAAAAACATTGCAGCAACAATTCCCACAAAGAACAGCATCTATAACTGTTATTTAAGTCACACAAGTAGTGAAGGGGATCCACTCAACTGATTTTACTCATAGAACATTTTATGAGGAGTGAGCATATGATTACACCCTCTTTTTAATTACATACTGTGCTACCTTACTTAAATTACCATGTGACAAGTTACCTTTCTAAACACCCCTAATCAGCTATTTTAATGTTTTAAGAAAGAGATTGAAATACAATGATTCCACTATTTATATAGCAAATGTGTAATATATTCACAGAATGAAGACATACCACTTGTTTAAAATGGTCAAACCATAAAAAAATGTATTTTATTCCAAACAGTGCCAACAATTTACTTTAAAATTCAAGTAATTTACTTTTTTCATTTCACTTTCAAATCTAAATCCTCACTCTCATATCCATAGTATAATATTTCTACACCTATAAAATTAGAAAACAGACTTTTGTAGAGATGCTTGCACACTACATTTTTCATTCTTTGGTATAGCCTTCCCTGGGACATTCCTCGCCTAACCATCACATTTTAGGCACATGATGTAGCCACCACAGTTGCCCTCAAAGCCCCACACCAACTAACCTCAGATTCTCAACAAGACTTCTATCTAATCTGGAATTGGCTCAATGATAAGAAACTTGCTACTGATACTACAAAATCTACCATAATGTTATTTGATAATGCCTAAAAGGCTTCCGTGTATCACTATGCCAAATATTAAGGACTTTCAGTGCCATGCTACCATGTATTAAAAAACAAAAATACACTGAAATATTTCTAGATGGTACCCTTTTTAATCACGTCTAAGGGTGTCATATAGTGTATTTAATCTTCTTAAAGCTGATGCTCAAATGATTACTGCCATCATTACCTCAAGACTTGACTACACCCCCCATCACCCCATTACTTGCTCATTACCCCAGTGTTCTCCAAATCACAGAAAATAGAACTTTCAGATTTGATCATTTAGCCAAAACCATGTAAGACCACCAACTCCATTCAAAAGGACAAATAGCTTCCTGTTTCTGCCAGATCTTCCTTTCTACTGAACAAATTAATGTGCAAACTTCCCAGCAATAGGTATTGCCCTTCATTGGCAAACAAACTAAATGGTCAGGTGTTTTCCTTCACTCTGTGGTCCAGTTTATCACTCAGGCTAAAAAGACCTCCATTTTCTAGCTATTAGTGGAAGGTTCTTCTTAAAACTAGCCCCGGCATCCTAGAATACTATACCCACTAAAAATTGCTGCTCTGACAATGTCACAACCTTTAAGCAAAAACTGAAGGATCACCTTGCATATGAAAATATTACAGAGATATTGGTTAGAGCATAGTCTATAGAATAACACGCATTGCTTAAATTTCGAATCCAGGTTCTATACTTCACACTTCTAGATGAGTAAGTGCGACACTATATAAATAATATTTGAAGTGTAAATACTGTATATAGTTTGATACTTATCTATAAAAAGTTTTGATTGAGTGTTTGCCTCTTTATTGTATTACCTGTCCCTCTTTCATGTGATACTGTTGTGTTTCATGTTCTCTGTCTGTTTTTTTTTTACCATTATTGTGTAGAGCATACCTCTCAACTGTCCAGATTTTTGCAGACTGTCCAGATTTTTGCCTCATATGTTTGGCCCATTTCTTATAAAATCTGTGTGTTTCACCCAAATCACTAGGATGATCAAAGGACTGAAGTCACCAAATAATGGCATAGATTTGAGTTTCAGACTTCATATCCTTCAGAAAAATGCATGCTAAGACACATCCTGTTGTTTTATCATCTTTCTAAGTTTATAAGAGCAATATTTAAAAATCTGTCCCTATTTTTAGGCCTTTGTCCCTTTTTATATCAGGCTTTGTCCAGGTTTCTTGTGCTAAGAGGTTGAGAGGTATGGTGAAAAGGGTTTTGTACCAATCTACCCACCTGGTTATCAAACAAAAAATAAATAATTTGTGATTTGTGTGAACAAACATGATACTCCACCATTGTATTTCTCTCTCTTCCTTTCAGATACATTAATGATTATGGACTAATAAACTTTTCATCATTTCCCATATTAATGTCAAGGCTCACACAAGCATTATACTTAGTCTCAGAGGTTAAAGTCTTTCTGGACTGATTTAGTATCTGACTACTGATAAAGCTGAGGTACAAGCAGTAATAAATGTCACCAAATCCCTATATAGTATACTCTTAATGTTCCTGTCTGCCCCCAGTAAGATGTATATCTAATTCTAGTCATATGTTATATTTCATCTCAGGGTTTGTGCATAAACTCATCAGTTTTTTCATTTCTTTCATAACAGTCATAATACATCTGAACTCTATATATAAAAAATATTTTTTTCTAGTTGAGTTAGTTATTAATGACATTTTGGCTGCAAAGTTTTCTTTCACAAAACTATATTTCTTTTTGTTAAGTTTCTGCAAAACAAAAAATAGTCGAGTACTCAGAATCCTATGCAATATCACCTTCTGTAATAGAAAGTCCTGAAACATTGAAACAGGAAAGTTACTAGTCTGCATTTGATGTGTCACTGCATTTGGACTTGCTGTGTTTCACAGTAACTGTAGTTTGTTGCTTCTCTGCATTTTTCTGATTGTGGAGTAGGTACATATAGAAAGATTGAGGGTGTGGGGAGGCTTGCTTACTGCAAGAAAAGCAATTTGTGTGTATTTTTTTTTCTGCAATCTTAGGAATGTTACTATTTTGAGAGTGCAACCTCCAAAGAAGTTAAACGATTTAGTTTTGACTAATCACAAGACATCTAGAATGGCATGCAATTAATCTAGTAAACTTCAAAGTACTACAACATCAGTCTGTGCAATAGTGAGAACATCTGTATGATGTTATAGTTGCTTGACTCACTTGGATATTAAGTGTGCTGCCCTTATATCTCACTGTCATTGCTCTTTACCTTGATCTTGCCATCCCTGTGCTGGTACATGTACACATTTTTTCAGCTTAGTATTAACTCATATGTAGTTCTCTGGATAGCTAATTGGCTCACCAGAAAGCCAACACTGTAAGGTTCATAGGTATGTATTAGGCTAGCTACCCTCGTGGGGCATTTTAAGCCTAGCCAATTTCTCTTTCAAAGGTCAGAATCAACACTGCACCTTGTACCTGCGAGTTAAACACCTTAATCATTATACCATTCCCAACCCCTGAATGTTAAGCTGACGGACCTGAAGGTCAATTTTAAGCCTAGCCAGCAACCCAAGATCAGAATCAAACTCTATATCTTGTGATTATGAGGTGTAGACCTTAACCATTATGCCAAACCCACCCTCAGAATGGGTAACAAGTCCTTATGTTAAACAAAGGTTACTATTATTGCCTTGCAAGGCTGTGTCCATGACCATGTACTCTTTGGCATCCACTTTTCTTAAATTGAAATGGACAGTAAAGGTCTGTGGCTAATTAAGTTTGCTGCCAACTGTAGACTGGGTGCAAACATAAAATCGCCATCTTAAATTCATATCTTCCAACATGACTGGCCTAGGCAAACACTGGTGCATCAGTCATTGTCTCACCCTAAATACCAAAAAAAAAAAAAAAATGCAACAGCATCACATTTAATAAAGACACCATCCATCCCTTCTTCTTATCACACTACAAGTACTCCCCTCAAATAAGATACTATCATAGGAGACCTAAGTACTCGTATTGATAATTAACTCTCTTTTGACCATCAAGTCTCAGTCATTCATACCTCTCAAATGCCCAGATTTTTGACTCATATTTTTCATCTGTTCCTCAAAAAATTTGTAGTTTTCTGGATTTTTGTGGCAAATTAGTGAGGATTAAATTCACTAAATAATGACTGGTATTTGAGATTCAGACTTCATATCCTTTAGAAAATGTATGGTAATGCAAGACCTTTTATTGTAGCAACTTTCTGAGTTTATAAGAGCAATATTTAAAATTTGTCCCTATTTTGGGGCATTGTCCCCCATTATCTTTGGCTTTGTCCAGATTTCTTGTACCAAGAGGTTGATAGCTATGGTCATAGTTAAAAAAAAATATTTTCCCCTTCAGCAGTGTATCCGTTGAAGTATTTCATCTAGATCCATAGAGGTATTGGTACCACTGCAGTCCTCCCTTATAAGACCCGTCCTCAAATACACTGCCAGCTTTGTGAGATACCTTTTCTGGCACCTTAAAAGACCTCTAACATTCCTGGCTATGAAGACCTCAAGGATGGGTTACTAAAATTATCCTTTTAGATGAAAAGCCCTTCACTCTATTCCATTTCTTATAGACACTAGAGTGTAACCTCTCTCTAGCTTGCTGTCCTTGACCTACGTCACTTTTCACAGAACCAACACTCTTAACACACACTACAGTAGACTCTCACTTAGCCGGCCTCTCTTTAACCGACTTCCTCTTTAACCAGCCATCAAATTTCTGCTGTAGCCCTATCAAAAGATAACAGAGAAGAACAACACTTCCACCTCCTCTGGGCTAAATAATGTCAGAAATTTGAGTTTTAGACTTCATATTCATTAGGAAAATGCATACTAACACAAATCATGTTATTCTGTCTGATTTATAACCTATAAATGCTACTTTGTATGCATTTTCTGATTAACCAGCCATTTGTTTATCCAGCCTAAGGTCCGGTCCCAGTGAGACCGGACAAGAAGGAATCCACTGTAATTCCAAAGACCTTTTGATGTGACAGGTTTCTAGCCTAGTGAATATACTTCTCTTACACACCAAACAAAGCAACTGTTGCCTGCCTTCATAACAAGTCTAGACAACTCCACAGAAGAGTATGAATTTATGCATGAAGTATGTGGAATAAGTCTTTTAAACCGGTGGGGGGAGGGAGTGACTATCATATATGTGCATTGCACTTGGGTGATACAGCTATGAACCCTTTGTAATAGTATAGTATGTAACTCTCTGTGTATAATGAGCCTGCAAACAGGAGTGTAAAAAAATGTCTGTTTCTAACTGCTTAGTCAACCATTACAAGTATTCTAAATGTTGCTCAGTCGACTGAATACTGCAGCCCTTCCTTTGTTCATTGTATAGCAATAGATTTCTCCTGTGACGAAGTATATAATGCAACGTCCTTAGGTTTTAAATACTGACCGCTTAAAAAGTAAGGAATATTTCATTTTTATCCTTTAACTCATACAAAACAGCATTCTCAGAAGCAGGCACAGCATACCTCTCAACATCTTAGAGGAAGAAATTTGGACAAGACCATAAACAATGGGGGAACAAAGGTCCAAAACTAGGGACAATTTTTAAATATTGCTCTTACAAACTTAGGTAATAGAGTAATAGGATTCATGTTAGCATGCATTTTCTGAAGGATATGAAGTCAGAAACTCAAAAGTTTATCATTATTTTCTGACTTCAATGTTCACGAAAAACAGACCAAAAATATGAGGCAAAAATCTGGAAATTCTTTACAGTTGAGAGGTATGCACAGGTGAACAGTATGGACAATAAAAGTGAAGTGTCTCTAACTTGTCTCTATAATCAACATCTCCTACATTATCTCAGAAAAAAACACAGATGCTAATTTAATTTTCTCCATGGCTTTTTTTACAGCTGTTAACATATTTAAGTTCTTTATCATAACACTAAGGATGAAAACAAGACTTCTGGAATTCACAGCAAAATCATCTCTATTGAGAGGTGTGTGGAAATGTTAGTATGTTAGTAATAGTATGGAAATCACCCTTTCTCTGTAAGATTGGTGGTTCCAGTTTGCTGGCATTTTTGGTTTCCTTTCTGCTCTTGTCTAGATGCATTTTTATATAACCACAAATTTCATGCACTTCTTGTCAGCGAGTCAGTCCCCTGTACCACATTAACACTCAGACTTAGCACATTTGGTATCCTTACTCACTGATGTAAAAAGCTTATGAAAATGGGAGCGTCAACAAGAAACAGTAAAAGAAACCTAGTCCTTGAAGAGAATTATAAGGAAGCCAGTAGAAGATGATTTTGTGTTTATTTACGTTTCCTTTTTATCTGTCTTACCCACAGATAGAATCCTTTTTTCCTGCTGCATTGGAATTGGTCTTGAAATTTGACTGCTGACTAAAGATAAAAACTTAAATTATACACATTCATGTCATAGTTAGTTATGCTTGTTGCTTCTGCAATGTCTCAATTGATTTTGGTATGCAAACGTGGACCATAGGGTAATGTTATGAACTGCTACAGCCTTTGTTTGTTATATTAACTGTCTAGTAAGGACAGTTCCTGTGTTATGCTTGAGAGCTCCCCATTTCTCAGGCTGTGGTATGTTCTGCTGATTTCTCCTCTGGCTGATTTATTCTGGAATACAAACTGTAAATTTTGCATCTCACTTAGCAGACCGAATCAGCAGAGGCAAGCACCAGTAAAATGTCTACCAGTTATTCACTAGGTCAAGGAATTATGTGCAGAGGTGCACTGGAGACTTTTGTTTACAACTGGCAGAAAGAAGCATACTTGGCATTCTTTGCTAAGTTGACTGATCATGAGTAGTGAAAGGTTGTTCTGCATTTTAAATCAGGCACAGGACAACTCTTTCCAGTAAAATGCTAGTCAGGCATTATGTTCTGGTGACTGTGGCTGAACTGTGGAGACTTATGGTAGCAGCACATCGGACATCAGTTGTAAGCTGTGTTTTTGTAGGTTAGCACAGCATATCCTGGGAAAATGTACGGCCATATATACCTTTCACGTAAAGAAAGGAAAATGACCCAAGCCCATTTCACAAATGACCATGACAGGCACTTGTAGAATTACACTGATCATGTACATTGTTTTGTTTGTTGTGTGAAGCTTTATTTCCCAAACATAGCCACTAGACATCTCAATTTCTTAGTGCAAGAAATCAGAGTCAGAATCAGAATCACATTTATTGGCCAAGTATGTGCACAATAAAGGAATTTGACTCTGGTTTCAGTGACTCTCCATGTATGAATTACATAAACAACATACATACAAATATTAAGAATAAGACAAATGAAATACATACAACTATTAAGAACAAGACAAAAACATGTAAATATACATATACATATACATGCAAGTTACTAGTGCAAATCAGTGCAAGAAATACTGAAAAAACTCTGAAAGAAGCAAATATTAACAATATGTAAACAATACTGCAGAATTCTCGGAGGCTTGGGAAAAAGAATACCCCACCCTATTAAGCTGAGTTAACCATTTATGAACTTGATGGCCTGTGGAAAAAAACTGTTCTTATATCTGCTTATTTTGGTGGGTATTAATCTATAACACCCTGATGGTAATAGTTCAAAAAGATGAGTTGGATGTGAAGTGGATGGTCTGAATGGTCTGCACAAAGCCTAAAATAATGGGGGAGAGGTGACAAAGGTCCAAAAATAGGGAGAGATTTTTTATATTGCTCTTGTAAACTTAATAAGTTGTTTGAATAACTGTATTTCTGCTAGCTGCAGTTTTCTGAAGGAAATGAAGTCTGAAATTCAAGTGAATGTCATTATTTAGTGACTTTATTCCTTAGTGATTTGCCAGAAAACCACAAATTTTATGAAGAACAGACCAAAAACATGAGGCAAAAATCTGGACAGTTTAGAGGTATGCTGTTAGAATCTGACTGAAAGCATGCATCTGTGAAGTCTGGCACTTTCAGGAAAAGGCAATGAAGGTAGAGCTGCTGAGGAAGCTTGAGGCAATGGAAATGAAGTGCCTGAGATGGGTAGTAAGTTACATGCTGTGGGACAGATGAAGAAATAAGGACATCAAAGCAGAACCCAAAGTATCCTCATTTACAGAGATGTTAAAAAGAACATGTCTGGTGGTTCTGGCACATGTGCAGGAAAGCAGAAGAGGACATGGATATGGAAAATGGATGGAAGCAACAATGTAATTTGCCAAGAGATAATAGATTACATGAGCAAAGACCTGTGACAGTTGGGTATGACTGTTGAAGACAGGAGAGAGAGCTCCAAAATGAGGGAGTTGACAGCTGTGATATCCTAATCCTGTGTAAAAACAGAAAAAAAGGGGAAGATGGTGGTGGTGATGATGTAAAATGAATTAAAATAACAATTAAAATCAAATGTATGTTTCCTACTTGAAGGAAAACTAGCTTGTGTTCTAGTTTAATTATTGCACAGTTCTTTGAAAAAAAGTCATTTAATCTGTGTCTACTAAAGTGTAAAACTGCTTTGCTGAACCTGTAAAACTCTGTTGTCTGAACATAAGCACCAGAGCCCAAGTGAAAATTATGCTATTGCGAAATTTGACACCTTCACCAAGAGGTCTGTGTGTACTTCTGGCTTGACTGTTCTTATATTTCCTTTCTTTGTATTAATAAATTGCTTCCTTTCTTGTTTGTCTTCCACATTCCCTGGAACATTTGGAAAACAGGAAATGTCCTTCAAGGATGCGTCTGCAGTCATCACATATGGGTTGTCCTGCCTCAGGCAGCCCTTTGGTCGGCCGGATTCCAAATTCTGGGTCTGGCCTCGGCTGATGTCGCACTTTCCCCGACGTCAGAGCGTCTGGGGTATAAAAGCATCAGCCGACGCCATCTTCCTCAGTCTTTCTTGCCGTGTGGTGCCCGAAGCAGAAGCAGTTCGCAAGTGCCGGTCGGCCAGCTCCTGTGATTCAGCTACCGAAGACTTCGAAAAAGCTAAGTACCCCATTGGGGACTCTTTCTTGCCTCAGCCGATGTCAGATAAAGTTAATAATTGTTTAACTTGTGGGAAACAAATACCTCATAAGGATTTCCAGTCTTACTGCCTCCCCTGCCTAGGCCCAGACCATGATGTCTCGGCCTGTTCAGCCTGTGCTTCCTTCAACCGATGAACTCTTAGACATCGGTCGGAGTTTGCAGAGGAATTTTTTGGGGCTAGTTTTGCTTATAAGATGCCATCGGAGACTCCGACTTCGCATTTAGTTAAAAAACGGAAGGACAAGGACCGACACACGCAGACCACGGTTTCGGCTGAAACCATGGTCAGGCCTACCGCGAGTGTCTCGGTCTCGGCTGAAACCGAGTCCTTGGTACTTCCTATTACCGAAACCGCACAACCGACTACCTCTGCCCCGGAGGCCCCGGCCGAGTCGGTTATTGAATTACCTACTGAAACCGGTGTCCAGGAACCTTCCGACACCATTCCTTTAGACAAGTCTACTCCTGCATGTGGTGCAGCCAGACCCCCTGCTTCCATGTCCATTAAGGCTTTTTCTAGGGCTAAAGCTGCTAAACTTTCTAAAGCTTTGCCTCCCAAGGTTTCCTCTCAGACACCTTCTACTGGCTCTCAGATTCTTAGCCTAGCAGAGGATCTAATCTCATTAATTAGAGGTTCCCAACCTCATCCAGACAGGGGCTCTCAACCACCTCCAGGCAAAAGGCCCAGGGTTGAGCCCTCTGACCCCCAGTCCTCAGATGAGTCCACTTATGGCTCTGCTCTGTCAGAGCACCAGGTGGAGGCTTATTCGGCCTATGAGGATTCTGATGCTGAAGAATCTATTCCCCTCGGCCTCCCCTCCTGAAGAGTTTTCCTTTGGAGAGACATTACACTCTATGAGAGAACATTTTCAATTGCAGGGCCAGGAATTCTCTGATTCTAGAAAGAGATTAAGGACCTTTTTACATTTATCTCAGCATAGGCCTTTAGCTATACCTCCTGTTTTGAATGTCATTGATGATGTGTACTCTGATGCTAGTACAGCCCCTGACTCTCTCCCTCCGGCTCCTGCCAAACCTGATAGGTACTACAGGGTCCCGGACACACATCTACACCTGTACAAGGCCCACTCTGCTGATCCAGAAACTATTTCCCAGGGCCCAAAAGGGGTTGCAGCTGCCACTGCTAAAAATCCTCTACCCTCTGAAAGGGAGTCCAGAGCATTAGAGAGATGGGGTAAGAAAGTGTATACTTCTGCAACTCTTTCCATGAGGGCATTAAATTTTCAATTTCATATGATACAGTACCAAGAGTATTTGTTAGATGAATTGCATAAGAAACTGTCCTCTTCTGAACCCCTTGATTGCAAATCCCTTCAGGATCTGGTGCATAACTCCCAGCAGGTTAGTAACCATTTCTTGCAGTGTGGTTATGATGCATTGGAAGCTTCATGTAGGTCAGCTATGACAGGTGCAGTTATACGTAGGCATGCCTGGCTGAAGGAACAATCTCTGCCAGACCATGTTAAGCTAAGCTTTTGGATGCTCCTATGGAAAAGCAAAAATTATTTGGTTCCACGGCTCAAGAGGTTTTAAAGAAATTTGAAGAAAAGGCAAAATCTGTGCAAACAGTCAAAGACTTTCTGCAAGTCCAACCACCGAGATTCAGCAGAAATTGGCCTACTAAGAATTGGTCCTTTCCGGACTCAGACAGATCTCAGAGAGGCAGGAATAGGCGTGCCAGAGGTAGAGGGCAAGCTAGAGGCTCCTACAGAAGCCATCAGTGGCAGCCTCCCAACTAGAGAGGTAGTGCAGGAACTACAACTGCTACACCAGGACAGACTCAATGACTTTATTTTGACTCCGCCGACCAGGTCTCAATTAGAAGCACCTTTGGGCGGAAAGCTTTCTTTATTCTCAAAGAATTGGCACACCATTACAAGGGACACATGGACACTGCAAATAATAGACAAAGGATACAGGTTCCATTTCCACACATTGCCAAAAAGAAAAGGCATGCCAGACCTGCCACCAAATCAGAGGGCAGAGGCTTTGAAGCAAATTACCATCTTAATGCAAATGAAAGCCATAGAAAAGGTAGCTCTTTCAGAACAAGGCCAAGGATTTTACTCCAGATTATTCCTTGTTCCAAGAAAAGAAAATCAATGGAGGCCTATTCTCGACTTGTCCGCACTGAATACTTACCTCATTGTGCCAAAATTCAAAATGCTGACTCTACAGCAACTCCTTCCCATGCTGGGCAAGGGGTCTTGGCTGGTGACTCTAGACCTCAAGGAGGCATACCTGCATATCCCTATTCGACAAAGCTGCAGAAGACACCTCAGATTTCTTGCAGGGTCAGAGCATTATCAATTCTCAGCATTGCCCTTTGGCTTATCTACTGCACCCAGAGTATTCACGAAATGCCTGGCATCAGTAATTGCACACTGCCGACTTCAGGAGATTCAAATCTACCCATATCTGGACGACTGCCTTATACAAGCGGACAGCAAGCAAACTTTGTTAAAGGACTTGGACTATGCCATCCACCTGCTACAGGCCTTGGGATACACAGTCAACATCCACAAATCAAGACTGGTTCCATCCCAAAGAATAACCTTTCTGGGTGCGGATCTAGACACAACCACCCAACTGGCCTTTCTCACAGAAGAAAAACAAAAACAACTACTGGATTACTTCAAGAATCTGACAAGTCAAACTCAGCTGACTGCAAGGAAAATCCTGCAGGCCCTGGGTTACATGGCATCTTGCATTCTTCTGATTCCGCAAGCAAGACTGCATATGAGAAAATGACAATGGTACCTAATAAGTTTATGGACTCAGCACAGTCACAGCTTAGAAACTTTGATCCCACTCATTCCACGCCTTCAAAAGGAATTTCTGTGGTGTGCTCAAGCCTGCCAGTCGAACAGTGGGTTGCCCTTCAGCAAGCCAAGAGCCAACCAAACCATCACCACGGACGCTTCAGACCAAGGTTGGGGAGCACACATGGAGGGCAGATGTATCCAAGGTCTATGGTCACAAAGAGAGCTGCGCATGCACATAAACCAAAAGGAAATGTTGGCAGTGATACACGCAATCAAGACCTTCAAACCTTTCCTTCATCAAGGCCACCTGCTCATAAGGACAGACAACACCACAGTTATGTGATACATAAACAAGCAAGGAGGCACCCATTCCTACCCTCTTTGCAGACTGGCAATGAATCTATGGGAACTCTCCTTGAAACTCAACATACAGCTACATTCCCAGTTTGTGCCAGGGAAAGACAATATACTGGCAGACAGTTTAAGCAGAACTACCATGGATGCACACGAATGGATGCTGCACCCAGACATCTTCTTACTCATCACACAATCATGGGAAAGGCCGGAAATAGATCTGTTCGCTTCCCCCCACAATCATCAACTGAAGAAATTCTGCTCAAGGACATACCACCCACAAGCATGGAAAGTGGACGCTCTCTCATTCAGCTGGAAAGCTCTAACAGTGTATGCTTTCCCACCTCTCTCATTAATGACCAAGGTCCTACTGAAGATCAGGACAGAGCAGCCCAGAGTGATTCTGATAGCTCCAAACTGGCCAAGACAGCACTGGTACCCACTGTTAAAGAGCATGTGACAGACGAAACCATGGCCTCTCCCCCTATGGCCACTCCTACTGATGCAGCACAATTTCAGGACTCTGTACTCCAACCTGAAAACCTTGCAGCTAACAGCCTGGAGAATACCATGACTCCTCCTTAGGATAACCTATCCCAGAGAGTGAAGGATATTATTATGGAAGCTCGCCGGTCTTCCACAAGGAAGGCATATTCAGCAAAATGGAAAAGATTTCACACTTGGAACACAACAAATGGCCTAGATGTGACAGTGATGAACATGGCACATCTACTGGAATATTTGGCAGTATTGTTCCACAATGGCCTGTCTTACTCTTCCATTAAGATACATGCCTCAGCAATCTCAGCAGAATACAATGTTAATCCACCTGTCTTCTCTCATCCTCTCCTAAGACAGTTTCTAAGAGGAATCAAAAACATCAATCCTCCAAGGAAACCACCTCTACCTACTTGGGACCTTAACTTCGTGTTGGAAAAACTAACACTTCCTCCCTTTGAACCAGCAGCATCGGCAGATCTACAGTTTTTGTCTTGGAAAACTGCCTTCCTTCTGGCCATAACCTCAACAAGAAGAGTATCTGAGTTACAAGCTTTAATGGCAGTGCAGCCATTTCTTATCTTTCATCAGGACAGTGTTTCTTTGAGGACAAATCCTACTTTTATGCCAAAGGTGGTATCCAGGGTATCTTTGAACCAAGCTATTCACTTGCCTACATTCTTCCCACAACCACAAAATAAAGGGGAGAGACTTCTGCACACCCTGGACATACACAGACAATTGTGCTACTACTTGGACAGAACTAAAAGTTACAGAAAGACTGACCAGTTGTTTGTAGCATATGCTGCTGGGGCACAAGGAAAAGCAATTTCCAAACAGACAGTTTCAAAATGGATAGGAAATTGCATTCGTTTTTGTTACTCCTTTCATGGAAAAACTGTGCCAACTAACATTAGACCTCATTCCACGAGAGCCACAGCCAACACCACAGCCTTCCTAAGAGGGGTGGCTACCAAGGACATTTTAGAAGCTGCTACATGGAGCTCTGTGCATACATTTGCCAAGCATCACAATTTACCTTTATACTCCAGATCCAGAGCAGGTTTTGCTATGGCAGTCCTGCAGGGTATCTTAACTACACCATCCTTTACTTAGTACATCCACCCCCAGATTGGCTATGGTATTCTACCCATATGTGATGACTGCAGATGCATCCTTGAAGGACATAGTACAGTTTTGTACCTACCATAAATGTAGATGTCCGATAGGTATGCATCTGCAGTCAGGTTTACCCTCCCTTCTTCCCCTCTGTGGTATTCCTAGGATGCTTACCCCTCTATTAGCTAGCTGGGGGAATCTATTACGGTGTATATATATATATATATATATATATATATATATATATATATATTTCTGCAAATGTTTGGAATTTTATTGCATTTCTCCAAATTTAGCCTTCCTAGAGGGCACCTGGCATCTGGGGCAAGAAAAACTGAGGAAGATGGCGTCGGCTGATGCTTTTATACCCCAGACGCTCTGACATCGGGGAAAGTGCGACATCAGCCGAGGCCAGACCCAGACTTTGGAATCCGGCCGACCGAAGGGCTGCCTGAGGCAGGACAACCCATATGTGATGACTGCCGATGCATACCTATCGGACATCTACATTTATGGTAGGTACAAAACTGTACTTTCTTGCTGCTGCATTAATAAGCAAACATTTGTACACTCATATATCATTTTATGATAATGTAAGTATCAAAGCTGGAAAGTTGTCAGTAAGATGTACCCCCCCCCCCCCAAAAAAAAAAAAAAAAAACCCAGCACAATAGAACTTGACGTTTGTGATGCAAGACTTACCTCAGATAAAGCCATGATGTCCTTCAAGAATGCAACTGCAGTCATAACATATGGGTTGTCCTGCCTCAGGCAGCCCTCGGTCGGCCGGATTCCAAAGTCTGGGTCTGACGTCGGCTGATGTCGCATTTCTCTCCGACGTCAGAGCGGCAGGAGTACATAAGCATCAGCCGACGCCATCTTCGTCAGTCTTTCTTGCCACGCGGTGCCCGAAGCAGAAGCAGTTCGCAAGTGCCGGTCGGTCAGCTCCTGTATTCTTCGATCCGAAGTCATCAAAAAAGCTAAGTACCCTGTTGGGGACATTTTCTTGCCTCAGCCGATGTCAGAAATTCCTGAAAAAGTTAATAATTGTTTGTCTTGTGGTAAACAAATACCTCATAAGGATTTCCATTCTTACTGCCTTCCTTGCCTTGGCCCAGACCACAACGTCTCGGCCTGTGCAGCCTGTGCTCGCTTCAATAAGTGCACTCTCAGGCGCCGGGCGGAGTTCGCTGAAGACTTTTTTGGCGAAAAATACGATTACAAGATGCCGTCAGAATTACCAACAACGCAGACTCCTAAAAAACGTAAAGACCGGGACCGCCATCCTTGGCCCGCGTCTTCCACCGACACCATGCCAAAACCTACCGCGAGTGCCCCGGTTCCCTCTGAGGCGGTTATTTCACCGCTCCGAACCGAAGACACCGCATTACCGACACCTCCGATACCGGAGACCACACCGACGCCAGTTATTGATTTTCCTCCGGATACTGTAACCGAGGAAATGCCCGAGACCATTGCTGTGGATAAGGTAACTCCTGCACGTGGAGCTGCTAGGCCTCCCATGTCCATGTCTATCAAGGCCTACACACGTGCTAAGGCAGCCAGCAAGACTAAGCACCTTACTGCAAAAGCCTTCCCTCAGCCTACTCCTGAGACACAAATCATGACTATGGCAGCAGACTTAATCTCCATGATCAGAGGTTCCCAGGCCCATCCTGAGAGAGGATCCCAGCCTCCTCCTGATAAGAGGCCCAGGGTTGAGCCCACTGACCCTCTCCCTTCAGATGAAGATTCTGAGGCCTCTGGCCACTCCGATAGCCAGGAAGTGCCTTTCCAGACCTACGAGGACTTAGATGCAGAGGACTCCATCCCCTCGGCCTCCCCTCCTGAGGATATTTCTTTTGGGGAAGTTCTGCATTCCATGAGGGAACATTTTAAGTGGCAAGGCCAGGAATTTTCTGATTCCAGAAAGCGCCTTCTGTACTTCCTTAAAAGCCCCAGCACAGGCCCTTAGCTATACCTCCTGTGCTTGATGTTTTGGATGATTTATACTCTGACTCCAGTGTTACTCCTGATACTCTCCCTCCTGCTCCTGCCAAGCCGGACAGATACTATAGAGTTCCTGAAACACATTCTCATTTCTTTAGGACCCATGCTGTTGATTTAGAAACAATTTCACAGGGGCCAAAAGGGGTTTCAGCTACCACCTCCAAAAATCCTTTGCCTTCCAACAGGGAGGCTAGGTCATTAGAGAGATGGGGAAGAAGGTTTACACCTCCACTACTTTATCTATGAGAGCTCTCAATTGTCTCTTTCATATGTTTCAATATCAGGATTTCCTGTTAGATGATTTACAGAAAACTTTGGCCTCTCCTGATCCTTTAGATAGGAAGTCTTTGCAGGAGGCTGTACACTCTCAGCAAGTTAGCAATCACTTCCTCCAGTGTGGATATGATGCATTGGAAGCTTCATGTAGGGCAGCTATGACAGGGGCGGTCATTCGCAGACATGCATGGTTAAAAGAACAACCTCTACCAGATCATGTTAAGGCAAAACTTCTTGATGCACCCTTGGAAAAGAACAAGCTTTTTGGTGCTAATGCTAAAGATGTATTAAAGACCATTGAGGAAAAAGCCAAGTCAGTTCAGACAGTCAAAGATTTCCTCCAGGTTCAGCCACCCAGATTCAGCAGGAATTGGCCTTCAAAAAACTGGTCCTTTCCTAATACTGAAAGATTTCAAAGGGGCAAAAGCAGGCGTGGCCAAGGAAGAGGACAATACAGAGGTTCCTACAGGGGACGACAATGGCAACCAGCAAACCAAAGAAGTGACACAGGGGCTTCTCCTGCCCCACAGGGACAATCCCAATGACTTTCCTCTACTTCCGCTAACCAAAGAGCAAACAGAAGCTCCCTTGGGTGGAAAATTATCTCTGTTTTCAGACAATTGGCACAGATTGACAAAGGACAAATGGATTTTGGACATTATAGACCAAGGCTACAGGTTCCACTTTCATACCTTACCAAGGAAACAAGGCATGCCAAACCTACCGCAAAACCAGAGGGCAGAGGCTTTCAAGCAAATTTCTCTGCTAGCTCAGATCAATGCAATAGAAAAAGTTCCACAACAAGAACAAGGCCAGGGGTTTGTTCCTTGTTCCAAGAAAAGAAACACAATGGAGACCAATACTGGATTTGTCCGCATTAAACACCTTTCTCATAGTACCAAAGTTCAAAATGCTGACCTTACAGCAACTCCTTCCCATGCTGGGCAAGGGTCTTGGCTGATTACTCTGGACCTCAAGGAGGCATACCTGCATGTCCCTATCAGACACAGCTGCAGAAGATACCTCAGATTTCTTGCAGGGCCAGAGCATTATCAATTCTCAGCATTGCCATTTGGCTTATCTACTGCGCCCAGAGTGTTTACAAAATGCCTGGCTTCAGTAATTGCTCATTGCAGGCTCCAGGTGATCCAAATTTACCCATACCTGGACGACTGCCTCATACAAGTGGACGACAAACTGATTTTGACAAAAAACTTGGATTATGTCATTCAATTGCTACAAGCTCTGGGATACACAGTCAACTTCCAAAAGTCAAGACTGCAGCCATCCCAGCAAATTACTTTCTTAGGAGCCAATCTAGACACAACCTCTCAAATGGCTTACCTGACAGAAGACAAGCAAAATAAGTTAACTCATTATTTCAAAGGTTTGGCAAAGCTCACCCAGATGACTGCAAGGAGATTCCTACAGGCCCTGGGTTACATAGCATCATGCATTCTCCTGGTTCCATTAGCAAGACTACACATGAGAAAGCTTCAATGGTACCTAAAAAGTTTATGGTCTCAACACAGCAACAACCTAGAGACAACCATACCACTTATTCCATGCCTACAAAAGGAATTCCTATGGTGGGCCTCGGTAAGCCAGGCAAACACAGGAATGTCATTCAAAAAACCACTAATAACACAAACAAAGACCACAGATGCCTCAGACCTTGGATGGGGGGGCGCACATGGAGGGCAGATGTATTCAAGGGCAGTGGTCTCCAAAGGAAACACATCTGCATATCAACCAAAAAGAAATGCTGGCAGTCATGCATGCCATCGAGGCCTTTCGACAACAACTTCAGCAAGGCCACCTGCTAATATGGACAGACAACACCACTGTCATGTGGTACATAAACAAGCAGGGGGGCACCCATTCTTACCTCCTTTGCAGACTGACAATGAATCTTTGGGAAAAATCACTGAGCTTAAACACTACTAAAGATCAAAGCAGAGAAGCCAAAAGGGATCCTAATAGCTCCAGACTGGCCAAGACAACACTGGTATCCACTACTACGGAGCATATGCCACAACAAAAAATGGACCCTTCCCCAATGGCCCCATCTTTTGACTCAAAACAACTTCAAGACAGTACATCCCAACATTCAGACGCTCCAGCTAACAGCTTGGGAGATTCCATGAATAATCTCAATCTATCTCTCTCCAAGGAAGTTCAGCGGATATTAACAGAAGCCCGCAGACCATCCACCAGAAAGGTTTATTCTGCAAAATGGAAGAGATTCAGCATTTGGAATACCAGCAAGGGTCATGATGCATCATTATTGAACATCCCACTCATCCTGGAATACTTGCCAGATATGCTACAGAAAGGACTCTCATATTCTTCTATAAAGATACATGCTTCAGCTATTTCAGCTAGATACAACACTGATCCACCTGTGTTCTCACATCCTTTGTTAAGGCAATTTCTTAGATGAATCAAGAATATCAAGCCACCAAGAAAGGCCCCAGTACCAGCTTGGGACCTCAACTTTGTCCTAGAAAAACTGACTCTACCCCCCTTTGAGCCAGCAGCTTCTGTGGACCTACAATTCCTCTCATGGAAGACAGCCTTCCTGTTGGCAATTACCTCAGCAAGAAGGGTTTCGGAATTACAGGCCCTAATGGCAATACCACCTTTCACTACCTTTCATAGAGACAGGGTCTCCTTACGAACCAACCCTAGCTTTCTGCCAAAAGTGGTATCCAGGGTTTCTTTGAATCAAGCAATTCACCTGCCTACTCTCTTTCCCAATCCTGAGAACAAAGGGGAAAGACTGTTGCATACCTTGGACATTCACAGACAACTTTGCTACTACCTGGACAGAACCAAGGCCAATAGGAAGTCTGATCAGCTTTTTGTAGCTTACGCCCCTGGAGTACAAGGAAAAGCAGTTTCCAAACAGACTATCTCAAAATGGATTGGACATTGCATCAGATTATGTTATTCCTTCCATGGAAAGGGTGTACCAGCCAATATCAGACCACACTCTACCAGAGCTACAGCCACCTCTACAGCATTCTTAAGAGGGGTGCCTACAAAAGACATTCTAGAAGCTGCTACATGGAGCTCCGTGCATACATTCTCCAAACACTACAACCTTCCTTTATATTCCAGATCCAGAGCAGGCTTTGCTTCGGCAGTCCTGCAGGGATTGATAGCTACTCCATCATTTTCTTAGTGCTTTCCACCTCCCCCAGCTAAGCTATGGTATTCAACCCATATGTTATGACTGCAGTTGCATTCTTGAAGGACATAGTACAGTTTTGTACCTACCATAAATGTAGATGTCCGATAGATATGCAACTGCAGTCGGGTTTTCCCTCCCTCCTTCCCCTCTATTCCTTAGGTCCACTCCTCTCCCTGTTATCCTAGCTGGGGATATCTGTTATGGTGTATCTGTTTATTGCTTATTTATTTGTCTGGAATCCTGTTTTGTCTTCCAAATTGATTACAGCCTTCCTTGGAGGGCACCTGGCATCTGGGGCAAGAAACACTGAAGAAGATGGCGTCGGCTGATGCTTATGTACTCCTGCCGCTCTGACATCGGAGAGAAATGCGACATCAGCCGACGTCGGACCCAGACTTTGGAATCCGGCCGACTGAGGGCTGCCTGAGGCAGGACAACCCATATGTTATGACTGCAGTTGCATATCTATCGGACATCTACATTTATGGTAGGTACAAAACTGTACTTTTATGCAAGCAATAATGTCCAACAGGGTGTGTGTTATTGTGGAAACAGGCCTCTACACCCCCTGGAAGGGCATTATTTCCACAATAACACACATCTTGGAGGGCATTTTTGTGCTTAGAGAATGGACTGTCTTTAAAATTGCTGTTTTACTTATTTACCTATTTTTTTATTATTATTTATTTTATATATTTTTGATGTAAAATAGTCCCTCCATCTAAACTTGATGCAGTATATGTTAAGGGAGGAAGCATTTTGCATCCAAAATATAACACTTAAAAATATCCAGGTATTTACTTTATTTTTTGGTCCCCCACTACTAAAATGTTTGGTGTGTTGTCAGTCATTGGAGATTGAAGTTACTAAATAATGATATATGAGTTTCAGACTTTTATTTTCTTCAGAAAATTCATGCTAACAAATCCTTTTATTTAAGCAAGTTTATAATTTTTTAAGAGCTTAAAATCTCTTCCTATTTTTGAGCCTTAATTCCCCCTGTATTTTAGGCTTTACCCTGATTTCTTCATCTGAAAGGTCCAGAGCTATGCAAATCTCTTTACTGCTGCTCTGCCAGTAGTTAATCTCTCTCAGACACACACGCACACACACACACACACACACACACACACACACACACACACACACACACACACACACACACACAGGCATCCAAGACCTTTACCCTGGCTAAATTCATCGATTCACACCTTAAACATGTCTTAAAAAATTGTTCACACATTTTAAAATATTCTTGGAATTGCCTCAAAAAATACGCACTAGTTTGTACTCTGACAAATTAATTTTGGTTACTATCGATGTTAAAGATTTATTTACTGTAATCCCCCACAATATAGGCAACATGATGTTTTACGGTTTTCTATGCAAAACCTTAGTCATTCTAGGGTTCTGATGTTTAAAACAATAATGGACCTCATTCTTAAAAACAATTTTAATATTTTCGAGGGTCAGTTGTTTAGGCAGAGAACGGGTGTTGCCATGGGGGGGCGGTGTGCACCTCCTTGTTTGCCAGTGTGGTTTTAGCCGAATGGGAAATCACTGTGGTGTTTAATTCTGAATTGTTTAGGCACTGTAAATTCTATGGGTGATACCTCGATGACATACTTATTTTTTGGGAAGGGTCATATGATGCATTGGAGGAATTTTTTTGCATTTTTGAATTACAGTACCACTTTTCTAAAATTTACTATGGAAACAAATGATGAAAGGATCCATTTTTTGGATATCTCCATTTACAAGGACAAAGATAATCACACTTTCACTTCAACACTTGCGTTGTTGCATTTTGACAGTGGTCATCCTATCCACCAAAAAAGAGATCCTTGGTTAAATGGCAAGTGGTTAGGTTAGCTAGAATGGTCAGTGACTATAATATGTTCTTGAGTGAGGCTAATGTACTGAAAGAAATGTTGGTTAGGAGAGGCTATCCTGCAAAGTTTATTGAACCTTTTAGGAGGAGGTTGTCCAAAAGAGGTTAGATGGACACTTCTTCCCATTATTAGGTATGTTACACGATGAACAGAGGTTGACAACTGTGGGAGTTGAGCACAATGTAGTGGTATCTAAACCTTTTGTTAATGTAATGGTACTTTCCTATAATCCTCTTTATAGCAGGATAAAATAAATTATCAACAATAATTGGGCATTGTTTGTTAGTGAACATGAATTCACCAATAAACATGGTGACAAACCATTAATAGTATATAAAAAGGACCTGTCTTTTAAAAATTTATTAGAAATGAATGCTGTAGGAGATACCAAAGGATGGATGAGAAAGTGTGGGCATTGTACGCAATGCCCATACATTTTGGAGAATTAATTTTTTTGCATTCAGGGTTATGGTAAGGTGACCCTAAAAGAGAAATTAATAAGTGTCTGGTATATGTGACTATTTGTCAACAGTGCCGATATTTCTATATAGGTAAAACCATTAACAGCTTTAATGAATGAATATATCAACACCTATATGATATATGGAGAGGGAGCACTAATAATCCACTATCAAAACATATAATCGAATTCCCTAACCATCAGTTTAGGTTTAGTGCTATTGAGCAGGTTGGTAATAGGGGAGAGGAGGCCCTATAGACTTACTCCTTGAGTACAGGGAGTTAGTGTGGCAACTTAGATGTAATGCCACACATTTACCAAGGATGAATGAAATGGTCTCCACCTCTAGTCTCTTGAAGCTAAAAGCCAAATTTCATATGTGAGTGCTACATTGTGGAAACTATTGGCAGTGGAATCAACTAATATATTCACATAAAATAATTTTGAATAATTTTTAGGAATAATTATTCATATGTATTTATGATTTATTTCCGTTTTTATTTTCATTTTTATTTTTATCTGGTAATTGTATTTTATTTTTGAAGCAGTGAATGAGCTACATGGGTTTGTATTTTATATTATCACTATTGGTGTTGTTATATTTTATATTATCACTATTGGTGTTGTTATTACCCACGGTGCTGCGGTAGCGTTGTCGCCTCACAGCAAGACGCTGTGTGGAGGCATACGTGAATGGATGTGCCTTCGTTGAAAGTTGTGCGTCAGGGCTGGTAACTTGGCATGTAAAAATTCACTACCAAACATTAGTTCCGCTGTGGCGACCCCTAACCGGGATAAGCCGAAAGAAACAACAACTATTGGTGTTGTTATTGCCATTCATAGTTAAGCAAGGAAATGTACTTAATTAATTGTCCAGTCACTTCTGGTGATGTAAAAGGGATGTGGTTTTAATGTATTTAAACATCTGTTTAGAAGTATGTTTGTTATTCTGATGAAGTCTTAGGGTTAACTACCGATAAAAGCGCTTAATAAATTGTGGTTGTGTTCACCTGTACGCCGTACTGTTCCTTTTGAACTGATGTAGTATATGTTAAGGATGTTGGAGGAAGCATTTTGCATCCAAACTATAACACTTAAAAAATCTCCAGGTATTTACTTTATGTTTTGGTCCCCCACTACAAAAATGTTTGGTGTGTTGTCAGTCATTGGAGATTGAAGTTACTAATGAGTTTCAGACTTTTATTTCCTTTAGAAAATTCATGCTAACAAATCCTTTTATTTAAGCAAGTTTATAATTTTATAAGAACTTACAATCTGTTCCTATTTTTGAGCCTTTGTTCCCCCTTTATTTTAGGCTTTATCCTGATTTCTTCATCTAAAAGATCCAGAGGTATGCAAATCTCTTTACTACTGCTCTGCGAGTGGTCGATACACACATACACACACACACACACACACACACACACACACACACACACACACACGCACACACACCCCTCTGCTTCAGAAAATGCATGCTAAAACAAATCCTGTTATTCAAGTAACTGTCTAATTTTATAAGTGCAATCTTTAAAATGCTATCTCATTTTGAGCCTTTGTTTCCCCTTTATATTAAGTGTCTGGATATGTTGAGCTGATGCTGCCAAGGATCGCAATATCACTGTCACTCTTCACTTCACTCACTCACTCTCTCTCTGTCTCTCTCATAAACGTGCACACACACACACACACACACACACACACACACACACACACACACACTTTTTTCTGTTTGAATAATTTTTTTAATACTGGCTAAACAGCAAAAACACTGCTTAGTGAGTATAAAATAATAGCTTGATCAATCTCTCTCATACACATATGTACAAACTTTTTTCTTTTTTTTCTTTTTTATTTTACACACTCTAAATAACAAAAGCATTGCTTAGCGAGTTTAAAATAATGGCAGCCATTACTTTTTTTCAGTCCAAGCTTCACGGCAGCTTGATATGCTGCTCTGAAGAAGTGGACTCAGATTTCAGCGGGCGTTTTCTGTAGATTAACATCCTGCTGGAGAAAATTTGTTCTCCAATCAGGGTGAGATCTACAGGTCACCAATTCAATAAATTGCAGTAGAGCATTCAGTGCATACTTCTCAACTGTATGGAACTTTGTAGACTGTCCAGATTTTTGCCTTCTAATTTTCGTCTGTTCCTCAAAAAAATTTGCAATTATCTGGCAATCACTGATAATTTCAGTCAGTAAACAATGACAAACATTTGAGTTTCAGGCTTTGTATCTGTCAGAAAATGTAAAACCTGTTCTTCTAGCAACTAAGTTTATAAGAGTACTGTTTAAAATCTGCCCCTGATTTTTGCCCTTTGCACCCCCATTATTTCTGGCTTTCTCCAGAATTCTTGAGCAAAGAATATGAGAAGTACAATTCTATGTGTGGCTAGTTAATGTTCAGAAGCTGCAAAAGACCATGGGCTTGACTATGTTATTTACCTCAGAGATGTATCTGGGGGACCTTTGACTACCAAGCTGCATGCTGCAGTCCTCCTTAATAAGGATAAATGATGTGTTTTATCTCCTAATTGTGAGGATAGGCCTAGGTATTCACAAACACTATATGCAGTTTAAAGAAGTTGTGTGTTGTAACAGTAGTGTACATCATAAACATAAATAATGTTACTGTTAGACTGCATGTAGACGTGCCCTATACAAACATGTCACTATGCCAGCGTTTGTACATCCGTTTGTCCTGTACAGCACCTACCACTTCTCTGTCACTACTGATCTCACTCTGTAATGAAATCTGACAGGCAGAACAGATATGGCCCTGCCATGCTGGACTGATAATGAGCAGTAACAGGTTGTTCTGAATTTTAAATCAGGCTTGGGATGATTTCCTCTACTAAAATGCTAGTCACTTTTGTGCTATGCAAATGTGTCTGCAACAATAGCATGTAAAACTTTAGTTTTAGCAACACTGTCCATGGTGTAGCAGGGACATAAGATGTCCCATTTCTACAGATGCAGCCTGCTTATTAATGCTCATTATAGACATGACATAAGATGCGACAACACACAGAAAGAGCTGGAAGGAAGCAGTGTAGACAGGATAATACTATTTTACACATTAATACCATTAGTACTGCAAGACTTAACCCTTCTGGACTTGTGTCCCAGTGTCATCACTGTAAACACCTTCTAACTGAGCCACAACTATGTCCATTGAGTGCTCCCTAGTTGAAAACAATCTCTGTGTCAGCGTCATTCATTATGCTTTTTTGGTAACTGCATTGGCCATGTGGCATAATGCATTTTGTCTGAATTATAGTGATCAGATGAAGAGCAGTTCAAGCAAAATTAGTGGAAGTGTGATATTTGTTCAACATTGCTGAATACTGACTGTAAGGGGATGTTGTCTCTTCTCCAGTATTATGTGATTTAGGAGTTGGTATATTTCAATTAGTATTGGTCTGCGGGGTGCAGTGCAGATTGCCCCCTTACAAAAAATGTTTTTTAGCTTCAAAATGCCTTACTTCAGTAATTCTGTTCTTTCATGTCATGTACCATAAGCCTATATACATTCTGTGTATATATATATATATATATATATATATATATATATATATATATATATATATATATATATATATGTATATATATATATATATGTATATATATATATATATATATATATATATATATATATATATATGTGGGTCTACGTTGTTAAAATCAAAAGTTCCACGAAAGTGAATTCCATCGAAAATGCACTTTTGCGGAATAAAAAAATAAAAACTAATAAAAAAAAATAACACACTACATGGTATTATGCAGGGGAGCAAGCCCCCCTGCACCCCCCACACCCCCCTACTTTAATATTCTCACTCCGAGATCACACTACAGTAGGAAAAGGGAATATTCCCTTATCTCCACTGTACAATGATCTCAACAATAGTTTCCTTAGTTGTACATCAACAGTATATGTTGATGTACAACTAATGTTACATGCAAATGACATGTTTATTTTTTTGTATGTTTTCTTTAGCGAAAGTGCATTTTCGACGCAATGCACTTTTGCTAAAGTAATTTTGACAAAGTACAGTTCGATGAATTGTACTGTCGACAAAACAAACAGGACCCATATATATATATATATATATATATATATATATATATATATATATATATATATATATACACACACACAGAGGGGTGGGGGAATAAGAAACCCTAAAGTATAATACTTGTTGTTCTGCTGTATTCTTTGTAAGTGGCTTTTATGATTACCGTTTGTGTTTGCTCATGTCATGAAAGGAGATACTGCCAGCCCAGCTATCTGGAATTTTGTAAATAATTGTATGCCTTTTGTGAATATCAACATGATTCATATAAGATACTTATGTTACAAAATGTATTAGAACTGTATGTCAAGTGTATATCAAACTTCTGGTACAGAAGTGTGTGTTGGAAAGGTTTTTGCAAAGTGCTTAAAATGTAACCATAGTATGCCCAATTGGAATAGAACAGAAATGTACCTGCACTATTGTAACTGGTTTAACAGTGGAAACTGGAATACAGAAGGTTAACTTCTGAAAAATAGCTGAAATTAAATTACTTATGGCCAGGCCATACAAATATGTTATCTTTCAGTAACAGACACAATATCTAGAACTAGTGAACCTTCTATATTTTCTTGGAAGTGTTTTACTGTTTTATGACTTCCAGCAAGTACTAAGATCATAGGAAAAGTCCTTGTGTATGTATTTTCACAAGTAGATGCTAAATACTGCTAGCTTTCAGCAGTGGAAGTTTTACCTGGGATAGAGTCAGATGACAAGAAATTATGACATTCTGCAAGCTATCCCAGTAGTAATATTTGAGATATTAATTTAAGAAGTTTCTGAGAGAGAAACTGCATTCTGTATTCTGTACTGGACCTGACAAGATCCTTTCACCACACATCTGCCTTGCTATGAGTAAGTAAGTCTAGGGAACAATACAATTTTCTTAGATATAGTCAGGAATATAGCAAAGCTTATTGTATATATTTTCTTTATTTATTGGAGACTGTCCTGCAATGTTGTTTTACATATTTCCTGTGATTTTGAACTCCAGTATCACTGTAAATATATCCTGAGTATTTTCTTGTTCTTTTATTATTAAATATATTTAAACATTTCATTGTGGCTAATCTGTCTAGAGATATTTAAGTTCTGAGAGTACTTGCATATTTATTTGGTGACACTGTGTAGGCCACTCCTAATAGCTTTGCTCTTGGTCAAACTACCATTTGTATTGATAGTAACCTTAACATAGTAAGATTGGACACCCTTTGTTAAGGGCCTTAAAGTAGCTGATAATGAGTTGACTGATGGCAGTGATAACTACGTTACAGTCTGAGCAAAATGGGGCATAGCTAGCTTTCCCATGTGTGTGTGTGTGTGTGTGTGTGTGTGTGTGTGTGTGTGTGTGTGTGTGTGTGTGTGTGTGTGTGTGTGTGAAACAAATCTCCAAGAGTGTGTGTGTCAGCTACTTGGGCAGGGACACAAAGCACTGGTTGGACAGAGAGAGTATTGGAGGTCTTGACTAGGGCCACTCAGCTGAGATCTCAACTCTATAGCTGTGCCAGTGGGGAGTCTTACTGGGGATCTGGAGAAAGAGGGAGAAACCATCCCCGGACTGAATGTGATCTCTGTGTGCTCTTAAGGGAAACTGCATTTGATGCTGAGAGGTGCATCTGGATATACTGTTTGTGTACCTGTCATTCTCTCAGTGTACATTCCCCACTGGTGCCAGTGGTGAGGATTTGAGGGTCCTTTATTACTGGTCTAGTGGTGGGGCGTCACAGCTTCTTTTCGAGTTGCAACTGGTTGAAGCCCCAAAACTTTAGATCACTGCTGGCAGAAATGGAAGTTATGCTGGCAGTGAGTCTCAGTGTAAATACAATTGATGAGGGTCAGTTTGGGGAGGTGAATATGATGGGCTGAAAGCTTGTCCACTTCGTACTTGCCCAAAGGCATGGAAGCCAACGAAATCAGCTAACTTTTGTGTGACAGTGTAGCAGAAACCTTACTAAAAACCCAGGTGGAGTCTAATAATATGTCAAGTGAGAAAAGTAGAACTACGAATGACATTTTAATAAAACTAAAACTGCATTCACTCAAGTCATCAAAGTACATGCTTTTCATGAGGGCAATGCCACTCACACCTTTCATGCAATGAGCAGCTCTTACTGTGCTCCTTGCTTCAGGTGAACATCTAACTGTCAGGTCACTGGCCATCAAGGTAAGAGGTATTTTCCCATGCAGTGACTAACTTTGGTTAGTTAAACACATATTTAGGTAATTGTATGTTATCTTACCAATGATCATCTCATAACTTAAATACCACCATTAGAGTCTACTTGACAGCTTGTCTTGGAAACTGTACATGTCAAAGCATTTTCATAAACAGTTAAGTAGCAACATTCTCCTGGAAGTACTTAGTTGTCATGCACAGCAGTGAGACAAAATTGGAATGTATACTCAATATATGGATTAATTTCTTTAAAGAATGCCATCTTATTAAAAGAACATTCTCATAGTCCTATTTTTTATACTATAAATATGTGCTATAGAGTCAAGCTGCAACCAAGCATTAAGTGCTAGTGTTTATTACAAGACTTGTCATAATTCAAAGTAATAATCCCCCCCTGGTGGTTTAAAGCTAGCAAACAGTAAAATACAAATTCTGTTCCATGCAAATGGTGTTATTTATATCTTCCCCTTTATGGCAAGTGACATGATTTTCTGTAGTTCATTGAACAGAATGTCTTGTGTTTTAATCAGGACAGGTCTGGCAGTGCATTGCAGGTATATTTTAAACTACATTTTTGATTTCTTACATGTGTGATGTATGAACCATACACTTCCTTCTGATTTTGATAGCATAAAAAGCAAACAAAGGTTGCAAAATAAATAACATTTCTCTCTTGTACATATAATTAAACTCATAAATAACGCTTTCTGGTGCATTATCCGAGGAAATGTAGTTTTCTTCATTAAATAGCATATACAGAAGGGAGCTGCATGGGAAAGAACCAAAGAACTTGCTATATTTCTGTGTTCCACTTTAACTTTTCCATTATAAATGCATTGATCAATGTATTAACCGTTTCAAAATTAATTGTGGTTCATAAGATAACACAAGACAATGCAGTGCTTAGTTTGAGTTCACAAAATGTTTTAATCTGTCATTCTTGTGTATATATCCAGTTACAAAGCAAAATCTATTCATGTGTTATATTTCTTTTCAGCATTTACTTTACTTTTATTTGTTGTGTTTGTGTGAGACCCTTTTGTAGTGAAGTGTTCCTATCAAGCATTTACTTTCTTTTTTTCCTTATAACACCTCATCTGTTATTAAGTTTGACACAAACGTCCATTTGATTTTTTCTGCAAAATACTTTTCACTAGTTAATGCATTTCTTTTTGGAAAGATATTTTGTCTAAACAAATCCCTCTTATTCTTAACACTATAGCGATTTTGGTACATTTATTTCACTTGCCATGACATGCATATGACTGCTTTTATGTAAAATAGTATTTCTGTAACATTATTTCTCACAAAGGTCAGTACTTAAACATTACCATTAACCTCAGTCATAATGTTAGTAAAAATTTAGATGGGGTCTACATGAATATCAAAAGAAAAATCAGACAAAGTCAACAGATTATTCAAGCTTCTCTAAATACTTTCATTATTGCATTCATTGCAGTGAATATTGATTAATTTCAAGAAAATAGCCTGCAACTTCATCTTCATTTAGAACACTGTGCTTATAAGATGCAATGACACTTGGTAAAGGGTACATGTGCAGTAGTTTGCCATGTTAGCCGCATTCATATGTATGTATGTGCATACCTGGGTATTAATACTCGGACTTTTCAGGAAAGATGCCATAAAGTAAGAGGTTTTCTTTCACTTTCTTTAATAACAGATTTGACCAGTCTCTCTAACAGGGTAGGGGGCTGCCCCAGCGTCCATGTTCTAACATGAACCAGGTCCAAAGCAGAAACTTGCATTTAGAATAGAATAACAATGTAATACATGGAGCACCATTATTATGCTAAGAAATTGATGTCACAGTAGCCATTGTTTGCTGTTTGCATGTGAAAATCTCATTGTAACAAGATGAGACAGCAGCTGTATAATCCTATCAATAACTAGTGAAACTGAAAAAGGAAACAAATGCTGTTAGACTGGTCATAATGTCCTCTGAGGAACATCATGTGCTGAAAACAATCATTAGTGTCAGGTGAAAGACTTTATTGAGGTCTTTCCTGGATATGTATGTACAGACTGATAATGAGCAATGACCCAATCATAATCCTCTCTATTATATGCAGAGTTAGATTCAAAGCTAGTAATAGTTTCAAATAAGTACTTTGAGGAGGCAAACTGAGAAGTACTTTAGGAAATGATATGTAACATAGATCAGGCAGGCAAGAAACCTCTTTATACAAAAAAAACCCTCTAGCAGATTGTTCTTGGATTGATTTTGTATTAGAATCAATGTCCTTGTCCATTTTAAATTATATTCATAATTTTGATGAAGAGCTAGAAATATTAAATCAATTAATTAATCAAATAAAGACATTATCCCTATTCCTAAAACTGGCAGAAAAAAAAAGAAAGAAGAAATCTCATGGATAGAGAATAGTGTTATCAGACCTACTCAAAGCAAAACTTGATTCTCCCATTGTATTTTTATTTTTTTTGTTTTATTTTTTTACTAAAAAAAGTTAAGACATTTAGTCTGCTTTTATGAGGCATAGAGAAACTTTGGAAAATCAGTGTGTAAGAATAAAAATACGCTTATGGAGTAACAACACAAGAGGGCAAGATGAAACCGCTCTCAGATGAAAAACTCTGAATATGATATTAGTGAGGGGGAAACTCTAGGCCTGTTTGCTGTATAAAGACTATTGACTGAAAAACTAATATAGAAGAGGAATATACCGGGCACAATAAATCATCTCAAAAAATTGTATGTTAAATGGTTGTTCCAGTCTAAGATTTAAGTTTTCATTACTATTAGATGCTGACATTTATTTTGATATATTGAGGAGTAAAGCATGCCCACTTGTCACTGCTGATGGAGTAGACTTGGACTTTAAGAGAGTGTTATTTTTTTTCATATAGACTACAACAAATTTGTTTAATCTTTTCTTGAGAGTAGCTTTCCTTCTAGCTTGCATTTGATAGTTTCATGTTTAAGATAGCAGACAAGGAATTACTAAATAATTAATAACCTGTAGTGTTTCTTCAGCCATTGTCAAAAATGTAAAATAAATTACTAATCAACCAGCTTTGGAGTTACCTTGAGTAAAGTATATCTATTATTCAGCATAGTTAATATGAAATGTTACCGAGCAGTATGGCTAATATGATACTTTCTGAGCAGCTAAACCAGGCCTTTGACCAGGTCAAATCCAAACTTAACCTTATTTGTTCTGTCAGTGGCTTTTGGTAATGTTGGTCATCGATATATTTTGCCTTTTACAGGATATGCAATTTTATTTATTTGAAGTTTGTTTTCCAGGACGGTCCATTGGGCCGAGAAGAGCCCATTTTCAATGGAGTCCTGGGGAGAAAAGCTCCATAAAGACAACATAACATAATAAAAACAAGTTATAGTAATATAGTAAAGAGAAATACAGGTAAAAAATATGGTATTTGAAGGTACAATTTAGTAAAATGCGTAAACAAAAGTTATAAAGACCATAAGTGAATATTTACAAATATGCAATTGGAATTGAATGCCCTGTTATTTGTATAGTCTTATCTTTAAGTGTAAAATGCTGTATTACTAAGAGGAGACGTTAGACCCTCTCTGTTGTTAGAGCAACGTAGTGCATGGAGTTCACTGATTACACTCTGAAACTGCCAGTTGCACAGTGCTGCAGACTGGGACCTGATAATCTACCTGGCTGCCTGTTGAACAGTATAAAACATGCAGTAGTGAACCTACTTCCACAACTTTTCAAGCCTGAGCTTAGTTACTGGTTTTGTCCCCCAAGTATGGCACACACATGTTGTCACCTCACAAGGGTGGACCCAGAAGTGATCCTGGAACCTACAGACTCATTTGCCTGCTGAGGCTCATCTGCAAAGTCATGGAACTCATCATAACTGACCTATTTAACTATAATATCAAAAATCTTATAATACTTAACCACCCAACAGTTTGCTTTTGTGATAGATACCTGCTTGATGAATTTTGTAAACTTCTTTGAGAGGCTAACACAAATCATGGACAGTGGTCATACTGTCCATACAGCATACCATGGCCTAGCTGAAACATTTGATTCCATACCACATGCCAATATAATAAACAACTAAATGAGCACCAGATTGTTCCATGTAGTGAAATGGGCAGGCACAGCCTCAGAGAATATGGAGGTGATCAGTTGTGTTCTTCGAGGATCATGTTGAGACCTCTTCTGTTCAGCATCTACTTCACATATCTCCAAATTACAAATGAGAGTCTCTGGCTAACTAAGTTCATGAAAAATATAAACTGCACCCCCCCTCTGATATGCAGAAGCTTCAATTTGTGCTCACGTGTCAACAACTGATGTTGCAGAAATGGGTTAAAACCGAATGTCAAAAAGTACCATATTAGTGCATTTGGTAAGCCATCCATCCATCTTATAGTATAGACATCACTCAATTTCAGAATGAAAATGCTACGAGACCTTGTAATACGGGTATATAATTCCCCTCTTCTTTGAATATCATGTTGCAAAAGTGGTTAGAGAATCCATTTACCTGGCACAACTGATTTTAAATGTTATTTCATATAGATCCTGTATACACTGCATTGATTAGAACTACCATCAAATACAATGCCCCCTCTGGGATGCATCTTATTATCTATATAATGCAAGTGGAAGCACCCTCTTAGGTTCCTGACTAAAACTCTCACAGGATTATAGGATATAGGACATAAGCTACCAGGAAAGGCTGGGAGCTCTATCCCTGTATTCAGTGTCTATAGACTGCTTAATGGTGATCTGTGCCTTTTGCTTTGTAGACCATTAGGGATCCAGTAGTCCAAAGCCTCTTATAGCTCTAAAAATTTAACAAAACATGGAGGAGGGACAGATTCATCTTGCAATACCTACTCCTTCTCTGGAAAAAACTTCCACTCCAAATTATGCAATTAACATGCTTTTTCTTCTGAAAAAAGTTAGGCAATCGGATGGGTATCCACAAATTCACCCCATAGTATGATTGACTTGTCCATCCTTGAAAAGGGTGGATAAGGTTTAGGGGTGGGAATTAGAAAGGCATAAATGGCCATTGGGCCCAATTGCTTTGTATTTTCTATGATTCTATCAGTTCTAGAATTCTAGTAAGGCTTTCAGAGGTGCATAACAAACTTTGTTACACAGTTTTAAAAGCTGTTATGATGGGATGTCATACTGCAGCTCACATGACAGCCACCACAGCATTAGGAACACTTTTAAAGCTTGTGCTGCCAGTGAGAGAAATGTGACCAAGTGAACAGCTTTTAAAGCTATTGTCCATCTAGGTAACAACTTTGTTACAGTTTTCAAGACTGTAAACTCTGATCCCCAGTACTTTTCTTTTTGTGGTTACCAGTGTAGTATGGAAATTAAAGTTCCATGTACTACAAATTGTAATATATGGTCTGTATTATATGCTCTGAACACAGAATACACAATTCACCTCTCGAGCTTTGCTTTGCTCCACTCTTGAAGTGAAGTTCCGACATCAGTGTCTCAATGATGTAACAGGTTTGTTATGATCAGAGACTTGCTTATAATTTTCTATGTTTTGGAGTTCCTGAAGCTACCATTCTGGGGTATGTCTTTCTTACAGCTGGTATGAATAAACACAGTAAGGTAGACCTTTCTTTGCTGCTCTGTTGTCTACACAGACTATATTATTGTAAGGTAGCTGATATTTTATCTGCAAGTCTCAGTAGTGTTTATGAATTGATTTTTCATAAGTTTCAAAACTGGGCATAGGAATATGGATTATCTCCAAATACAACAAAGAGGAGAATTAATGCACTTTACATAGTTATGCAGCTGAACTTGGCATTAAAATTGAATTTGCACAAGGATGCTTTGTGTAGTTTTATTTGCCAGAAGATTGGCTGCAGTATATAGTGTAGCCTCTCATTTTACTGTTGGTGTTAGATTTTGTGCCTCTGGATTCAAAATAAAATTTTAATTTGCACATTGATAGTTGTATGGTTATTTACTAGAGATCAGTCACAGCCTAGGGTGTGGCCTGTCATTTGACTGATATTAGGCATTTATTTGGGGGGGGGTATCTAATTATCCAACTTAGGCTACAATATTTTGATCTTTTCTGAATGTGACAGAAAATATTGTGATCTGATTTATGGCAGGAGTCCACATATAGGAGGTTTCTGTAGAGATGACTTCATATTTTATATGTTCCAGCCAGCTGTTGGTTCATATTGTTATTACTTCTGCATGAAAAGGCCCTTTATGTAACAGGGGCAGTTATCTCATTAGAATTATACTGACAAAGGTATATGATGGTTTGAGCTATTGAACTTTGAAAAAAAATGACTTTAAATGTTTTTTTTTATTTGTGTTGTTATACTTCTTGATATTTTTAATTTTATTGTTTTGTTTAAATGTTTATTGTACTTGGTTCTTGTAAAATACATGTTTAACTGATAAAGTCCAAAGTAAATACATTTAAACTTGAAAATTGCAGTCAGTTTCTAATTAGTTTAGAATTTAATTCAAATTACACAAAACCAAACACAGAAAGTGATGGTAGTCAGTATCAGAATGACATTTTAGGATTATTTCAACAATAATGTTAAACTGTAAAATGAGTATATATATTTGAAAAACAGCCAAGAAACCAGAAGCCTACAAAGTGATATTGAAGAGGTAACCAGTGCTTAAACCACCTCTTCCACCAGAGTGGATCATATCCTTCATAGTCAAGAAAAGACAGTTGTTCATTCAAATAAACCCCGTATGAAGCTGCACTCACTTCAATAAATCTCTAACCAAACAATTCAAATAACTTTATCCAATAGCCTGTAAAACAGATGATACTGTAGAATTGGCATAATTTTCTGTTAAACCAAATCTACAACCAGAAACAAGTATGAGAGTGAGTTAAGTATTTACAAATGTACTTTGTGCAGTTGTGTGAGACATTTTTCTCTACTGTTTTACCATACCAACCCATTCTTCTCTGAACTGCCCTGTTCCAGTGTATAACAACATCTTTATAATTAATATGCTTTCAAAGTTCAAAAGTGTTATCTTAAAAGAAACATTGTTCCAAGTCTGCAATTCTAATAACTCATTGATGTAATGACATTATGTAAAATGTGAATATGGTCTGCAAAAACAAAAATCATACCTACTAATAGCTCTGATGTTCTTGCCATGGTCTCTTTTAATGGTGTGATATTCCATTCATAAATTAATCCATTTTCTGAAAATTCATATTATCATGTTAAATATTTTGACAGTATTTTATTCATATCTACCATAAAAAGTGGCATCCACATCCACTTGCCTGAATTATATGTCTGTCCTTTTAGTCCAGTCCTTATCAAAGTCACTTCTTTACCAGTCTGAGTTATTGAATTCCAAATACTTTGCAAGCTGTATGCAGCAAACCATGAATTGATACAGAAATAATATAATTCTTATTCTGCATTTAGTTTTGGAAGCAAAGGTAAAATTATACAAAAGCAATGAAAGTTTTGGTCTGCTAACATAATACTTACACTGTGGTCTTTTACTATCCTTACATAACTTGTTTAAAATGACAGTGTTTCCATCTACAAGTCTGATCAGTTGCTTTATTTTGAAAAACATAAAAGGATGTGTTATCCCATTTATAACATTTTGCTATGTGACTTCTGTCTTAAGCTTCAAGTGATGACAAAGTGTTGTAGTTCATCTGCTAAACCTTATTGACTGTAGACGTAAATGCTGCTTACGAGCATTATCTCCTGAGTCTTAAGTGAGGTCTGTTGTAAGAAACAGTAGTATTTAGATACCATCTGTATAAGTACTTCTCATTTTTATGAAGCACAACCACAGGTCAGGTAAAAAAAATACAAACCATAGCTGCCAACATCGAAGCATTAAAAACCATAACACGAGGGTCAAAAAGAGGCACACTTTATTTTTCACAACAGAAGTTGTTTACCAGACGCCAAATAAGTATGCTTTGTTTATATGTGATAAGATATGCTCCAAAAAGCAGGTCTGACTTTAAGGATAAATCTAGGAGTAAGGCTAAATCATAGGCTCAAAATTGCAGTGCTCTGCATAAATCATAGCTGTTGAAGGTGTGCCACTATCTTTTTTTCTTAAAGGAAAGATTAGCACCATTGATTTCTGTTTCATGTAAATGTCTGTTAGATTCCTTCCAGCATCTTTTTTTTTTCTGTTTCATCTGTTTCTATACCAAATGGACTGCTAATTCAGACACAGGCAGCCTGTAAATGGTTCATCTCCCAGGAGTCTGCTTGTAAATGTTTCACCTCCTAAGCCCATGCTTACACTTATAAAGGGTACCAGAACTTGTCAGATATTTGGGATGCATGGCAAGGTTTAAAAAGGCCCTTATTGTCTTTAATCTAGTAAACACCTGTGAACCTGTGATTCACAGATGATATTGTTCTAAGCTACTTTGCATTGTTTGCATTATCTAAAGTGTAATGATAGACTTAATGGGGAGCAGCAAGGGGGTACATGGGGGTGCTGAAAAGTTGTAAGCCTGACCAAGAAGGGAATAATATGGAGCCATGAAACTTATAGGTTATTCAGTATATTCTCCCTGAAGTTCAACACACTGGGCACATCGTGTCTGAAGTTTCTGTAACCTTGACAAAAGCAAATCTGAAGTCTGGTCACTGAAATACTGCACCACTGCTGCAATTATCTCCGAATCACTCAAAAATTGCCCCCCTTTCGAACTCTTTTTTAGGTTTGGAAACAAGAAACAGTCAGATGGAGAGAGATCTGTTGAGTAGGGTGGATGGTCTATGCACTCAAACTTCAATTGAACTAATACTGAAATATAAGCAAATATGCCTGCATTAGTACATTTTTACTTTAAGGTTTTAATTGCTTGTTAACTGAATAATTAGTAGGCTGTGTGTGATTAATTGATTGTTATTTTTTCTGTTGTTATACACTGATGAAGGGTTGTTTGAACCTGAAAGCTTTGCTTTGGATTAAACAGTTTGTCTTAGCAGCATTGTTTAAGTTCCTTTTTACATATTGGTGGATTTTACAAGTGAACCATAATTCTACTCTATGTCCTGGTTTTATTCTTGCTATGCACTCAAACTCCAATTTTGTCAAAACATCTATTGTTTTGCTAGCTTTGTGAACAGGTGCATTGCCTTGCAAAAAGAGAACTCCTTTCTGCAGCATCCCTCTCCTTTTTTTCTTTCAATGCCTCCTTTAATCGGCACAGAAAGTTACAGTAGTATTCTGCTTAACTGTTTGTAACCTTGGAAGAGAGTCAGTCATTACAATACCTTCCTGATCCCAAAACTCTGTGGCCATGACCCTTCCAGCTGACTTTTGGGTCTTGAACTTCTTTGGCCTTGGTGAACCTGAGTGCTGCCATTGCATGGATTGGTGTTTTGTCTCAGGATCCTAGTGGTGTAACCATGTTTCATCAACAATAACTAGTCATTCCAAAAAGTCGGCACCAGCTCAACAAAAATGCCACAATATCAACTTGGAAGTTTCCACTCAACGTCTTTTCTTGTTGGCATTCAAACTTTTGGGCATCCACTTGGCTGGCAGCTTCTGCATACCCAGCTGCTCATGGATTATAAACCCAGCACGTTCTCTGGATATCTATAATGTCTCAGAAATTGTTTTAGCCAATATTTGCCGATCTGCCAAAATCAGGTCATGGACATAGTCAACAGTTTCAGGAGTTGACACAGTTTGATGCCTTCCAGACCTTGCTGCATCTTTGGTTTCGAAATCTCCATGCTGAAATTTTGCACAGTTGAGTAAGAAGGGCACTTGCCACTCAATGTTTGCATCATACATTTCATGGATTCCCTTTGGAGTTTTCTTCTGCAGGAATAGGAACTTCATGATGGTTCGGAGTTCCACACTTGAAAATTACACACTTTTCATTGAAATGGATCAGTCTGAAACAATGTCAAAACATAGCGTTACAATTCTGCAAATTGGCACTTTACAAGATGAAATAACCATCTTTTCAGCTACAGAGGCAAAATAATGCTCAGAATTTAGAAAGTTGGTTGGGGTTAGAACTTTTCAGCAATCCCCCCTCCAGCACTGTGGAAGAAATTGTACCATAAACTTTACTTCTGAAACAATTTCTGCTGTCATGTAATAGGCACTCCTACCTAGCTTTGAAATACTACAGCTGAAGTAAAAACTCACAAGTTATGATGCGTATAGGTAAGGATTTAAAGGTACAGTAAAATTCTTATGTCTGATTTTCACCTGCAAGCTATAACGCAACATTGTATTTACCATTATGTCTTTTGTGTTTGGTGTTTGGTTTTCATTCTTAGCACTATATCAGGTTCAGTGTCATGGTAATGTACACTTCATGTGGCTTTAAAAAAATGCCACTTTAAAATGTCCTTTAAGATCACACTGAGTGACCTGTCCTTAGCTGTGTTGCATTTTCAGCATCTACATCCAGAAGACGTTTATAATCCTGTTTATAAATATATGTATATATGTTTTATAACTTAAGATATTATACAATCAGTTAGCTCCCTTCAAGGGAACAGATGTAGTTCATGTTTAAGGTCAATGAGGAATATTCCATGCTTTAAGAAGTATTTCTAAATGCCAAGTGTTGGCTTGCACTAGTCTGAATGATCGTTTTTTTTTGTAATGTAGTTATGTTTCATTTGTATGCATGTTAATGGTTTGTTTAAGAAGCTCGTACGCTCATACTAAATGTAAACATGTGCTGTACATATTCTGATTGAAATAAGCTGTTGTGTGGCTGGAAGCAGTCTTTATAACAGAATTATAAAATATGTATTATATATATATATATATATATATATATATATATATATATATATATATATATTTATTATATATAGTGAAATAAGCTGTTATTGTTTCAAGTAGCACTGAGAAGCATAAAGTATATGAAACTTAATCAAGTGTGCTGAAAATTATAAAATTAAAAGCATAAAAAGCTATTGGTGACTCTGCGAGGTGTTGTATTTGTGGGCATGTGCCCCATTTGTATGTTTCTGGACGTTTAGCTCATTCACTACAATGGAGCTCAGGAAGTTTGCACTGTAATTTCCAATGGGCGGAGCCTAAGGCTTTTGACAGAATCAAATGATGTCCTCCCATTTCAAACTAATGTTTATATTTCTGGAACCATAGCAGTTATGAAAGTATAAATGGCAAACTCTTCAGCAGAAATTATTTTTATAGTGGTAGTATTCTTTAGGTTCTAGGTCTTAAACTGAATTTTATAAGTCACAGTAAACACAGTAACTATTACATTTGTAATATTTTGTAAACAACTTACAATATCTCAGCAACCACTCAAGTTACACACATACCATAAGCAACATTTTATTAATCTAGCTGAGAGCTTTCATACGAGGCTAAGGAATTCTGTCTGTGTTACTTGGTTGTTGAGATATTTAGAAAAATGTGAAAATTATATCCAAATAAATTAATATCATAAAAACAACAGTTAATATCTATTTAACTACACTAGACAGAGGTCAGATATTAATCCTGTTAAATTTGCCATTATGTAAGTTTAAGATGAAATATTTTAAAACCTTATATTTAGCATGGTTTTGGAATTATTCATGTAAATATGAATAAGCTTAGAGGCATCAGTAGAAGTTAACTGCAGATGCACTTTGAGGCGTCACTCGGATGTAATGAGTTAAGGGTCAGGTTAGTTGTAATAATGTGTCCCATTTGCAAACAGGAAGTCTGTATTTTCCTGCGTTTCCCTTGTTCAAATGCTTTCTTTATGGACAGGGCTGGCTCTTAGAAAACACCAGTTTTGACCAAAGCATAAATCCTATTGTCAAAGTAAGTAAGAATAAGATGGTAAATTGCTTCACTCCATATAGGTTCAAAGCTGCCTGAGTGCAAGAGGGCTTGATGTGTGTATTGGGGGGACTGAATTTGAGTAGACAGTGTGTCCAGTTTTTTGTCTTAAGCTGCAACAACTGCCTTCTGTGCATCACCTGGTAGTTCCTTTACAAAGCCTTGGTGCACTGCAGAAGGCAGAAGATGGGAGCACAGACAGACTGTGGAATCATGTTGTCACTTCCTTCACTGATGCGTGTCTCTCATCTTCTTTGCTCAAGCATACTGGTCAAAGCCAAAATAGTGGGGGGAGAACCAAAATCAGAGACAGTTTTTAAATATTACTGTAATTCATCTGAAAGGTTTAACAACAAATTATGCATCAGCATGCATTTTCTGAACATTCATAAGTATGAAACATTTAATAACTGTTATTGACTGAGTGTAATCTTTTGTGATTTACCAGAGAATTAAAACTTTTATGGGGGGTCAGGAGAAAAATTAAAGGCAAAATCAGGGTCCCTGTGCACAATATTGGACAGTTGAAATGTATGCAGCGATACCAATGTCTACAGGTTGCTAGAGGTGGAGGGCTCAATATGTGTGATGTAACAGAAAAGTCTGGTACTACTGCATGATGACCTTGGGTGTGCACAGCCCAGGCTTTATCCCTAGAGAGATGAAAAGAAGTGAAAAAGGATTGACCTCCGCACTCAGTGGCTGCCATGAAGAGCCAAAAATACCTGCATTCAAAATGCAATTAAATAGAATACATTAGTATCATTCATAAAAGAAGTTTTGTAGATTAAATCGCTCCACTGTATCAAACCATTTCCTACCAACAACACAAGATCAGCCATTGCTCGCTCCCAACTTCTATCCACCCTACTCTATGCATCTCCCAATCTGACTAATCTCAACAAAACTGAACTAAGCAAAATGGAAGCCTGCTATAACAGAATTACCCGCTTTGCTGCAAATTGCTCATATACAACTCATCACTGTACTGCTTTGAGACAGCTCCACTGGATTGAACTGCCCAACCTCCTAACCTACAATCACCTCTGCCTCTGTCATTCTATCTATTACCACCCCAATAAGTGTCCTGCCCTCAAAAACCGAGTACAACATCACTCAGCCAAAAGGTGTCTTAGATCATCAAGCAAACTACTACTAGAAGTCACCAACAGCTACAATAGCTTTGGAGATGCACTATATAGTAGTTCAGTGGCTAAAAAATGGAACTCTGTCCCTACAAGTATTCAAAACACATCATCCAAACCTCCTTTAAAGACCTCATCAGGCAACATCTCAAGGAAAGTTGGCAGTGCCATGATTGCTCCCCAGGCTAGTGAAAGCGGATAACACATACACACAAAATCTAGAGCACTTGATAATAGTTTTTAATCTTACTCACAAACACTGGCTAATCTACAATGCATGTACTGTACCTGTGTACTATGTATGTATTCTATCAATGTTCCAAATTTCAGCTGTACACCACAAATCTATTAATTACCTTTATTTTTAAAATTAATATTTTTTTGTTTGTTCTCTCCACTGTAACTGTTTATGTGCCGCATACCACTGTAAAAACATGTCCCCTGTAATTTGTGTGTATACTGATCATGTCTAAATAACTAAATGTGTCTGTAATTTTTCTTTGTGGATCTTTTCTTCCCGGGCCTCTGCTGAAAAAGGGCCTTTTCGGCTCAGTCAGACACCCCCGGTTAACAAATGTAAAATAAAATAAAAAAAATAAATAAAAATCCAGAAATGGAAAGGAAGAATACAAAGCTCCTCATTCCCAAAACAACACCTAAATGTCATCAGCTCTGCATCTTAACCATAAACACAAGTTGTACTAGATACATTTAATTGTGTAAAGTTAAGTTGTTTCATCCTGAAAACAGTTTTCTGTTTTTAAAATTCAACACAGTTTAATGAAATTGTTGATTTTTTTTCCTGAAAAAAAAAACAACATTGAAACAAGCACTTGCATCTATCCTTCCTAATAAAATAGCCAATCAACAGAAAAACATGTACTTTTGTCGCCTTAACAATTCTTGGCTCCCTAGTTTGCTCGACATTTAGGTATTTTTTGCGGAGTTTGAGTGGTTGCCTGCTGGGTGCTACATTTTTTTGCAGTATGAAACAGACCAAGCAACGCTGATACTGAACAAGTGTTTAATAAAACAGAGCTTTCAGGTCAAACAAACCCTTCATCAGTGTTGTTTTGCTGGGTTTGTTTCATACTGCATCCAGTGTCGGTTCTATGAACTAAGCTTTATTCTGCAACTGTTTGGCTTTTTTGAGAATTGTGCTTCATTTCTTTGCACATCCTAGAGAGTTCATTACTTTGTCCAGTAGTATGAGAGTATGTGAATGTGCATATGTATGCATCTAAGACTGCTTTTTTTTCTGCCTTATGCTTATTACTTGGAAAGATTCAAATACCTGTGCAACTCATTGTAGGATAAAGTCTGATACCTGTGCAACTCTTTGTAGGATAAAGTCACTATTACTGAAGGATCAAATTAATTAAAGTGATACTCAGCAGGTAACTTGGACTAGCCAGCCCATCTAGTACCGAAATCCTGGATGAAAGTGATAAAAACTACATCAGGGCTGCATCTGACCTGTGTTACTTTGTGTCAAATCTTCCTGCAATGTGCACGACATAAGAAAAGAAGATGAGGGTATGCGTGTCACTGACTTTCCTTATATTCTGTCAATTTCATTCTACAACAAATGATAAGTGTAACTCGAAAACCATAAAGATGCAAAAAATAGTTTTTAGTAGGGATGGTACCAACTCTGCGGTCACACTGCAGTGAGGGAAAGTAAAAATAAAAAACACTGCAGTGCATTATTGAATCACACAATTTACAAACATGTAGTTTTGACTAACTGCAGTTAAATGAAATTGCAAAAAAGCCTGCCTATGAATCTACCCTCTTCAGAATGAAGGTAAGCCATAGCAGTTATTACATTTCAAAGTTACCTACACTGAGTGCCACTTCTGGCAGGTAAAATGTTACTGCATTGCAGCTTCAGCAGTTTAACAATAGAATTTGCAATTCATTCTGCAGTGTCATGTTTTGAAGCTAACTGACATTGCAGGGCACTCCCTGACAATATACAGTTACCCAAATTTATGATCACACACACACAGAGCGGAACACACACATTGCTTCGTACATGTTCTGCCATGACTGTTTCTTTTTTTTCCAGATAGTGCCTTTTCTGCTTCTTCCCAAGAGTATACACATATATGCATGTACAGATGTGTTTATGTATATATATTTATAAGTGTATGTATTTATATATATGTAGGGTGTGTGTGTGTGTGTGTGTGTGTGTGTGTGTGTGTGTGTATATATATATATATATATATATATATATATATGAGAAAGAGAGAGAGATGGCCACTCTGTCAACCTCTAGTTGCCACCGTTTGGTTGACAGAAACGGATGGTAGACATGTGCATGAGACTGACAATCCTGAAGTAGGGGAATGTTCCCTTTTCCTAGGGATTGTGCGATTTTGTAGTTAGTAGATTTAATTAGCAACATGTGTAGAGAGCGCAAGGGCTTCCACCTTCAAAAATACTAGCTTGTAGTTTTGGGGTTAATGCACGGTAAGTGTTGATGTTCCATTTCATCGTTTTTACATCAATATTTTGGATGTTGATCATTGCTAAAGACAACGAAAGTGTATAGATCCATATACAGCATTGTTTTCATATATGGTTGTATGTCATTTATCTGAATGTTTGAAATATCAAACATTGTTTTTTCTCACTTGAAGCTTTGTCTCGTTTGTGTGTGCAAAGCCACAGGACAGCAGAGAGCAGGAATTTGGCCTTTCCTCTCTGTTGTGCAATCTCAGAGTTGCTTTGTATAAGTTGTTGAGACTGTTGGGGGTTCAGAGGGGCTTGCCCACCTTGCATAAAAATTGTTTTTCAGTTTTGCCCATTCCCTAGGAATTGTGCAGTCTTGGAGATAGTTATATATAATTAGCAGAGGGTAGGTGGGCTTGCACCCTTGCACAATCACTGTTTAAGCTATTGTATGCGCCGAGAAGTAACCACAGAGCATGCACAAAAGCGCAGTAATGCCAAATCAATCTTATTCATATCCATATAAGCATATAGATTTATGCATATTTTTCCACTTGATTTTGTCTTTAATGAAAAAGGTCTGCAGCCGATGACTTCACATACTGGATTACCCTCCAGTTCCAGAAAACAAACTTACATTTCTTAAAAAAAAAAAAAAAACATAACATTTATACTGAATAGTAGGTGATGCTTTTACTGTTGTCTTTGGGAGGAACAGCTTTTTGACTGGCCTGTTTTTTTAAGACTCAGTCATGGAAACCTGATGTCCCTAAATGTTTCTGAAAATTATGTAGTCTAAAGTTGTTTTAATGTTGTAATGATTGTTTGCCAACATAGTGGGTGCTGTTTGTGCATTTTATTTAACAGTAGTTGCACTTACCCTGTCAATGCATTTATTATTGCAGCCCTTTTCAAAACAAATGATGCTGGGTGGCATGTTGCATGAAGGTGATTGCAGACATTAAGTATCTGTAAGTGTATCGATGCACTTTTCTTGGGAAAGTGCTTTTAATTGGCAAGTCACGTTAGTGTGGGATGCATCGTTTTACTGGTGTTCTCCATTAACAGAACAAACCTGTTTTTATGACTGCTTTGCCTGGCAATAATTCACATTTCAGTTCCTGAAGTACTTGATATTTATTTGTACAGGTCTTGCTTATAACAGGCTTATTCAAAATGAGGTAATGCAATTAAAGCTGGATAATCGTAGTTTAGTTTTGTGACTCTGTCTCAGCAGATGTTGCTTTATCTTCATCTCTTCTTTGAAAGATATTTTCATTTTCTTACACTATGTGGACTTAAGAACCCTGTCTGTTCTCCTTCTGTTGCCTTCCACATGTGTACTATGGGACCAGTGAGGTAGAAAGGAGGGACTACCTCCCTATAGTAGTATGAGCCAACTGTCTGACATTGGGAAGGATGGTTTCCCATCTGCACATTGCTAACTAGAAACCTTTCCATATGGCCTAGCAGCTGGCAGTCTAGATGAATTGGTGCTACCTCCTGCAAAAGTACCTTTCAAAATGTACTGCTACAATAATTCTTCAGTTGCTGTATTTTTGTGTAAAGAATTTCTACTTCTATTTCTGCTCCTGTCCAACAGGCAGGTTTAATGCGCCATGGAATTATAATAGTATTTTCCATCATAGAATTATTGAGGGGGTACTTGCATTATGTTTTGTACCATTGTTTTACAGTGAATTATTTTTTCCCTAGCTGAATTCATTGAAATAATACTAGTTTTACGTCTTGATTTTTCAGGCACTAAACATAATTCATTGTCATCTCTTAACATACTCATAAATAAGCCAAATAAAGTTATTTGTAAACACAGTGCATTAAATAAATACATATTCTGCATCACAGAGTGGTCTTGCCTCAGTTCCAGGTCTCTTTAAATGTTTTTAGCACTGCCCAAATAACACGGACTACTGGCTTTTATCAAATTTCACAGCACCTACTCGGAATCATAGTCCTTGTATATGATCTGTCAGGAGATAAAGCTGGACATTTTAATGCAGGAATAATATAGTTCAAGTGTGGAAAAATAATGCAGGGTTTAATGCTGCCTCTAAGGCTTGATTGCTCTCAATCCAGCTAGGCATACTGAAATCCCACAATTACATGTGATATCTCTGCCAAGAATTATTCTTCTTGCATTACAGGAATTTTGTATTGTTACTTTAAGTTCCTGATCCATAGATGTTCCAGCTATGCGTCTGCTGAGCATGCATGATTTCATTTGCTGCTTACTAGTGGTATGGTTGTAACCCTAGACCTAGAGAGAAACAGAGGAGAATATGCCTTTGATGAATATAAATGTTTCTCGGGGAGCCTTGTGCATGATTTAGGTTTATTTCAATGAACATTGATCATTTAGTCCTGGATATGCATATGCATTCAGTTTCAATTGCTAGGGCATTGGTAGTATTTTGCCTACTAATGTTATATTGGTGTTCGTAAATCCTTTTTTAGATGTCTTTTGGTTTTACCAGTATATTAACTAGGGCAAACCTGGCATCTAGCAGGATACACCACTCCAGAACTGTCACAATTATATTTTCCATTGATATTAAAAATATTATTACGACTATGGACATTAGAACACCATGGTGGGTCATCCTAGTTCGAGACGTTTGACACAGGTTGAGGTTTCTGACTAAACTTTTACCAGCATTTCGTCAGCGCTCTTAAGCTTTTCTTTGAACCAGGCTGCTTCCAATGCTACCCATCCTTCTAGTTCCAACTTGAGTGGAACAGTCGACAGACTTTCGTCACAACAAGTGAATTTTAATGTTACTATTCCATCTTTAATGGACTGTCTAAATGAGCCCATACATCTATTTTCTGGTTCTACAATAGGGAATTCTGTTAGATCTTCCAATGACTACAATTCTGGCAACACCATTGTCAGTAACTTAAAAACATTTGATGCTAAGTTATTTAAATTCAGAAAATTACAACTCAAAACTGTCTGTCTACAGGAATGTATTAGCAGAAGACAAATCCCTAAGGGTCTTCGACAGTGGAGATTCCCTACTGGGTTGGCTTGTAATTCCCCGTTTCACTGTGAATTGTTGCAACTTTTTGATACTCAGGACTGTGAGTTCTTAAATGTGTTAGTGAAACAATACAATGAGCAAATGACTAGGCTTAAAAGTGAACTTTCTGATTTGGAGTTAGTCATCAAGGAAGATGTAGATTTTCCATGTTATAAATATGACTATAGCCATATTTACGACAGTACTGAAAACACCATGTCTAAATTAAAAGACATTAAAAATAAAAAAACTTGAAAGAGATAGGAGGGACTATTCCAATGGTACAGCTTACCCCCTCCCACCTGCTTCTCTTAACCATTACAACTAAGGAGCCGAAGGAGCTGATTTGTCGTATCATGCAGCTAGTGGGAGTGATTATGTTAATACTTCTCCAACTGGCTCCGACAATGGTATGATTAACCATGAGGATGGAAACGCTCCCCTGAGACATAGTGAACATTTACAAAACTGCCAGGAGACCAATGACCCAATGAAGGAACCAAGATTTTCATTCTGGCAGGAACAGGAACCAATTACAGTCGCAAGGGGGCCCTAACAACAATCGACGACAGAAGAGATTCAACAAGGGCAGGAGATGATAAACTCTGTGGATGTGTTAGTTCGTAATTCTGCAGATACCAACCCAGTGAGTTCCAATTTGCAGATTTTGACCAATTCTTCTGGGGACTTTAGAATTTGCAACTTCTCTAATTTTGCTATTTCGGCTAATTTGGTAGACGTACTTTCAAGGGGTTTGTTGTTTGTAGCTACAAAACATGCTGACTTGGCTAACACCCTATTGGACCTTAAAGTCTTTACACGTAAGTTGAATTTGAACATTTTATTAGGGAACCAGCCTAGTCTTAACAATGACCGCAGAATTTCGAGTGTCTTTAATCCACCACTTAACAACATTACCTTACGTTTTGAGAAATTGTGCGAACTGGACATAAGAAATTTGTTAAGTAAACCTTTGAGTCAAAGTTCTAAATTCAACATCACTAAATGAACGGAATGTATTAAATCTCTTAAAAAATGCAAAAAGTTAGAGTAATAAAACTTGATAAAGGGGGTGGCCTGATTTTTATGAATGAAGACAGAATTATGTGTATTCTTAATACTGAGACTTGTATGAAAGTTTCCATTAATGAAGTGAATGGTGCTTACCAGCGCATTAGATCTTTAATTAATGATTTATTTATTGATACGCAAATTAATCTGGATATGTTTAATTACTTGACTATTACAGCTCCAGTCACCCCTGTGATTTTTGGGCTCCCCAAAATCCATAAGGATTTGTTAAATCTATCCTTTCATCCCATTGTAGATGGGAGAAATTGTATAACTTATGGATGCACTAAGGTTGTAGACCTCAAATTAAGAAAATATCTGGAGGGAGAGACATAAATATGTCATGACTCCTGGGATTTCTTAAATGCACTTAATGGTTTGGAATTTAATGCTAGTCATAATTTTCTAAGCATTAATGTTAAGGACCTGTATACTGTCATCCCACAGAGTTTAGACATTAATTGGACCAGGGAATTTCTTTTTAAAAAAAGGTGTTCCAGGGGATGAAATTGACCTTACTGAATACTTGTTATATATTGTTCTGTCTAATAACTTCATTTTATTTAATGGTGAATTCTATTTACAAAAAAAAAAAAACAGCATTACAATGGGGTCTCCATGTGGTGGGAACTTTGCCAACTGTGTAATGGCTTTTTTGGAAACAGAATTTTTATTTAGCAGTGAATATTTTAAGGAAAGGATAACTTGGTCTACCCATTATTTGGATGATATTTTTATCACCCTTAGGGGTGACAATACTGTGGCCTCCGAATTTGTGGAATTTATTTCAGGTTTAATTCTATTTCTTAAATTCACTTCTGAATTCTGTACTGACACCATTTCCTTCTTAGATGTTTTGTTAATGAAAGACAGAGTGAATGATAGATATTTAGCTAAGATTTTCAGGAACCCTACATATTCCAATACTTTTTACACTTTGGGAGCTCCCACTCTTATCATCAGAAGAAAGCTGTAGTTAATGGGCAATTAGTGAGAGTCGCCAGGATGATCACCCTTGATAGTATTTTCTGTCAGCGTGCCAACTCCTTAAGGATATGTTTCTTGGGAGAGCATATCCTCCCTATTTATTAGATCAAATAATAACTGAAGTGACTAGGAAGAGAGAGCTGGGTTGGTTTAGACCTATCCTGAGCAGGAGTTTAAGCTCACCATTATTATTACATAATGGTGAAGGTGGGCCTGATGAGATCCCTTTACCTCCTTCTCTACCCCTTTCTATATGTACAGCTGACTTTTCTTTGAACATTATTACCCCTTTTTCCCTTGATGCTAATTGTTTGAGGGATATTTTTGTTAAAAACTGGGTGGTTTTTAGTAATGATTTTTATTTTTTTATTATTAGACAAAAGGTTGCTGAGAGACCAAAAGTGGTCTTTAGGCTGGGTTGTAATTTTAAGAATATACTTGAGAAAAAAGTGAGTATTACTTCTACCAATTATGGTATGTTTAAATGTGGCAGATGCAATTTTTGTAGATATATTGAAGTTATAAGCAAGATCCGTATTCGTAATAACATTTTTAATATCAATGGAAAATATACTTGTGACAGTTCTGGAGTGGTGTATCTTGCTAGATGCCAGGTTTGCCCTAGTTTTTATATTGGTAAAACCGAAAGGCATCTAAAATAGTATTTACGAACACCAATATAATAATAGGCAAAATACTACCAATGCCCTAGCTAGACACATTTTAGAACATCAAGGGCATTACTTTCATTATTTAGTTATTGAGCAAGTTAAGAGGGATATTAGGGGTGGTCCTTGGCACCTTAGGCTAGAAGAGAGGGAACTTTTCTGGCAACTGAAACTGAATGCATATGCATATCCAGGACTAAACTAATTTGCTGGTATTGTTGATTATTGAATTAATTTATTTTTAAATATATATATATATATATATATATATATATATATATATATATATATATAAACAGGTGTTTTGAACATGTATAATGTATACAGTTAAAGTTTTCTGATTGTATTTAATGTAATATGTAGTAAGATGTTTATGGAAGGTGTGTGACTTTAATTGTTTAATAGCTTTTATGATGTCATGACTGCTGCCTTATTTAAACTGATGGTTTGTTGTATTTTATTGTTTAAAAAAGTTCATGCAATAGCTGTGAACGAAAGTACTTACATAAATTTTATTTGGAGTACACACCTGCTTCTTGTTTTTTTTATTTTGTTAGTTTGTTGTTCAAAGTTTGGTTTATAAAAGCTCAAAATGTCATCAAACGTCAGAGTGGAATCATTATTTTATATGTATTAACATTGTAACTTGAGCTACACTTAAAAATATTGTACTGCCTCTTTTATCTCTTCTAGGTTGCTTCCGAAAGAAAGAGATAATTTTTATTCAGTCAGTGACTGTTCCATGTAAACATACGCTCGCAATTCCTCTGATACAAATATTGTTCTTCCTATATATGTAACACTGTTTTGTTTTTCACAATTTAATGTATTAACTAAAGATAAGTAAGAATTTACTGTCACAAATACTATCATGCTGAATGCTGTATGAACATTTTTATACAATATTGTATTCTGATTGTTTTGCAGCATGTTCATGTGACCTGAGGCTGTTAACTGATTCTGTTATAAAGTATGTTTTTGTGCCCATCTTAAACAACCTTAGTAGCTACAGGGTATTGCTCTGTGACATAGCTAAGCATCAAGGCACAATGGGAAAAAAGAGAAGTGCTGGTGGAGAGAAGGAACTTGCAGGCCACCCATCACAACCAGTAGAAAGAGGGTGCAATGAAGACTAAACTTAGGTGGTAAGAGAACAGAAAAATGAGCTAGTAGATGTAAACAGTTCAGAAGGGATTAAGTACTGCAGGTCACAAAAGTACTGGGAAGTGCATGATCCTGGGTACTGTGCTGTGAAAGAGAGGGGATTTGTTGGGGGGAAGTGTAAGACCATCACAAGGAAATATGAAATAAGTGACTGGAAGGCACTAAAATATTAATTCTTTCAACCTAACACTACCCCCTAGTGATGTTTTTTTTTCTTCTTCTTCAACTTTTTTTCAAAAATTTAAAAAAAAATGTGTGTGTGGTGTGTATATATATATATATATATATATATATATATTTTATATATATATATATATATATATATATATATATGTATAGTAAATTACTCTGTTTTTCACTCTGATATTGTAACTTCCCACAATTTATTAGTTTGTTTCTCATTTTGTTATATTGTACTATATTGTTCTGTAATTTCTGTAAATTCTTGTAAAATACTGTGGAATCATGATGTGTTTGTGGAGCGTTTCCCCCTGGGCCTCCCATGAAAATGGGCTCCTGTCCCAGTCTGACTTTCCCGGTCAACAAATGCCAATAAATAAGATTATGATACAAAAGAAGGAGAAGAAGAACATGACTTGAAAGGTTGTACCAGAGGCATTAAAGGTACAAGAGAGAGAAGGTACAAGAGAGAAGAAGAGAATGAAGAGAAGAGAGTAGAAATAACTTGTGCTGAGCATTGTGACAAGCATAAATTGTGTGGTATTATAGTGTTGTAATATATTTAACCACCACGAGTCATCTTGCAGGATAATAAGCAGGAAACTGGAAGATTTTGATTCATAATTCTAATATATTTTTACAGTTAATGGTATAGCCAAGAGGCTCACAGAAGTACAGTATGCCATGTTTCTGTATGCTGTGGGGAAGAAGCTTTGAAGATGCTATTTTTCCTTAAAAAGATGAAAGGCAGAACAGCAATTAGAAGGATACAAGGTACACAGTAGTAGTAGTACTAAGCAAGTGATGCCCCTAAGATCCCTAGCCATATATACTTTTAAGTAGACAGACTTATTATGCAGTGTGTCCATTTTCATTTTCTTATAGTGTTTTTGTTTACCTCCCAGTAGGGAGTAGGGCTGTACATCTCTTTCTATAACTTTAAATCAAATCCATCCACCTCTTTGCTGGATGTCCTTGCTTCCTCTTACCTTCTTCCTGTCTGTCCCAAATCTTCCTCACCAGATCATCTTCTACTTTTCTACACATGTGTCCAAACCACCGTAATATGTTCTCTTTCATCTTTTCTGCAATTGGAGCTACTTTGGCTTTTGGTCTTATGTCCTCATTGTCCCACAGTGTGCATCCTATCACCTTTCTCAGGCACTTCATTTGCATCATGCTTCTTCAACTGTTCTGCCATTCAGACTACACTTCTCCTCAACTACTGCTCCCAGGTAGTGCCTTCAGATTTGCATTCCATTCTCCTATCCTTTACTGAAGTTCTAGCTCAGAGTCTGCCTGTACTGTTGATCCATTCCCTCCCACCTGTTTGCTAATGTAGTCCATCACCAGTATGAACAGCAGTGGGCTCAGAGCTGAACTCTGATGTACACCCACACCCACTGGGAACCCCTCTGTGAGATCAAACACTGTTTGTACTTGAGTCATTGGGTCCTTGTACATAGCCTTCACTAATTCTACCAGTGTTTCTGGGACTTCACACCACCGCAGTACTGCCCAGATCAGCTCTCTTGGGACCTTGTCATATGCTTTTTCCAAGTCTAGGAATGCCCGGTTGGACTCTCTCCTCATCTCTAGCTTCTTCTCAAGTATCTGTCTCAATGCAAACATCGGATCAGTTGTGCTGCATCCTGATCTGAATCCAAGCATCTTATCTCCCATCTTACATTCTACTACTCTGTGTATCTGTTTATCAATCACCCTCTCCAGAACCTTCATGCAATGTGATAGGAGTTTGAGGCTTCTGTACTACCCACAGTTGTGGATGTCCCCTTTCATCTTGTACACTGGCACAAGTATACTTATTCTCCAGTCATCTGGGATACACCTTTCTCTCCACACTGCTGTTAGTGGCCTCAGGAGCCATTTCTCCCCTATCTCACCCAGTACCTATCATATCTGCTGTGACCTCATCTGAGCCTGCTGCTTTCCCTGACTTCATCTTCCTTAGTGCTGTTCTTACTTCTTCTAGGGTGGGCTCCTCTTCTTCTCTCATCGTAGGCTGTTTCTGGGGTAGTACAGCTTCTGTGGGGTTTTCTTCATTCAGAAGCTCCTGGAAATACTCCTTCCATCTGCCTTTGATGTCCTTTGGGCTGGTGAGCAGGGTGTTTCTGGCATCCCTTATGAAGGGTGTCTGACTATCTTTCTGTCTTTGCCTTGCAACATGATATAGTTTCTTTGTGCCCCTTACTGAGTCACTTCCAGAAGTTGGTACAGTGCCTCTGATGCCCTATTCTTTGCTATTGCAACTTCTTTCGTAGCTTCTTTGTTAGCCAGCCAGTAGTCCTTCCTAGCCTGGTCAGTCTTTTCTGTCTCCCACTTCTTCCTGCATTCCTTCTTTCTTTTGATGACTTCCTGGACTTCTGCATTCCACCACCAGCTTTCCTTATGTACCTTATTTCCATACCTGGCTCGGCCACATATCTTTTCTGTAGTCCTAACACATGCTGTTTTTAGGTGCTGCCATTCTTCAACTCCCCCTAGTTACTCCTCTTCTTCTGGTATAACTTTAAATCTAATTTATCATCTGTTAACTAGAACTTCCTGAAAATCCTCCCCTTAGATAATGCTGTAAATTAATTCAGTACAACTTTCCTGAATAATTTAAATAGCCTTGCACCTCCTAGAAGGAAGAGACTAAAAACAAATAATGCAATTTGGCTGTCTAAAAAGAGCAGAATGCTAATGCAGGAAAGAGAAAAGGCATGGAAAGAATGGCAGAAATATAAAACACTGCAATATCTCAAAAACTTCAGATTGCTTCGCAATTATACTAAAAGCAAATTAATGAAGGACAGAAAATATGCCAAAATATTTATTTATTTGTTTGTCTTTGTTTACTGAGAAAGTCCAACTACATAATACACATTTTCAGCAGAGGCCAGGAGAGAAAGGCACCATTTACTTTTCTCTTTAACTTTCAGAGTAATAGTAAACACAATCCTAAAAAGTTCTGGACAGCCATTAGAGGAACCTTGTATCCCGGACATAAATTCAACCCTAACCCCTTTCTTAGTAACTCAATCCTTGAAACTGCAGTGCAATTCAACTCTTATTTTATAGTTGTTATAGCATCTCTAACCAAGGATTCCCCATCATGTAATGTTAACCCTGCCCAGAAGCCATGTATCGCCGCATTCACTTTCACCTTCAAACCTGTGCTAACATTCTATATAAAACTACTGTTAAACAAACTCAAACCATGCTGATGGCGTAAGTGAATACATTAAAATAGCAGCTGATAGCAATGCCTACCCTGTCTCAATCCTTATAAATAGGTCAATCCAGGAATCCCACATTCCCTTCCTCTGGAAAAGTCACACATTATCCCTGTGCACAAAGGAGAAAATTCAACAGACATTACTACCTTTAAACATATATCAATCTTATCCCCCCTGAAAATACTTGTATTCAAAAACAACTGCTAAACTATCTCCTCTAGGAAGAACTCCTATCCCCCACAACATGACTTCCATCCTTCCCACAGTGCTAATACTGCACTTGTAACCTATATAGATACTGTCAGCAAACCTAGAGATAATAGCAAACTAGTTTCCTCCTTATTTCTAGACCTCCTAAGGCCTTCAACACAGTTTGTTACACCAAACGTCTACTTTGAATGTCCTCATTAAGTCTCTGCCAGCCCACCCTTCTGTGGCTCAGAAGATACCTTTCTAATAGGTGTCCATCAGCAAAATGGCACCCCATCTTCTCTCCTTACCTTCCAGTCACCACTGGTATACCACAATGCTCTAGCCTTGGTCCCCTCCTCTTTAACATTCTCACCAACACCCTCCACACATCCAGGCAACAGGCCTCCTTAATACACTGTGTAGATGACTACACACTCATTTGCATGTCTGACAATGTGGCATACCTACAAAAAATTACTCAGGAAGCTTTAACAGCAACTAAAACATGGCTTTGTAACTCACAACACATGCTCAACCCTAAAAAATACAAACTGCTTTTTTTCCTAAATCCCTCTTCCATGAAAAAACAAAATTTAAAGTTCTCTCTCTTGATAGTACAAACATTGAAGTCACTTCTCATAACAAATTATTGTGGATGATGCGGATGAGAATCTTAAATTTGACCTGCATATACAAAATTGCATACAAAAAAAGCATCAAAAACTAGGGATACTTTATAGAGCCAAAAACTTTCTCACCAACAGAACTAAAACTATTTAAATAATAAAACAGAGCTGAGGATGAACAGTGAACCCTCAAAACAATGTCTGACTATAAAACAGAAAACTGGGTAGACCATTACACAGTTGAATGTTCAGAGTCATATATTTATTAATGAGTTAGTGCTTTCATGATCAAAATGACTGCTTCTTCAGACCATTAACATCACAGAATAAAGCATATATTTTAGAAATAAAAACAACCTACCAAAATCACTCTGCATATAAATCATTAAACAATCAGAGCACTTCAATTAAAATGCAAAATATTTACTCCGGTCTGCTACACTCTAAGCATGACCATCATGTTAACCATGCATTTTAGGGTAAAAACAAAGACTACCTATCAAAATCATTCTGCAAGTAAAACATGAACCATTCAGAACATATCCATGAAAAGCAAAGTGTTGCTCCAGTCTGTAGCATTCCAGGAGTATGAATCAGCAGCCGATCAAAATCAATCTGCATGTGAAACATTGACCAATCAGACCATATCCTTTGAAATGTTGTTCCAATCTGCTGTGTTCTAGGCATATTCATCATATTAAAAGCACAATTCAATATAACCACAGAAAAAATATTATCTATGAAGTGAATATAATTTTTTTATATAAATAAATATTCTACCTGTATACATTGTTCAATATGTAATCCCATTCTATATTACACATAAGAAAAGTAATAAAATTCAAAATCCTCAGATATATGGCAGTGGTACACCTAAGCAAACTACGTGGTTTCAAAACAGGTTTTAGTGACACACTACCGTTCAAGCCCACCCTCATGTCTACTTTCAGTTTAATAATCCAACAAAGTTCCAATTTTTCTGTCTCATACATATTCTCAATTGTTAGAAATTTAAAGTAGTGCATAGGATAATCAGCTATAAGTTTAGCTAATGCATTTGTTACATTCGAAATCCTTACGCTATAGAGATGTTCCCTAATTCATACTTTAAACCTCATATTGGTTTTATCTGCATAGAACAATAAGCATATAATGCACTAGGCCAAATATACTATATTCATGTTTCACAGTTAGCATTCATCTTAAACACAAATTTTTGACCTAGGTCTGGATAATATACAAAACAGTTGCTAGTATCAATGTAGCCACAAAAAATTACATTTAGAGCCTGGATAAGTGCTTTTGTTTCTATCATCAAACACTTAGCTCTGCTTATTTCTTGAATAACATAAGAGTCTTTTGATAGATTTCCTATTTTTAAAACTAAAATGTGGAACGTCACCCAATAAGTTCTTAATCTTTTCATCTGTCATTAATATCGACTAATGTTTCCGAAAAGTGCTAGTGACTTGTTTCACATTGCTAGTATAAAAGACAGGTATGGTTACATATCTCCTCCCCTGTCTAATAATATCAGCATTTCTATTATTATTACTATAAGAGAAAAGTGGTTTAGCTCTTGTTCCTCTGAGTGGTGGAACTTGTGTTAATATCTGCTTCACTTCAGTGTCCTTATAACCTTTTTCTTTGAAATTCCTTTTGAGTACACCTAAATCTCTGCTAAAACCTTCCTCACTCGCATTCAACCTAGAAATGCGCACACCTTGACCCTTCACAACATTGTTGACTATATAACCCCAGGTGCATACTATGTCTATGTAATAATGTATTCCCGTAACATTCTTTTCTGAAAAACCCTGTGTAAAATTGACCAGCTGATGATCTAGTGACACGTATATCCAAAAAAAAAATCAACGGACATTGCTGTTGTCACAGCTTAAAAAGCAAGACTTGGGTCACCTTAGAGCAGCTAGAATGTTACTTAGTATAGTGAGAGTTATGCTAATCTGTCAGGATGCTTGAAAGATTTATGTCCTTTAATTTTCTTGGAACCAATCCACATTCTGCATCAAATAAGCAAACAGTGTGGTGTGTACTATTAAGAAAACACCCAAGCCCACAATAACATTTACAAAAACTTTTTTATTACACTAGGTTAAGAACAATATAATTTCTTAAAATAAACTAACAGAAGCGCTTTCATCACTCTAACAAACGTCACCAGAATTTAATCATCTGTTCATGGAAGCATAAAATCGTGAAATGTGGTTGCTTCTTTGACACACAACTTGGATTGGTTCTTAGTTTTGTCTTTATGCAGTTGCCACATTCCAGTTTGCTTTGATTTTCTTGGTAAGGTGTCTCTAGATGTGCAATATGCTCCAATTTATACATACAAAAGGAAGCATTATATTAAATGACAGGTTTTATAAGGGGGGTACAGTGGCACCATGACCTCTTTGTATCTTGAAGATATTCTCCTGGAAGATAAATAGGCCAGATAGGATTTCCTGGCTGTGATGGGAACATGATCAAATGAGAGGTAATTGTCCATGTAAGTTCCCAGGTCTTCTGTGACAATTTCTGTCTGAAGAAGAGTACCATTTAAAACATTACAGGTAGAAACAGTATTTTCACTGAATACTACTACACTGTAGTTTTCTGCATTTAACTTGAAACCATTTTCAGTACACCAGGTGAATGCATATCACAACCCAGGGGATGATTATGGATAACAGTGCCCAGCTTACTGTCATCAGTGAAGTTGGTCAATATACTTCTAGGATATTGGACTGGATGTCTGTAAAATAAATGCCAAAGAGGAGAGATCCAAGCATTGATTCCTGTGGCACCATACTAGTTACACTTTTACATTCAGAGAAGGTACCAGGAACGTTCATAACCTGGGATCTGTTGGATAGCCAATCTGAGTCTAGAAGATACATGAGGGTTTACATAATTTTTTTTCTATTTTTTTTTTAATAATGCCAGCATAGAGTATAGTGTTGAAAACCTTGAACAAACAATGCAGGTTAGATGTAAAATTTCCTTAAAACCTCAAAAGTACCACCAATATCCACCCAAAATTGCCAGTGATGGCATGATATCCAACTTGTGTGTGTGGGGGCTCGAACCCATTACATGCAGTCTGAAAGGCCAAGTCTTAACTTGTTGAGCTACTTATCCTAAATTTACTGTGGATGATTCTGTTGTTGTACAAAAGAGCTGAGTCAAATATTGAGAATTTGTTGAGTTATTTGATTAGTTTGTGCTACAAGACATGATCTTATCGAAAACAACCAATGTATGCAGAGAAAGTGCAGTGGTTATGTTTCCTTAAGTTAAAATGATTAACTTAAGGAAACAGAAGTGTGCAAAATGCAAATCAAAGAAAAGGAAAAAATAGAAATAAAGTGAGAATGTGTTGTAGCTGCAATGCATACAACAGCAAAGTGTGTCAGAAGGTGCACAAAAAATAAGCACTTAAAATTCATGCCTCATTAGCTAGGTGTGGGTATAAGTGTAAAGGAAAGCATGTTCCTAGTTTTAATCAGCATTATAGGATTTATGTTAGAAGGGCTGAGTTTTCTGAGATGTGAAAAATGACAGGTGTGCACAGAAAAAATGAAAAATAAACACTCCACTGGTACTGCTGAAGTGAAGAAAATTGAAAAAGTGAAATCTGAAAATACATCAGAGGCACTGGGACAGGAGTGGAAGTTTGTTTTAAAAAAATGTTGAGAATTAATAGATATTAAGTTTAAACTAGACACATGCAAAGTGAAATATTTTGTATGAATGCACTATTGAAACATTTCGGTTAAAAGACACTGAACAGGGAGCAGTTTCATATTGCCTACATATTCACAGCACCATATAATGTATCTGGGACAAAATCTACTCATTTTGAAATCATAACCCTTTATGCAGTAAATCCTCAATATTTTGAGTAATTTTGCTTGTACAAAACTAAGAATGGAAAAGCATTTCACAGTGTGAAAGAAAGAATGAATTTGTACAGGCTCATTTGCTGTAGCTACTAAATAGATTAAGACAACATTGTTTCAACTTAAGTAAGAGCAAATGCAGAATGATTGGCAATCCTAGAGCATATAATGCCTATCCAAATGTTACAGAGACTGAATCCTGATACAGAAGAAAATCAAAACAGTTCTGCAAATGCCAAAACCAGAAGACAAACAAGAATCACATCTTCTAGTTTTCTAGAAGTGATGCAGTATCTTGAAAATCTTGTACCTGTGCTCAAGGGTCACGATGTTAAAATGCTATGATGTGATGCAAGTAGAAGCTGGTGAGAGTGTTATATGAGTGGTGATCTTACAGGAGTGCAAACGTTGTCAATGGGTGAAAAACATTTATAGCTGCACAAAATATATATACTAAAGCAGAAACAGACTGTTAGTAGTGTACGTATGTGAGATAGTCCACAAATGTGCTTGTGTAAAGATACTCATTTAGAAACAGACACAAGCTCTTACAAAACACATTTGCAATGTCTTTGTTCATAGGTTCATAGGAGTTTACTCGGCTAACAACCACTAGGGCCTTTTTGAACCATGGGCTTGGGAGATACAAGATTTATAAGCAGGGACCTGGGAGATATATACTTTTATTTAGCACTGAGATCACTAGTAAAAGGCACATATGAGATTGCAGATTTTATATGATTTACAAAAGTGTAATGTGAGGGTGAAATATGGAGAAGGCAAGGAGCTACATATAACAGATAATTCTAGCATGCATAATGATGTTCGATCTTTTAAAGCTAAAAGTGTCTTTTCACCCCCCCCTTCCTACTCACATAGAGTGTTTTGTCAGGCTTTGTGAGAATGATCTTTATGAATACTTTTATAGTAACAAAAAGAAATGCAATTATTACAATATGAGTACCAATGAACGGTCATCATTGAAATTGTTGACAGAAAATGAATCAATATGTATCAGGCCTGTTGATAAAGGTGGGGGATTGGTACTGTTTGACACTGACCACTATGTTTCTCTCATGTTAGAAATGCTTAGTGATGATAAAACTTATGTGCTAATATCTATGGAAGTTCTACAGGAGTTCCATAAAGTGATAGATGATTGTTTGTTTGACATGTTAATGTGTAAGCAATTTAGCAAGGATCTATTTGATTATTTTCATAAAGAACATGTGTGTGTACCTATGATTAAGGGCCTTCCCAAGATGCACAAAAACATCCACCCTCCACCCATGCGCCCGATTGTTTCAGGGGATGGATGGGCTACAGACAACATCTCTGTCTTCTTGGAGAGGACCCTTCGACCCATAGTGGTCAACATATCTACCATTTTGAAGGACACCTACCAGCTGTTAGAGGCTTTAGAAGACTCTGACATAGCTCTTGAGATAGGAAGGCACTTATTAATTACCCTCGATGTGAAAAACCTTTTTACTTGTATCCCTAATGAGGCAGGAATACAAGCCATAAGGGAACTTATGCTTACAAATACCACATTCAGTAATGATAATTAGATCCTCATCTGTCAACTTTTGGACCTAGTGTTGTCTTACAATGTATTTTCTTTTAAAGGTTTGATTTACCACCAGAAATGGGGAGTGGCAATGGGCACCTCGTGTGCCAACACCTATGCCAATCTGGTGGTGCATCACTGGGAGACACAACACATGTTCAACCATGATTCATTTCGTAAAGTAGTCATCTACAGGAGATTTGTAGATGACATACTAATTGTATGGGATGGGTCCAAATGTGAGTTTATAGATTTCCTTATGTATCTTGAGAGTACTAGTGATTTTCTTAGATTTACACTAGAGACTTCTCATACAGAGATTAATTTTCTGGATATTACTTTGTCCATGCAAGGAGGCAGGTTAATGTCAACTTTATACAGGAAGGAATGTTGGAAAAATACGCTTTTATTATTCAACAGTATGCACCCTAGGCATACGTTTCCTGGGATTGTGAGAAGCCAGTTTACAAGGATAGCAAGGTTATGTAAGAATCAACTAGATAGACATAAGGAAGCAGATCGAATGGAAGATCTATTCTTGCAAAGGGGCTATGACTTCAATTTGGTGACGAGGATTAGATCTGAAGTTTTGAATGAGGATAGACCCATTGTACCCAGCAACACATGTAGTCGTCACTCGAAGAAAATGGTCAAAGACATTAGAGATGATGTTAGGATCACAATTACTTACACTAATGATAATAAATCATTGAAAAACATCATATGCAATAACTGGAAGTTATTGACTGTAGATGATCAGACTAGGAAGTTAGTGGGTGATAAACCTAAATTTGCCTATAGAAATCATAAGAACCTAAAAAGATTGTTGTGCCATAACCCTAAGGTAGACATTGATCCTGTATTGAACATCGCCTGTAGGTTAGGCACATACCCATGTAGGAAGTGTAATATGTGTAGATATATAACTGACGATCAGGTGTTTATGCATCCCCAGTTTAAATATACATTTACGCCCAGGTTTTATGCCTCCTGTGACACGGAAAGCGTTATATACTTAGCAACATGTAACACTTGTCAGGCATTCTATGTAGGACTCACTAAGAGAAAGTTGAAACAAAGAATGTACAACCATCTGTATGATATTAAACAGCATAGGGAACAGAATGCATTGGCAAGACATCTTATAACCTATCCTGATCATTCCTTCAAATTCAGAGTCCTACAAATAGTTAAGTGTAGCAGTAGAGGGGGTGATCATATGAACCTATTAGAGAATGTTGAACTGCAGTGGATTTTTAGATTAAGGGCCCACCTACCCCCAGGCATTAACAATTATGTTTCTATTAAACCTGTCCTGAAAAATAGATAGTTTTTACATTTTTCATATTAACTATGTTTTAATGCTGGTTTGTGGTTTTATTTATTGGGTTTAATGTTTAGGCTTGCATTGTATGTGCTTGCAATATATTCTAGATGTCTATGTATAGTTATTGTTGTTCCATACATCTGGAAGGTTATATGTATGCATTTTTTCTCTTTTTAGTTTCAACCCAGTGGTAGTGAGTTTTTATGTGCTAAATCGTTTTTAGTGTGTTTTAAATTTTATATAGTAATGAATCCATAGACAGTTGGACAAGCACTTGTGTCTTTAAAACTGGATGCTTCTTTAATTGTTTAATTGATGTGCATCAAATGCTTGATTGAACTCCATCTAGTGTATATAAACTCCCTGTTTTTTGACTAAATAGATCTGAAGAAGCGTGTGTTACAGCACGCGAAAGCGCTTATCCTTTTGTGTCTGCAGTGTTCTAATAAAGAGATTTTAACTTTTGAAGCGGTGGACTGTGCATTTCATACCAGCTTTCAGCTTGGAATTTTTGCTGTGGTGAGCATACCAGTGTTTCTTCTCCATATAACAGATAATGTTGTGTACAGCATGTTTTTCAGCTGTGGCTCAAGAACTGTTAAAAGACCGCTTTTAATTTTGTAGCTTATTCGGCAGTAAACAATGGCAGAAAGAAAAGCAGGAGGATTCCAAATGAGGACTTAACGATTGGCATAGAAATGCCATTACTGAAAGAAGTTACAATTGAGAGGCTGGTCAGAGCTAAAGTAATTGAGGAAAAGTGAAAAAATAAATCCATTGGGTGCAGGGTTTTGTATTTTTCAAAAGTGACAAAACAACATTTTCAGTCAATTGAGAAGGTAGGTGCTTGAAAGGATGCATAAATCCTATCCAAGTGTGAGCACAGACACGGGACATAATATATTGGCCAGAAATGTTGACAAAGTAGTGCAGAGCTGTGCTACTGCAATGCATACCATAACAGACCAGAAAAGGGATGCCAAACAGTCTCAATGTATACCATAACAGACCAGAAAAAGGGATGCCAAACAGTCTCAATGTATACCATAACAGACCAGAAAAAGGGATGCCAAACAGTCTCAATGCATACCATAACAGACCAGAAAAACGGATGCCAAACAGTCTCAATGCATACCATAACAGACCAGAAAAAGGGATGCCAAACGGTCTCAATGTATACCATAACAGACCAGAAAAAGGGATGCCAAACAGTCTCAATGCATACCATAACAGACCAGAAAAAGGGATGCCAAACAGTCTCAATGTATACCATAACAGACCAGAAAAGGGATGCCAAACAGTCTCAATGTATACCATAACAGACCAGAAAAAGAGATGCCAAACAGTCTCAATGTATACCATAACAGACCAGAAAAAGAGATGTGAACAATGTACTCCATAGTATTTTAGGTAGTGAAGAGAGCATCTTCATCCATGGAGCAGAGGAGGTATGGATTTGTTCCACTTCAAAGAAACATTGTATCTTATCAGTTTAAATTATTATTCCAAGTGCACTCAAATAATCATAATAACAGAAAAATGAAATCAAAACTAATCCAACAAAAATAAAAATAAAATAAAATGTCCAGGTACCACAGTCGTAAACCAAATAATCCACTTTAATACGACAGAAGGCATCTTTAGTGTGAATTTTTAGGTAGGGCATATAGATGGATAATTTCAACAGCCATCATGGTTAAGGATTATAAGTAACATTGGTCAAATCCCAGACGTTATTATTTTAACATTTTCTTAGGAAAAGGTTTTATATTTGTAATAATTATGGTGTTACTATTTATCTCATTTAAAAAGGTATGATATATGTATACAATGATTTTAATTTGATAGTTTTTAGGATGAATATGAAGTGTTATTTGGTATTGTTCATTTAAATTGTTAATTAATGTTCAATTATGTTTTACATAAAAGATCTGTAACACATGGAAGGAGTATCTGAGGAAGTCTTGTGGCTAAGACGAAAGCGCTAATGGTGGTTGCTCCTGTGATTTAATCGTATTAAAGTGGATTGTTTGGTTTACGACTGTGGTACCTGGACATTTTATTTTATTTTTATTTTTGTTGAATCATAATAACAGAACCAAGTCCAAGTGTGATTAGTGTATTATGGTCTACATTATCATGACAGGAAATGTCTATTGTTGGTGCTATCTGTTTGTAATCTTCAATGCAGAAGTCAAGAATTTGAAAGATTTGTGATTAGAGGGAAGTCAAACATATAATTGCTAGTCCACACTCTCAATAGTCAAATAAGTTAGGGGAGAGAACTGTCCAGCTGAAAATTCTGATGGGGAAAGAGCTGTAGCAAAAGCCATTAGGACAACCATTTTGCAGATTTTGTGTATAGAATTGCTACATTGCATGGACTTGGTCTATCACCATCTCAGTTGTTAATGATCGGAAACTACTTAAGCTATATTACTGATTCCTGAAAATGATTACAAAGTAAAGGAAATGTTGGAAATAAGTTGGCAAAGATAGAAATATTACTGTGACAGTAATGATGCAGTATCTTGAAAAACTTCTACTTGTGCACAAGGGTACCAGCATTAGAATGCTATGATGTGAATGATCCAATTGTACTGCAAGTAGATGCTACATTTACAGACTGGAGAGAGTAAGCATACAAACGCCATGGGAAAAGTTTGAAGTAGATGGTAAAGTAGGCAAACCAAGATCTTTTGTTATTTTTGGAGAAGATGAAAGCTTTATTGGAGGAATCTCATACAGTTTCTTAAGGAAGATACATGAACGCCTGTGGAAGATGAGCATCCAGAATTGTGATAACCAGTTGTTGAGCAATTGCTATTTAGGTTTTCATTAGATGTTTAAGGTTATTAAAATTTTGCTTTTTGCTTGTGGTGGTGATGTTTATTATTTAAAAGGAGTTCTAGCTTATTATGACTATTTGTTGGTAAATCAGATTAGGGATTCCTTGTTTATGGAAGTGTTTTGTGTTAGTAGTGAGTAGCATGTCTTTGGACTTGTACAGGGTTTATGTTATTTAAGTTTATTTAGTTTCAGTTGTTTTGATTATTATTTGTGCAATGTGTTTTGTTTTTGCTTGCAAGAGTTTGAGAGTTGTTTTAGTGATTTAAGTTTTGATGCATTATAATTGCGATGAAAAACCATGCAAATGCATGCACACACATGGATTCATTCTGAATGTCGAATTACCGAAACTTCAAATTTCATATGGTCGAGACCATATAATCGAAGTTTTGGAATCTCGACATTTGCAAAATAAGTATACCCCCACTACTTAAATATACTAACTCTGAGATCACACTACAGCAAGGAAAAGTGAAATCTCCCATTCCGAGCTGTATGTAGATCTCTGTTCAGAATTTCAAAGTTTTAAAACTTTGATCATATTGGTCTCGACCATACGGAATTCAAGGTTTTAGAAATTTGAAATTCTGAAGGGAACACACATACACACACACACACACACGCACACGCACACACACACACACACACACACACATTCTAAGTAGGAAAAAAGAAGTAAGCAGTGTAGTGGATCTACAGCTTTAAATATGCTAATGCCTAGCTGTAGCGCACTACATGTTATGTAGTACATACTCCTATTAGAAAGCAGTCTGAATAAATACCTCATGGAGACTAGCTGCTCAGTCACATTGTCTGAGTTAGCTACAGATTCTGATAATAAATGCTACTACATTACAGTGATAATGAAGTTATATGAAGCATCTATTTATTTATTTATTTAACATTTGTTTACTGGCAAAGTCTGACTTGGAACAAAGCCAATTTTCAGTGTAGGCCTGGGGAGAAATGCTCCAGACCCATGTCTTTAAAACGTGGGAGGAAACTGGAGCACCCGGAGGAAACCCACACGAATGCAGGGAGGACATGCAGACTCCACATAGAAGGCACTCCAGCCAAGAATTGAACCGGAGAACCTCTTGCTGTAAGGCGACAATGCTACAGCTGTACCACCAGACCATCCAAGGAGGAGGACCATATTGTAGTTGTGAAAAGTATAAGAATACAAATATGTTTACATGAAAAACAGATACCACAGTGAGACAATATAACAAACAAGCAGATGGATCTGAGGTGAGTTCTGAATTTCTAGGTATTAACCTGACATTCCATATTCTCTTTTTATGGTCACATTTTAGTTTAAATAACCTAAAAGACAATGTATGGTAGTAAAGTGACCACCCCTCTACTTTATCTGTTGCAGTGACAAAATTTAATTCAGCATATGTATTTCCAAAGGCTTTGTGGCTTTTGTTCAGTATTTTCCAGTGCCTTCTGTCCTTCCACAGGCACAGGCAGCTCAAATCTACCACAGCTATTTTCAGAGCCCTCATTGCAAAAGCTCTGAAAGAAGCCCAAACTTGCCTGTGGTTTTGATATTTCATTGTTCATTGTCCATATTAAGAATGGAGGAGGACCATACTGTAGCTGTGAAAAGCTAGATTTTTCCTTGCACTCCATGTGCCCATGCAAATTTCAGTGCATGAACATGCTAAAATATTCATTGATTTCTTTAATACTTAACTTTTTGCAGAATTAAAACAGTCACATATAAGCATGAGTGTAGACAAAATAAGTAAATTATATTTTTGCTTTAAATTAAAACCCCTATATAAATAATGAGTCTTTATGGGCCTTCTAAATGAAGTCTCAGTGCTGCAGGTGTACAGGCCTGCATCTATGGGCAAGTGAATTCCACAGTACGGGCAGTTAGTAGGTGGAAGAGTGTCTTTCTGAAGTGTCAATGCATTTATAAACGTCCTTCCATATCACTATTGCTGTATTCATCACTTTTGGGATTTCCTGCCAAGGATAGCCCAATGTCCGGCCAGTATACCAAGCCTTTATTACCTAAGGAGAATTGTATGTCAGACTTATGGTCCTGTGCAAGCATAGGCCACAAAGGTGACATACATACACTAACATCGTAGAGTTTAATTGCCTCCAGTCTGAACGCCCTTCACTTTGCTGGTTATACCAAGCCTATGACTTTCAGATAAGTACCCATTGGGTTCTTTTTTTTTTCTTTCATTGTTCACTGGGTTGCATGTCATCCAAGAAAGGGAAATGTCATTGTGGAAAACATATTCCCCACAAAGATTGCCATGATAGGTGTCTGCTTTGCTTAGGTGTGTCACATGACCACAATCAGTATTCCATCTGTCAGGCTTTTGTACCCAAGACTTTGCATGGCCTCCTTTCTTTACTTTTGGCCCAAGGTACCATGGCAGAATTTGTTTACTCCAAGGTACAGCTGCCACTCAAAAAGAAGGCAAAGAAATCTATGTCTGAGTATTCTGCTGTCCCGCCTCCATCAGATGTCTCTCTTGAGGGGAGTGAGAACACAGAGGATAGTTTAGAGTTGCTTTCAGTTTCCTTCACCATGACCTTCTTGGAGGCCGACACAAAATCTGCATCTTGTACATCCTTGAAACTCCTGCAAACATCCGCCATGGATGTTGAGGGGAACCATGACTGATTATTTCAGAGGGACCTAAAGGGATTCCTCATATCCTCATTAGGGAAGAAGTGCCAGGTACCTTAATCAAATCCAGACAGGGGTCTTAACCTTTTCTTTTTGTCAGAGCTGATGTTTCAGTGAAGAAAAGCCAAAAGACTAAGCATATGGTCTCAGCCCCTAGGAATCCACAACAGGAATGGAATGGCAGACTTCACTCAGGGCTTGTTCAATGCCTTGATGGCATTGAAGCTTCCTCAGGGGGTTTCAGTTCCTGCACCTCCTTTGTCCTCTATCCTTAAGAGGGCTAGGGAATTATTGAAGATTGTAAAGAAGATTAAATAATTGGAGATGGGATATTAAAAAAAGAGAAGGAACAAACTACATAGAAATAAATAGAACCTGTGGGAAAATGCCTGCAGAATAATTGGGGGAAGAATGACATTTCAGGAAAGGCAGGACTTGAGTCTTCAGACAAGGACTCTGACTCTGAGGCTGACTGCTTAGTCTATTCCTCTTAACAGCCTTCACCTTTAGACTATGGTCCTGAGGATGAGGAGGAGGAGGAGGAATCTGTCAGTCCTTTCTTTTGGTAACACAGTCTTTTGTATGATGGAGCATTTCAAATGGGATTGCTCTCAATTATTGGATGTCAAGAAAATGTATTATGAGTTGCTACAAATGGACTTGCCTAAACCTTCAGCTGTCCCTTCTGTGTTGGCTGATTTTTTAGATGCCTTCTCTGCTGCTTCCCTGACTCCAGATTCTTAACATCCATCTCCTACAAAACCTGTTCCATAAAACATGGTTCAAACCTATCCATGTGCATGCTATTTTTTATTTGCTTCTACAGTGATTACAGATATTTGGATTTCAGTTAAAACCTTTATTTAGACTTTTTATCACAAACACAGATAGTTATTTGCGAAACAAAAGAATACAGTCTCATAATAAAAACAGACTTAGCATGAGCAAATGTTAACTTCTCTGCCCTTGAAACTCACATTCATAGAAACTGCACCGAAACCCACATTCATAGAAAATGCATCTGGCAGTGGCAGATTAAATGTACTTTTGGGCAGTTTTCAAATGTTAGGCTCCCTGCACACATTTTTAGGACTATGCATAAATGCAAGTGTTTTTTATTCACCTTCCTGATTGTATTAAATTATATTCTTTTTTTAATACAGCACCACTTGTTAGATGCATTTTAAATTTGCAGTTTTGAACGTTTTTTCGTAAACAGTGAAATAAAACATATGAACCAATAATGACAAGGCTACCCATTTTAGAACATTTCAACCATCAAACATAAAAGGCCACTCAAAATGCTGTCATTATAATCCACCAAAGACAGTCAATATGCACAATCTCTCCTGAAGTAAAAGTTATCTGAATAATTCCACATTAAAGAGAACTAAAACTAACTTGACTGTTAGTTATAGTTCTACTTTACTGTTCAAAAATATTTATCAACCTTTGCAAAACAGAAATGAATAAACTTGAATCATGCTATAACAAGATAACTAAATTTGCAGCTAACCAGCCTCAAAGATCACACCATTGTACTGCCCTCTACCAACTCATTTGGTTAGAACTTCCAAACTTACTTAAATTAAATCAACTGTCAATTTCCTATACAGTCATGTATAAACCTGATTGTTGCCTAGCGCTATCTAGCCTTGTTCAAACCTATACAAACCTTAAATCTCTTAGGTGCTACTCAAAGTTAACAAAACTCATAACTCATATGGAGGCTCTTTATACTGTTACAAAATTACAAAATACTGGAACTCTCTTCCCCATAATATTCTATCCATCAGTAATACTCATAACTTTAAACAGGCCCTAAAACAATACTTGTTAACTCACTGGATATGCTCCTGTTCTCCTCCATACTGACCTGCTTCTCTCCCTCCTTTTCTGTCTCTCTACGTGTTCTCATATAGTCTCATATCCTTCTTGATGAGGATATTCCCACCTTTCATTTGATCCTTTTTTGCATTTATTGTATATATATATATATATATATATATATATATATATATATATATATATATATATATATAAAAGACAGAATGTGTGTTTAAATACAATTTCTGTAACTAGTTCACTGAGTTAATGATGTTTCTGTTTATTAACACCTACTTATAAAGATTGTATAAGTTTGTAATGTTAATGTATCTCCCTTATACATTTGTATTGTTATCGCTTTGTATATCTATGTTACTTTCTGGAGCTTTTCTCCCCGGGTCTCCACTGAAAACAGACAAATTGACCAGTCAGACATTACCCAGTACATAAATAAACTTTACATTTCAGTTCTTCATTTACAAATTCAGTGCCTGCTGCCCTTAAAGATAGGGTTGCCACCTTTCATTCTGGCTAACACTGGCATAAGGCCACACCTCTAGCATCACCCATAACCCCACCCATTCCCACCCCTCTCCTGCCCATACCCCACCCATTTGTGGCATCACTATGATATCAGCAGATTGGAACACCCTCTTTTTCGTTCCTGATGCCTGCTTTCAGTCAATTTACTATGCTTTTTTGTAAAAAAAGCATAGTAAATCAGCTGATTAAACAAACTCCAATAGTCTGTTCCTTTTTTGAAACAAAATACCAGAATTTGTACAATGTTTTCTGGACTACCAGAGAGTCAATTTGATTTCTGGATAGTCTAGAAAAAACTGATAGGTGGGGTGACAATCCTACTTAAAGAATAAATATGCCTGTGTTACTGCTGGTGATTTGCAATAGGGAATTCCTGGCAAACACACAACAGGTTCGTAGTTAGTAGGCATCTCATCCAAATGAGTACACATTCAGGAGTGCAGCACCCTCCAACCCCCACACAGACAGTAGTGTCAGCAATTGATTTACCTGGGTATGGGAAGACAACCCACAGCCTTCTGCACAAAAGAAAAGTATACTACCTGTTGCAACACTTACTATGAATAACACAACTATGAAATAAATTCTGACTGACATTGATCGACTGTAACAGTCAGGGATTTAAAAAGCAAATAAACAGAAAAAAAAATAATAATAAAGGAGTCGTGGCAGTTGGAGTAGAATTTTTAGCCACTGACTTGTTAATTATCTATCAAAACTCAGGATTTGACTCTGAGCAAAGTCATTAAATCTGACTGGGGCATTTCACACACACGCACACACACACACACACACACACACACACACACACACACACACACACACACACTCCCTGCTCTATGCGTCTATACGTACACACACACACACACACACACACACACACACACACACACACACACACACACACACACACACACACACACACACACACACACACACACACACACACACACACACTCCCTGCTCTATGCGTCTATAAGTACACGCACGCACTGTTTTGGCAGGCTCACTCTGGCTTCAGTCCTGCTCCCTGTTAGACAGTAATCAAATCTTCCCTACTGCAGTCCTCTATTAAACTAGCTTACATTTAATGTTTTTATTAGGATGTGCTGCAGTTCTGCTCCACTTTGCTTACAGGTAACAGGTTTACATTAGAACATTATCCAAGAGGTCTCTGAAGCTTGCTGTTCTTTTTTACAGAAGTCTCCTGTGAAGCCCTAAAACCATCCTGTGTTGTTCTAGAAAGTCTCCTGCGAGGTCCTAAAGCCATCCTGTGTTCAACTAGAAAGTCTCTTGCAAGGTCGTAAAGCCCTCCTGTGTTGTTTTAGAATGCCTCCTGAGAGGTTCTATAGCTATCCAGTTTATACAGATGGCCTCATCATCGGCTCCTCCCAAGCCAACATAGGCCCTAGGCAGCTGCCTAGGTCATCTAGTGCTGGATCTGTCTCTGGTCAGGACAGTAAGGTACTAGCACTTGCTCTGGAAGACAAGACCCAAATTGAGCATGGCATAAAAAGTTTGAATAAGAACCTTAAATGTTGATGTCTTATTGACTGACTCCCAGTGCTGATTCCACAGCATAGGACTAGTTTGTTTGCCAGTTTTACTGCAAAATATGAATATGCTATAGCCACAGCAGGGCAAATCATGAAGCCCATTGTAAGATGAAATCAAGTAAACCAGGTTAGAAGAGGTCAGCGCATATACCACTGTTGCTGAATGTTGTTGTTGTTGTTACGTCTTTCGGCTTTTCCCAGTTAGGGGTCGCCACAGCGGAACTCCGGTCTGCTAATGATTGGTATAAGATGTTTAATTATGGAGGTATTCCTGAAAATGAAATACAGTGTCTATGCTTGGTAAATACTATTTAAATTAATAATTCATCAATGTGTAATGCATCAAAATTTAGCTAGAACAAATAACATTGTACAGGAACAAAGACTGTTTGAGACAGCCAGTTAGACACAATATAACAAGTGCACTGGGTATTATGCAGTATACTTCAAAGTTGTAACTTTACACTGGCAATTTTCTTGTAATACCATACAAATTGTGTACAGAATTCATTGTCTTCAGTACAGATGCCAAAACATAGCTAAAAGTAATGCCACATTAAATCTTTAAATAACACTGCTGTGATTCAGAAAATAAGATATGAAGGACTAAATAGATGAATCTGAGTTATAACTTTAAAGTGTTATGTCTGCACCCTAAATTAAGTTAAAAGATGTTTCTTAGTTTCTCTTGCCACAAAATACTAAAGGTAATTGCACAGATGAGAAAGTAGCTAAAGTTGGAAGTTGGCCGTCTGTTATATCTTATGCAGAATATAACCCAAATAGCTTAGGTTACTGCAGTGGTGATCAATATGGTGAACATCAGCATTTTTTGACATTCACTATTCTGCTGTACTTTCATATTTTTTTCCATAATGCTTGGATCCACAATTACAAGTCTCATGATTACAGTAGAGATCCATCCAAGTAGTATATTGGGAAGGAACCCTCAGAAATAACAATATTTGTAAAATGAAGTAGTTATGAATATAGCTGGATTGTTCCTGGATTGATTTATTGTAAAGTACATGTGATATTATCATGTATCCGAAAGTGTGTTCTGCTAGAAGACATAATAGAAAGCAAAATGACAGCACTTTACCAGTATGTAAAGTTCACAGTCTTCCAGCCCCCAAAACTGTGAAGTAGTAGTAAACGGTATATTGTGCTTCTGTAAACTACATAAGTTATCTGCACTGGCGTACTGTGTGGTTTACTACGTAGATTGTGTCCTTGCAGAATATATACTGCATCTGCACCAAAACACATAATGATGTAATAAAAAACATACTTTGTGCTCTTGCAGACTACATAATGCATCTGCAAAAATCATTTTTGGGATGTAAAAAAACAACACCGTCTTGCACCCATGCACAACACATAGGTTCATAGGTAGGTGCTAGGCTATCTGCCCAAAGGCATTTATAAGCCTAGATAGAATGTGTTGGCTTTTGCTGCCCCCTTAGATTAGTTCCCTGTGTCTCTGTCTAGCAGAGCCATTGAAGTGATCCCTGGGGTAAACTTTGTTTCCCATCCACCCGTCAAGGTTTCTCTTGAAGAGGGTTATCGAGGAGCTCTGCCTAATGTAGATTGGAGTCTTGTTCCAGAGCCTGGGAAGTCTCTTGGACAGGAATCTATCCCTCCAGCACGTCCTCTTTATTGTTGTGGTGATGTTTAGATCCCTGGAGCGTGTGGCTCTAGGCGATATGTTTATTTTTTAGGTGGAGCATGTCCATCAATTCTGGGTTGGGCATGGCCTTGTATGTCAGGCAGAGATCACCTCTGAGTAGGCGGTATGCAACCAAGTACAGCTGGAGTTTCTTCAGTCAAGCTGCATAGGGCATCTGCTTGAGGCCAGTGATCCTCTTGGTGAGGTACGTCTGTGGTCTTTCCAGTTGTTGCAGGTGTCTTGTAAGGTACATCCCAAATGGGGCATTGTACTCTATGATGGGGTCTGATGAGTGATGTGTAGAGGGGCCGAATGACCTCTTTTAATCTGGATGCAAACCCTTTTGTGATTAGGTGGTCCACATAGAAGGATTTTCTAACCACTTTGGCAATGTGATTATCAAAGGAGATACTACACATACTACACTTGTACTAACACATTTTATTTACTTATTGCTTGCTTATTTTTGTCTCTTGTCAGTTGAACATCATCTATTCCCAGGGCATCTCTTCATCCATCTGGCATACTAAACCCAATTAACCTCCCCCAGACTAACACTGACCCTTGTTTGGGGCCAATGAGGAGATTGAACTACCCAGTAACACCCTGTTATGGGTTGTGTACTGAATGTCGGAACTGCACCAGATCTCACTTCCACAATGGGCTTACATCAGCAGAATGACCCACCAGCCCTTAGGCAACAGCACACAGTTGTTTCCCTGATGTCCACCAGGGAGACCAAAAGTGTATACATATGGTGATATTGTGTGCCTCTTCCCTGGATGAGCATGCCCATTCTATATGCCTGCACTGTCAAGTGCTTGAGCTGCCATTTGAACCCTGGTTGTTTAGGCCAGAATTATGGCTTTATTCTTTTATGCCACTGGTGCAGGCACACTAATGCACTTTATAATGTAATACATAAGTAGCCTGTTGTTGTTCTCCACAAATATGAATCATTCCTGTTCTAAAAAGATAATTTTGTTGTTGTTGATGAAATGTTTCACTTAATTTCTTGTTAGTTAAACACCAACATGTTCCAAAGGATTACATAAGTTATTGGATTCACACGTGTACACTCTGCATATATAAACTGCAAAAATGTGCTTATGTTAAAAGAAACTGAAGAATTACTATGGATTATAGATGTAACATGAAACTTAAAGGACTAACATTGCTTTAGATCTGCACAGACAAAATTTAGCACTGCCTTCTCATAAATGCTGGTAATGACTAGTGAAACAAGTATAGCTTTTTACCTTCGAGTTGGAAGTCCATTAGGACAGCTGGTAGAGAGTTATGAATTGTCTTACAACAGAGCATCTTTCTCAGGAGGGAAAAGGGTTTAGGTTATAGTCATTCACTGGGTGATTTTAAACAGAAATCAACTGCTTGCATAGCAAACCTTCAGAAGCAGATGAAATTAGGCATCCTTGCATATAGCAGCTTTCCAAAGGAAGAAAATACAACATGGCTGACTAAGGCTGACTATTGCTCCCATCTGCTTGTACTTTGACTGAGCCAGGTGGTGCACGATTGTCGGTCTTTGAGCCATGGACAAGGAGTATGCCAGTTAGCATGGATAAAAATTGTACATCACTGGTGCAGAAGTTCTGGAGATGCAGCTAATGAAGGAGATGATGGTTTCAATAGTCACAAAATGGGGGAAGTTATAAAGGCAACAAATGCTGCTATAAAAATCTGTTGGCACATAACTATAGTTTGAATATTCTTTTACATGTCTTTGAGAAGTTACAGTTGTGTTCTATAGTTGGTGTTGGATTCTTTGTAAGTCATTGCTAAAGCCACAGGTTTTGTGACTGATGGGCCTATGCTGTCTGTTTTCTTTTCATTGCTACAGTTTGCCTCATTTGTTGGATTTAGGTTGAAGTCTAATATATTATTTCTCCTGCTGGCTTTAGTATTCCAGCTGTGCTAGTTACTGTCATCATGATCTTTTGTGGTCTAGCAGCTTTCAAAACCCTCCTGTAGTCTAGTAGGATGGAAGTGCATGAAAACCCACTTAAAACGTGTCTTGCCCTGTTCTGCATCTAACAGTGCAGCAATACTAAACTGTGTAGGCATTAGTAATATTTTTCCTGAAATATGGGGGTGGAGGAAATAAACGGCCCATTTCTGATTTCAGGGTAAAAATTTACAAAATCCAATACCACTCTGCAAGAATGATTGATTAGAGAGAAAAGGTAAATCCACAGACTGAAATGATGGTACAACTTCAAAATCAGCATGAGTTTTAAAGATGATTTTGCATGAAAAATAAATGCAGGAGATTAGCAGGAGATTTCAGAATGCTGGAAGTTAAACTGACTTAAAGTGAAGGGCAGTGTGGTTATTCAACAGTAGGACCATGACAAAGTATAGGTGAAAAAGAAAATGCGAGATAGAAAAGTGAGAGCAGCAATATGAAATAATGTTCAATAGGTATTCACAATAAAGAAATGGGATACAAACATTGAGAATAGCAAATATAATTGATATTGTGTATGCAGTAAAAAAAGAAATATTTGAAAATATATCTGTAAAAAACAGAAACATTTGAAATTAAATCAGTATTATTCTAATACAGTTAATCCAGGAAAAAGATAAAGAAAAAATATAATCCAGTTAAACCCTGGGATTTTTTGGAAAAGTCTTCCCTAAGAAAAATCACACATAGGTGGATAGATATTACAGTGATATATGACACGGTAATGGAGGAGAAGAAGTTATGACATTAGTGCTAGCAATGATTGCTCCCCAGGCTAATGAAAGAGGATAACATATACATACAAAATCTGGAGCACTTGATAATAAGTTTTGAATCTTACTCACAAACACTGGCTAATCTACAATGTATGTACTGTACCAGCGTACTATGTATGTATTCTACCTATGTTCCAAATTTCAGCTGTACACCACAAATCTATTAATTATCTTTATTTTTAAAATTAATATTTTTTTTGTTTGTTCTCTCCACTGTAACTGTTTATGTGCCGCATACCACTGTAAAAACTTGTCTCCTGTAATTTGTGTGTATACTGATCATGTCTAAATAAAATAATTGTTTCTGTAATTTTTCTTTGTGGAGCTTTTCTCCCCGGGCCTCTGCTAAAAAGGGCCTTTTCGGCTCAGTCAGACACCCCTGGTTAACAAATGTAAAATAAATAAATAAATAAAAATAAATCACCTGTTTACTGGAGGAGGTAATAGATGGTCTAGAAAACTTAATAGTTGGAGTTAATGCTCAGTTTTGTATTGGTTGGCTTGGCAAATGATCTTTCTGCCATAGCCAGTGTATATAGGGCACTAACTAGCAGAATGTCATAAGTATTTGTACATTTATTTGGATTCTTTAAAGTGCAGCAATTTTTTTAGTGGAGGGCATAATTTCATAATTAAATGAGCTCCAAAAGAATGAGGCTTTTGCTTGAATTGGAAGCTAGGCTGATTTATTGACAGTGAAGTAATGGTGTCCATTGTGCGAATTCAGGTGAATGAATATAAGAATTTTGTTCCAGACTTTTTTTAAGTAATTACTCTTAGGGAGTATTAGAACCTGGGAAGAAGTAAATTAATATCAGAACCAGAGGTGTGGCTAGCTATTTTTCCTCCCAGTCCCATCATTCGATCTGGTGCCACTCCAAAAATAAATAAAACAAAAATAAAATAAAATACAAAACATCCCTAACTCATTGCCTGTGGAGGCTACCCCCTTCCCCCATCCTAGCTATGCTACTGGCAGTAGTTGTCTTGATTCTTTGGTCTGCAGGTGAGAGAACTTGTGTTCAGCTTTGAGTTGGTTTATTATCTTATTGGCTTGCTGTTTTACATATGGAGAGAAAGCGAGAGTTTGTTCAACTAGCAGTCTGAAATGCTTTCATTGTGAGATTACTGGGATAGGTTGTTGTTCAGTGTGTCAGGAAAGTTAAGTGTTACACCGAAGTAAGTCTTTTGTTGCTACTGAATAACATTACTGTTGACTTTTTTTGTTCATGGTCGGTTTGTTTACTTGAAGCCAGATCAACAGGTTGCTGAAGTTATTGTGAATTTTTGAGTTAATTCTGAGTGTGGAATATATTACTATAGTAAAGACTATATCATCTGCGTAGAGGCAGCACCTGGGATTGAGAAGCTGCTGTGGCAAATAGTTACTGAACAGTGTGAAGAGAGGTGACCTGTGCATGACGCAGCCATGCCTGTGTGAGGTTGGGCAAACTAGAAGTTAAACGCTCTGTTTAGGAGATCATTTTAAACTATATGCATACTTCATCTGAAAATCTACACTGTGCAGGATTTAGTGTAAGAGTATTATAATCTACAGTCTCAGACTATCTTTGTAAATCTGTAAAGACTGCATATGTGAGTTTGCCTTTCTCCCTATAGGAAGAAATCCTAGTAAGAGTAAGAATAACCAAGGTGGTACTGTATTTGGGCCAGAATCCTTGCTGCCTGACCATGAGAATATCTTATGGAGACAGGTACTGCAGAGGTATTACCACTTAGTCACAGGTATGATTAGCTTCACAGTTAAGTACCTTAATACCTGCCCTTTTCTACTGCTAGCACTACGCAGCTGCTCTGCCTGCCATGGCTCCCTTTTACCCTGAGATAGTTCACACTGTTGTCAGGTTCACTGATGCCGGTGGTCATGGGAGGTGCTACATCAATGGCCTCTCTTCCACTTTTCTTGTTTAGTGCCTATACTCATTTTATGCTGCCCCCTTGCCCAGAACCATCACATTTCCATTTTATTATTATTTTTATGTAGATATATAATTTTTAGCAGTTATATAAGCACTTCTACCATAAGTGTTATCCCTAACCTGCCAAGCAAATGCCAGTCAAGTGATAATTTAATGGGTAATTGAGTATTACAGACCAGCAATTAGTTCTGTCTTTATTAGCTTTCCTCTTGCAGATGCTAAATCATCATAGCCGCCTGCTGATAAGTACCACATTCATTCTCCATTTCAGAGGCAAGATTCAGTTGTTGTGAGATTGTAGCCTAAGTAGCTTGGCAGATTGTTGTCTAATGCTGTCCCTAACCCCCCTACCTTGGATGTTTGGCGTGCATACATGTCAAATTGTGGGGCCTGCATTGGCATCTTCAAGACACATAATGGCTACAGTGCTTCATAGCTTTGCAGTTTTAATTTAGCCCCACTTTGTTTTGGAACCAAAGAATTTAAGAAATGCAGATACTGATGTTTTCTAGCTACATTTTCTTGTTCCTATCCAGTCATTATTGTGATGAAAGATATCCATGACATTACTCAAGCTCACAACCTTTCTAGTCTAGAGTGTCTTATTTACATTATGATGCACACAGAGACTGCAATTTCCCCACTGCTTTTCATCTGCCACATTACCTAAGATGGCCCCTCACTCCATTTATCTCTGAAGGAGCACTTCTTTGCTCACTTTAGACATCATGGTGCAGATCTCCTGCTATCATGTCCTCCTAGTCTGGAAATCTATTCTTGCTTGTCTGTAAGTTGCTGTCCCTCTCCTTGATGATAGTGTCCAACCATAATGTCATCCACAAACAGGCTGACCATGGATTTAGGCCAGTAACTGGCAAGATAATTAAAGTACCTGTACAGCATGTGTCCTATGACAAAGTCCTTTATTTTGTCAGATGATATTGTTCTCCTTTAACATCACCCTTTTATTTCTACTTTCAGACTAGGTAGTGTTCCATTCCAACTAGCTTTCTCATCAGTCTGGTGTAGAAAGTCGACAGTTATTTGCCATCTTCTGGGCCATGCATTTCAGTTATGTACATCTACCCAATGTCCAGAAGTGTGATCATACAGCTGAAAATATTTGTGGCTTTGCAGTGAAATTCCATTTTGCCAGTGTATCTCTATGCAAAGTAAATCACTGGATTCATGGCATCTCTCATTATGGGTATGCAGGATCAAATGCAGCACCTTATTAATCATTCCCATAAGGCACATGCCTGCCTCTCCAAAACCTTCCATGACCTTTGGAAGGAAGCATTTATTTTACCTGGTCAAAAGACTGGCTTAGGCAAGCAGTCTGTGTCATATAAACTTATTGTAATACTTTCCCCTCCAGCCAAAAATTTAAAAAAAGATGTATTTATATATCTAAGCTTCCATATTAATGTTGATTGCCTGATGTTTATTTGTCAGCATGAGTTTAGGAAAAGATGCATCATTTCACTGCTTTATTCATAATCCATTTCCAGTGATGGAAGCAGACATTCTTCTTGTGCACTTTTCACAGACCTAAGACTGTTGACTCCTTGAACCACGTCATAGTGGTTAGTAAGCTGACACTGTGTGGCCTTAATTCAGTTACTTAAAGCTGATTTTCTGACTTCCTTCTAACACTTTGGGATAACCATTAACCAAACGCAGTCTTGTCTGTATCTTCTAAAATCAGACATGTCTCAGGACTCCATCCTTGAGTCTTTGCTGTTTATAAATCCACTCATCAACATGTAAGGCAATAGAAATGTAATCTTCTTCACTGATGATGCAATCATCTGGGGTTCAGAAAATTAAATGTAACAAATCTAAATACCCTTATCGGTTATCTGCCTCCACAGGTATCAAAACCTAGAATAACTGAACCTTAATGGGAGCCTTAAAAAACAAAGTCATTTTCTTTCATACTCAGAAATACCTTAGTATGCTCAAACAAAAATGGAACATCTAAGAGGATAATGGATAGGAAAAAGGTCCAACTGCATATACCACGGTGTCTCGTAGGATCCCTCACTTACATATACCACCAATATATATAGTCTGAACACAAAATGTCTGTCTTCTGTAGACCTGTTAGAGTGAAAAACTTAACTCACAACAATGTTAAGCATTCAGTAAGGAAAGAAATGATATTTCCTACCTTGTTACACCACCTCCCAGTTATAGGTGCAGTCTTACTTCACACCTTAAATAAACAACAAGATATGCAAAATAAATCCTTAGAATTATAATTAGGGAACAGGAGTCAACATTATTGCTTGCCAGATGAAGAATGAGATAGACTACCTATCAGCCTGCAAATGATCCTGGTCACCCTGCATGTCAGTATCTCGCTTTTCAGGATTATTCACAGCTGATCCTCAAATCAGCTGATAACAGTCAGTAACTACCAAAAATGTATGAGATCATCAAAATACACTACGGTTTTTCATAAGTGCAACATTACTCACTATCGCTTACCTCTGTTGCCTTTCCTGTTCCAATCTCAGCAATCTGAAGGTCTGGCCTTAATGAGCTAAGACACCTAACCAGGCTATGTCACCCTTCTCCGCCAGCTCAAGACCCTTCGTAGGCAAAACTCTAGATGTTGTATTGTTGCTGTTAGTTGAATAGTATTGCATTCACAATTACTAAACCATAATTCTACACTTAGTGGTTGTCATATGGTATTGAAGGTTTATGTTTCTGTAAAATTAACTATTTAAAATTGCTAAGTACTCTGTTAAGTTTGCCTAAAGCTCTTTTCTTTTCATTTCTTTGCATCTTGTATTTTGATGCTGAATTCTTTTAGGGTTGCCACCTTTTCAGATGGCCATACTGGAATAACCTTTATGAAAATATGAAAATTTTTAGGGAAAACCATACCCACAACCAGTTTGCATAATTGTCTTTCACATTTTTTGCTAAATTAAAACTTCATTCTTAAAGAATTTTAGTTGGTTCCGATGTTTCATATAATATTAAAATGTTTAGATACAAAATAGTTGCTTTATGCAGATATTAACTCTCAGGGCATTTGCCATTTGGCAAGCCCTCCTCACCCCGCAGGAAATAAGTGCCAAAAATAGAGATTATCAAGTATAAATAGGGACAGGTGGCAGCCATAATTCTTACCACACTATTTTTTTAAGAATATTATAACATGGTTGTTACTGTAAAACGGGCCCAAATGGTTAAGTTCACATCTGTAAATAAAATAAAAAGTAAATGGCTCATAATGCAACACTACTACATTACTCTGTAGGGATTAGTACAGAGTCAAAGTATTCAGGGAAATCATTTCGCAAAGTAATGTACTGCAGAATGTCAGATGCCTCTTTAAAAAGTGCATTTAGAGGAGTCACTCAGGGAGCCAGGATTTATATCATGTTAAAGGGAAAGTTTCAGCATTTGATAGATTTTGATTTTGGATACATAACATGAAAAGATGTCAAAGTTTACATAAAATTAATTAAAAATACTAAGAGCTGTACAAAGGGAAGTCTCGATCAGTATTTCAGAGTGCTGACTAGTGAAGATAAAACTCCGAACAAACAGATTAAATGTAATAAAACACCATGACAAGCCTGTATCTGAGAAAAAAATCATTGTAGCTATTGGAATAAGTGTTCATTAATAAATCACAAAATGGATCACATAGCTTTTACAACTACAGCAATACAAAATTAATGATATATGTAATACAGTACCAAAGCAAAGCAATAGAACTTCAACTTAGTTATTGATGGAACTGATGTTGCACATGCCTAGAATAGACTGAAGTATCAGCTTACAAAAATGTGTGACGAATACATATAAGCATTCTAAAAGGAAAATGATTTGTAGTCTGGTGTGGTTAAAGAACAGCATCTGGAAACTCATTATGAAAAAATGTTTTCCAAGATGCAAACGTTTTTGCTCCATTATTTTGATGAAATATATGTACAAATTCCAAATGACCTATCAGTAGAATATGTGTAAATGAAAAGTAAAGGATGTAGCTACAGAAAACTCAGTAACGGTGAAAAAATTAAAATGATTTTGTCTTCTCTGGCTTTGAACAGTTCGCTGAAATAAATGTGCAGTAATGCACTATGGCATCAGTATGTTAAAAAAAACAGCTTTTCATTCTTTTTCCTTGTTCTCCGGAGACTCTCAGCTGGTCTGGGTCCATCAGTGTTACTACATTCTCTTCCTGTGTTTTGGAGCCTTCTTATGCTTAAAACCCCCACATTAGCTAGTTATTTCACATGCTGAATGATCTCGCATTATGCAAGGTAAAAGGCATGTAGTCAACGTCTTCTTGGCTGTGTGAATTCTCAGCAGGGGGATTAGCCCAGATATGAGCTGGGCTTTCTGTGTATATATGCAGTGCTGCTTAGCAGTTATCACATCCTTTGTGTTTTTTCCTTAACTTGGAGATGCAGGACATGCAGTGATATCAGGTGCCTTCCACCAATACTTGCTTGCATCATGCAATTATTGTTTGTGCCATTAAGATATTGACTTTAGCTTTTATTAAGTTCATGATTTGTGTAAGTCACAACAAACAATGCCTGTGCCCCACTTCCCCTTGTAGGGCAAAGCAGCCAGAGGAAGTTTAGTTCCTTATTGCTTCCTTTCAAGATTAATAAGAAGAGAGAAGTTCTGCTATAGAACACGACAATCTGAATACATATATGCCAAGGACTAAGATTTTTCAGCACACAGCTGTAAAACACCATGTCAGGTCACATGTTTTAGGGATGATGCCACGTTTAATGTTCTCCTGTTTAATTCCAGGAACCTTGATGTTATTTCAAGTAGTGTTCATTGTATGTGTTTCTGAGCTTGAGACTCTGGAGGTTGCCAGGTAACATCTTTTAGTCAAAGTGTGCAGACAGTGTTCTGTCTCTGAATGCTAGGCAGTATCTTTTGAATAGATCAATAGGTTTTAAAGAGAAAGCTGTGTTGAGAATGCAGCAGGAATTAATTATGCTGTTCACGGAGACAGTGGAAGTGGTTTCTTGATTGTATGTATCTGTGTTTTTTAAGACTTTGTTGAAATCTTGTTTGCAAATTGATACATTCAGGGGAAATTCAAGTATGGCAATTTCCTCATTTGAAAACATTTTCAATGTGGTAGGCTTTATTAGGAAAACTGACAGTCAATGTCTTCCTTAGGTCCATCATCTGTCATATACGTGAGCTTGTGGACAGTAAAGTCACTAATGTCTTACATTGTCTTACTTAGGTCCATCATCTGTCATATATGTGGGCTTGTGGACAGTAAAGTCACTAATGTCTTACATTGTCTTCCTTAGGTCCATCATCTGTCATATATGTGGGCTTGTGGACAGTAAAGTCACTAATGTCTTACATTGTCTTCCTTAGGTCCATCATCTCTCATATATGTGGGCTCATGGACAGTAAAGTCACTAATGTCTTACATTGTCTTCCTTAGGTCCATCATCTGTCATATGTGTGGGCTTGTGGACAGTAAAGTCACTAATGTCTTACATTGTCTTCCTTAGGTCCATCATCTGTCATATATGTGGGCTTGTGGACAGTAAAGTCACTAATGTCTTACATTGTCTCCCTTAGGTCCATCATCTGTCATATATGTGGGCTTGTGGACAGTAAAGTCAGTAATGTCTTACATTGTCTTCCTTAGGTCCATCATCTGTCATATGTGTGGGCTTATGGACAGTAAAGTCACTAATGTCTTACATTGTCTTCCTTAGGTCCATCATCTGTCATATGTGTGGGCTTGTGGACAATAAAGTCACTAATGTCTTACATTGTCTTCCTTAGGGCCATCATCTGTCATATATGTGGGTTTGTGGACAGTAAAGTCACTAATGTCTTACATTGTCTTCCTTAAGGCCACCATCTGTCATATATGTGGGCTCGTGGACAGTAAAGTCACTAATGTCTTACATTGTCTTCCTTAGGTCCATCATCTGTCATATATATGGGCTTGTGGAGAGTAAACTCAGTAATGTCTTACATTGTCTTCCTTAGGTCCATCATCTGTCATATATGTGGGCTTGTGGACAGTAAAATCACTAATGTCTTACATTGTCTCCCTTAGGTCCATCATCTGTCATATATGTGGGCTTGTGGACGGTAAAGTCACTAATGTGTTACATTGTCTCCCTTAGGTCCATCATCTCACATATATGTGGGCTTGTGGACAGCAAAGTCTCTAGTGTATTACATTGCCTTCCTTAGGTCCATCATCTCTCATATATGTGGGCTTGTGGACAGTAAAGCCACTAATGTCTTACATTGTCTTCCTTAGGTCCATCATCTGTCATGTATGTGGGCTTCTGGACAGTAAAGTCAGTAGTGTCTTACATTGTCTTTCTTAGGTCCATCATCTATCATATATGTGGGCTTGTGGACAGTAAAGTCAATAATGTCTTACATTGTCTTCCTTAGGTCCATCATCTGTTGTATACGTGGGCTTGTTGACAGTAAAGTCAGTAATGTCTTACATTGTCTTCCTTAGGTCCATCATCTGTCATATATGTGGGCTTGTTGACAGTAAAGTCACTAATGTCTTATATTGTCTTCCTTAGGTCCATCATCTGTCATATACGTGGGCTCGTGGACAGTAAAGTCACTAATGTCTTACATTGTCTTCCTTAGGTCCATCATCTGTCATATATGTGGACTAGTGGACAGTAATGTCTTACATTGTCTTCCTTAGGTCCATCATCTGTCATATATGTGGGCTAGTGGACAGTAAAGTCACTAATGTCTTACATTGTCTTCCTTAGGTCCATCATCTGTCATATATGTGGGCTCGTGGACAGTAAAGTCACTAATGTCTTACATTGTCTTCCTTAGGTCCATCATCTCTCATATATGTGGGCTCGTGGACAGTAAAGTCACTAATGTCTTACATTGTCTTCCTTAGGTCCATCATCTGTCATATGTGTGGGCTTATGGACAGTAATGTCACTAATGTCTTACATTGTCTTCCTTAGGTCCATCATCTGTCATATGCGTGGGCTTGTGGACAGTAAAGTCACTAATGTCTTACATTGTCTTCCTTAGGTCCATCATCTGTCATATATGTGGGCTTGTGGACAGTAAAGTCACTAATGTCTTACATTGTCTCCCTTAGGTCCATCATCTGTCATATATGTTGGCTCGAGGACAGTAAAGTCACTAATGTCTTACATTGTCTTCCTTAGGTCCATCATCTGTCATACGTGTGGGCTTGTAGACAGTAAAGTCACTAATGTCTTACATTGTCTTCCTTAGGTCCATCATCTGTCATATGTGTGGGCTTGTGGACAGTAAAGTCACTAATGTCTTACATATGTGGGCTTGTGGACAGTAAAGTCACTAATGTCTTACATATGTGGGCTTGTGGACAGTAAAGTCACTAATGTCTTACATTGTCTCCCTTAGGTCCATCATCTGTCATATATGTGGGCTCGTGGACAGTAAAGTCACTAATGTCTTACATTGTCTTCCTTAGGGCCATCATCTGTCATATATGTGGGCTCGTGGACAGTAAAGTCACTAATGTCTTACATTGCCTTTCTTAGGTCCATCATCTGTCATATATGTGGGCTTGTAGACAGTAAAGTCTCTAATGTGTTACATTGTCTCCCTTAGGTCCATCATCTCTAATGTATGTGGGCTTCTGGACAGTAAAATCACTAATGTCTTACATTGTCTTCCTTAGGTCCATCATCTGTCATGTATGTGGGCTTCTGGACAGTAAAGTCAGTAGCGTCTTACATTGTCTTCCTTAGATCCATCATCTGTCATATATGTGGGCTTGTGGACAGTAAAGTCAGTAATGTCTTACGTTGTCTTCCTTAGGTCCATCATCTGTTGTATACATGGGCTTGTGGACAGTAAAGTCAGTAATGTCTTACGTTGTCTTCCTTAGGTCCATCATCTGTCATATATGTAGGCTTGTGGACAGTAAAGTCAGTAATGTCTTACGTTGTCTTCCTTAGGTCCATCATCTGTTGTATACATGGGCTTGTGGACAGTAAAGTCAGTAATGTCTTACGTTGTCTTCCTTAGGTCCATTATCTGTCATATATGTGGGCTTGTGGACAGTAAAGTCACTAATGTCTTACATTGTCTTCCTTAGGTCCATCATCTGTCATATACGTGGGCTTGTGGACAGTAAAGTCACTAATGTCTTACATTGTCTTCCTTAGGTTCATCATCTGTCATATATGTGGGCTTGTGGACAGTAAAGTCACTAATGTCTTAAATTGTCTTCCTTAGGTCCATCATCTGTCATATACGTGGGCTTGTGGAAAGTAAAGTCACTAATGTCTTACATTGTCTTCCTTAGGTCCATCATCTGTCATATATGTGGGCTCGTGGACAGTAAAGTCACTAATGTCTTACATTGTCTTCCTTAGATCCATCATCTGTCATATATGTGGGCTCGTGGACAGTAAAGTCACTAATGTCTTACATTGTCTTCCTGATGTCCATCATCTGTCATATATCTGGGCTCGTGGACAGTAAAGTCACTAATGTCTTACATTGTCTTCCTTAGATCCATCATCTGTCATATATGTGGACTTGTGGACAGTAAAGTCAGTAATGTCTTAAAGAGTTCTTGCAGTGTTCATTAAGGCTTTTAAACTTGTCTTTGTTCTGCATGAATATTCTTGACTTGAGTTTCATGTTGGAGGGTGGTCATCTGTATACACTTGGACATGTCAGAGTAAACCACCCCTTCTATATTCATGAACCTCTTGAACTGTATCACTGTATATTACTACACAAGAAAAGACCTGATACCTTATTTGTTCTGTACAGGAGATGTCCCTTGTAAACATGTGATCTTCTTCCATGATGTGAGCTGTCAAGATCGTAATACAAAATTGGTGCAGGAAAGTGGAATGCTGTGTTACAGGAGTGGTCACTGGTAGTACAGGAGTTTCCAATGGTAGTATCATGCTGCTGGATAGTTAGCACATGCCATGTAGAGTGCAGTCTTGTCACTGCACAGCCAGCAAGTACCAGCTGACATATATGAGAAGATATATCTCATTTCATCCATTAGACTGTCATGGATGTGCTTGCTGTGAACTGAAGGAGCATAACAATAGTTCAAAGCACTACATGCTTGTAGTTGGCCCCATGACACAGAGGCATGAAGCCCCAACTTTGACCCAGATGCCTTGGGCCCAAGTATCACTGCAGGTACTTGCAGAGCCAATGCTGGAAGGTGGGAGTGAGCACTCTGTTTCAGCTCAGCCATCCTGGGAGGAGAAGAGGTTATCTGCCCTCCTGCGGTGCTTGCATTTACTTGAGAGCAGGAAGCACATCATGTAGCTTATTAGCCAAGAACATGCACTTGGCTGTACCTTTCTCCACAGAGAAATAAGGCTGTTGAAGAAAAATAGACACCAGTAAAACAGATGTGTATGGAGCAGGCACCTGATCAAATGATACCAGATGGACAAACATCAGCTATTCTGATGCCAGTGGGACTGGCATGCCTGCTGTATAAAAATCAGTAAAACCTGTTTCTGTCTGATGGCCATCACAGAGTGTGCTTCTCTCTCATGTATGGTTAAAATAGGGGTATGTTGTGTACTTGAAGATAAGTTTCAGGTTTCTTAATGACTGCAGATACCAAATCATGATCTGTTTTGGGTTAGATTGGAGTCCATCAGCTGGGAATATGAGAGGCCAGTATAGGCACACTGGAGAAGGTTGACTTGCAAGAGTGGAGATGGATCCTGGAGAAAATACAGATTCAGGTGTAGTAAATAGAATTTGGAGAGGGGTGGGCTTGGTTCATAGCTACGTACTAGGCTAGTTGCCCTTGTGGGCCATTTTAAGCCTTGCCAGTTTCCCTTTTTGTGCTTGAAATAATAACCTATCCTTTTTGGTTATACATTGGCCTTACCCATCCCATGGTCATTCATTATATAGTATCCTAATGAGAAAAACTGGAATCATACCATAGATGATTTGAGGGGACTCGTATATAGAATAAAGTCTTTAGGAGCTGCATCTGTCCATTAGTAGTACAGGACAGTAATCCTGAGGTACATTTTCTGTTTCACATCCATAGATCTAAGTTGTGCATGAAAATGGATGGGGATGAACTTTGTTTTATGTGGATGGGGAGTCTGTTTCATATCAACGGTATCCTCTTCAGAATTTACCTGTTCCTCCAAACCATAGCTCTCAACCTCTTAGCACAAAAAATCTTGACAAAGCCCAAAATAACAGGGGGACAAAGCCCTAAAAATAGGGACACATTTTTAATATTGCTCTTATCAACTCAGAAAGTTGCTAGAATAAAATTTATTGTGTTACCATGCATTTTCTGAAGGAAAGGAAGTTTGAAACTCAAATGCCTGTCATTATTTAGTGAACTCAGTTCTCACTGAGTTGCCACAAAATCTAGAAATCACAAATTTTATGAGGAACAGACCAAAAATATGAGGCAAAAATCTGGACATTCTGCAAAAATCTGGACAGTTGGGAGGTATGATCCAAATTGTTCTCTTGATACTGCAGAAGAGGTTTAAATCCCTAGACTGGGTAATTATGATGCCATTTGACTTGCTGATGTGTAGTAAATCCATCAGTAATGGGTCAGAGGATGCCTTGTATGCCAGATACAGGTCAACCCTTAGCAGTCTGTAGGATACTGAATATAGTGACAGCCAGGCTTTAAGTCAGTCCATGTAGGACATGTTGTTTAGGCCTTGTATCCTTTTAGTAAGGTATCTCTGTGGGCATTCCACTTGTTTTATTTATCTGGACAGAGCAAAAGGAGGCATTATATTCAATGACTGGCCTAATGAGGGCTGATTAAAGGGGGGAGGGGACAATAACATCAGATCTAGACACAATTCCTATGATTACAAGCTATGCAGTATAGAAGAACTTTTTTACAACAATAAACACATGTTGGTCAAAAGTTGGGTCACTGTTCACATAAGTTCCCAAACTGCAAACAACTGGGTCAGTTCTTAGGAGTGTATTGTTAATGTGGTAGTTCCCCTGGGGTAGATGTTCCAAAGGATACAATAACTAATTTTTTGGTATTTAATTTCAGACTATGATTTTGACACCAGTTACTTATTTGAGACAAATCTTCCTACAGAATGGCTAAGTCATTTGGGGATTCAATGACTATTCCTAACTTTCAGGCATCTGCAACCCCAGTCAGCCAGAACCTTTTGGTGTTGGATTTTACTTCAGAAAAGTAGAATAGATGCAAAACAGGAGTGGTCCTAACACAGCGCTCTGGGAATTCCATTGGTGCCTGGTCTCATTCTGGAGGTAACTTCCCCTATTTTGATTATCTACCGCCTATCTGTGAAACAGTTGGCAATCCAGCAGGTAAAATAGGGGTTTACTCCCAGATTATTTAGCTTTTCTACTCTGCCTGAATGGAGAATTGTTTCAAAAGTGTTGGCCAGGTCGAGGTATGCAGGGTTTACCATTTTGCCTTCATCTATTGTGTAGTGACCTTTTCAAAAAAATCCTCCAGGCTGAGTATGCATGATCTGCCCTTGACAAATCCAAACTGAGATGAGTCTATGGTTTGGAGGTTCCCTATGTACTGATTGATTAATTTCATGATAAGTCTTTTCATGGCTTTACATATGAGGTTGGTCAGACATAGGAGTCTGTGGAAGATCCTCCCTTATGTAGAAGAATAACTGTAGTTGCTCTCCATTCATTTGATACAAAACCTGTCAACAATAATTAGAAAAAGCACATTCACTACTATTGGTCATATTTATCCCTTGCCACTCTGTCCACTGTCCACCTCTAGTCCATCTGTCCAGTCTACTTTTCCTCTGGGCAGTGCACATTATTACATAATTAAGTACTTAGATTTCTGTAGCTTAGTCCTTTTAGCCTGTGACTTCTTTTGATTGTATACATTTTCTTATAACATTGAACGTACTGCTTCTTTCTACTAATTATTTGTTACCTTGTTGTGTTATGCAACTGAAGTTGCAATGGCAGTGCTGGGGGGGCACACAGGGATACAAGCCCCCCTCTGAAGCTGTATGACACACCATGTGCCCCAGTCGCAGGATCACTTGTGCCTTGCTTTTATTTTTCAGGGATTTTTATTTAGTGGTTACAAATGATAGCAGGATTATCACGTCCATCTTTTCTACATTCCCTCGCATGCAGAAGCAGTCATGGGTTACGTTGCTCTCCTTTCACACATGAGCTTGGGTGCATTGAAGGGCTCTCACATAAGTGTAAATATTTCAAAAGGGTGAATAACAACTACTTTAGCTATGAACCACAGCTATTAGTCTAGGTAAGAGAGGTGTACGTCTGTCATGAACCTCAGCGGTTCAGTTAGTAAACTAGCATTTGTGAAAGGCAGGGAGAACAACTACTTCTGTTATGAACCACAGTTGCTGGCAGAACTACTTCTGTAAAAATGTGTGTTTGTGTTTGCTCAGAGTTGCACATTAGGTAAATGAGGAGGTAGACTGAATCAAACCCTGTATACTACTTATTAAGAGCAGGGAACCTTAATCCTTCACACTACGGGCTAGACATCCAATAACTCACTGAGGAAGTTTCATAGATAACCCTGAAAAGGGGTACTTTCTCCAGTGGGTTTATCTGGTTAACAAACAGATAAAAAAATAGTATTTAAAATTTGTTCCTTTTGAGGACTTTGTCCCAACCCCACAATAAATTTTGTCATAGCAAAGAAATTGGGAATTATTTTCTCATGTTTCTTGTAAAATGTGTGGCTTTCTGGCAAATTGTTGTAGACTGTGGCCACTAAATAATGGCAGGCATATGAATTTCATATTTTGTATCCTTCAGAAAACGGTTGTTAATGCAAAGCTGGTTATTCTAGCAACTTTCTAATTATGTAAGAAAATATTTAAAAGCTGTTACTGATTTTGATCATTGCTTCTGACTCTTGAACTGAGAAGTTGAGGGGGCAGACACGGTATGGTTCTGACATCAGCAAGCTGAGATATACGTCTTGGCCATTATTAATGAATTTATTCATTCACTTGATCTCAAACAAATATTTGAGATGTACATTCATATAAGTAGCTTTAATTGATGAGTGTATGCGGGTCAATAATCAAAGTGTTAGCAATGTGGGGGTAGAATAAAGTGATAATAACTGAAAATGGGGAGAAGGGCTAAAGTTGTTTGTCCCTGAGAACTAGAGATACAAAATGAGAATAATTTGTTTTTACTGTATGATTGTTTGTACGTAAGCATGTGGAGGTGGGTCCCTGACTTTTCAACTTATTGTTTGAAGAGCTGAGTGTGTGGTAAAAAAGACAAACAAACAGTGTATTACAACTGATATGTAACTTGTTTTGTCAAATAAAAAGTCTAAAAGGAAAGTTTTTGCATTGCAACCAAGTAACGTTCGGTGAAGCAAAGAGATACAGGGGTATTAGCGGACTGTTTGTAACTGTAAAGCCCACAGTTTATCTGTGGTATGAGCTTCATTCCTAGTTTTTAGTAAAACACATTGTGCAAGACAGTGTAATATTCCAAATTTTGAAGAGGGAAGGTTGACTGTGGCTGCAGTTTGTTTAATTCTTTTGCTTTGTTGTAGCTTTCTAGCAGCCTAATTTCTTTTTCATTTTTTCCCCCAAAATGATAACCAGTATTCCCAAAGTAACCCTTACCTATGAGGTTAATTTGCATATATCCCATTTGCCTCTGATACAAGAGGTTTGGAAGGTCACTCAGTGGAAGTTCTAGCTTTGCTGGAGTTTCATTTTGTTTTTACTGATTTGTTTTTCAGTGACCTTCTCACTCATTGTTTTAGTATGCCATATAGGTTCATAGGTAGGTACTAGGCTATCAGCCCAAGGGCCTAAGTAAGCCTAGCCAACAAGGTTCCCTGGCTTACGCTACCCAAGAAAGTTAATTTCCTGTGCCCCCGTCGAGCAGAGCCACAGAAGTGATCCCCGGGGTGTATTTCCTATTTCCCATCCACTCATCAAGATTTTTCTTGAAGAGTGCTAATGAGGAACTTTGTTTGACATAGATGTGTAGCTTGTTCCAGAGTATAGGAAGTCTCTGGGACAGGAATTTATCCCTCCAGCATGTCCTGTTTATTGTAGTGACAACGTTTAGGTCCCTAGAGTGTGTAGCTCAGAGGGATTGGGATTTCTTTAGGTGTAGCATGTCCAACAGCTCTGGGTTTAAAATAGCTTTATATGTTAGGCAGAGATCTCCTCGGAGTAGGCGATATGCTACAGAGTAAAGCTGGAGTTTTTTGAGATGGTCAGTGTAGGGCATCTGTTTGAGGCCAGTAATCCTCTTTGTGAGGTACTTCTGAGGCCTTTCCAGCTGCTGCAGATGTCTTGTGAGGTACATTCCAAAAGGGGCGCTGTACTCTATAATGGGTCTAATGAGTGACGAGTAGAGGGGAATAATGACCTCTTTTTTCCTGGATAAGAACCCTTTTGTGATGAGGTGTGCCACATAGAAGGATTTCCTGACTACTGTGGTGATGTGATTATCAAAGGAGAGACTACTGTCCATCTGGGTCCCAAGGTGTCTTATCACCCATTCAGTGTTAAGTAGACTGCCGATTATGTGGTAGTTTTTACCAAAGGGGATGACAATGCACTTTTTGGCATTGACCTTGAGGCCATGCCTCTGACACCAGGCATCTGTCTCAGTGAGGCCCTTCTGTAGGATATCCACATCATTTGGGGACTCGACTATGGCTTCTAGTTTGCAGTCATCTGCAAACTTCATTAGCCAGAGGCCTTCTGTGTTAGCCTGTACTTCAGAGAAATAGATACCAAACAGGAAAGGTCCCAGGGCTGAACCCTGTGGCACTCCACTTGTCATTGGTTTGAAGTCAGATTTGGAGTCTGCAACTTCTACAGTGTGGGTTCTGTCAGTGAGCCAGTTGGCAACCCATCTTGTGATGTAGGGCTTTATACCTAGTTATGTGAGTTTAGCTATAATTCCAGAATGGGTGATGGTGTTGAAAGCCTTGGTGAGGTCAAGATAGGCTGTGTGAACCACCTTACCCTCATCTCTGGCTTTGGTGATTGTCCCAAAGAAGTCGATAAGGTTCAGAAGGCATAATCTGCCTTTCAAAAACCTGAACTGGGTGGGGTCCAGAGTTTGGAGGTTACCAATGTCTTTGTTTATGAAATCCATGATGATACATTCCATGGCCTTGCAGACCAGGCTCGTCAGGCTAATAGAGCAATAGTTCTCAAGATCAGTGTTGGCTCCCCCTTTGTGAAGTGAGATAACTGTTGCTGTGTGGCATTCAGTGGGCACAAAGCCTGACGTGAGACTGTGATTGAACATAGTGCTTAGGTGGGGAACCACTTCGTTCTGAAGTTTGTGTAAAATGCAGCCTGGGATGTTGTCCGGTCCCATGGATTCTGTGTGTTTGGTTTTGGAGAGTGCAGCTTTTACCTGCATAGATGTGATTACAGGGACTCTGCATTCTTCCTGTATAGATATGGGCCCTTTAGGGGGTGAGAGGGGGATAAAGTTAGCACTGGCCTGTTTGCCAGGATGTTGGCAATATCAGTTGGTTCTGTAATTTTCATGCCGTTGTGCTGTAACTCAGAGCAGATCTGGGTGTTGCCATTGAGATTCTTGACATAGCTATAGAATGCTTTGTGGTTGCCCTTAGAATCAGTGGCAATTATGTTTTCATAGCTAGCTTTGGAGGATCTTATAAGGTATCACAGCTTCTTACTGAGGCTGACCAGACAGCTCCTTCACTCGTGGGATTTTACTCTCTTTTGAAACAGTTTCTTCCTTCTGTTGCAGAGTTTGTTTATGACAGGGTACCACTAGATTGGCTTCCTTTTTTGGAGGATAGCATCTTGGTTCTGTTTGGGATAGCACAATCCATGCACTTATGTAAGTGTTTATAGAGTGCATTTGTGTAGGATTCAGCAGTTGTAACTGTATTGTCCATTTACATGGGTGTCATGAAGTTTACCACTTCTGTCTTAAGAAGCATGAAGTTGGCTTTGGAGAATTTTTTTTACTGTGGTTTCCTTAATGGTGGGTGGGGGTGGGATGCAGATATCTAGGGTGATTAGCTTATGGTCGGATCTGACCAACGAGGAGTTGATTTCAGGTGTGGATCACCGGTCACTCATGTTGGTAATGACTAGGTCTAGGATATTGTTGCCCCTGGTGGGGGTGTGGATAAGTTGATCCAAGGCATTGGAATTTATGAATTCCAGAAAGCATTGAGCAAAGGAGTTGGTACATGAGTAGTTTCCCCAGTTGATGGTGGTAGTTGAAATCGCCCATTATTAGGGTGTTTGGTTGAATCCTAATATTTTCCAGTATATCAGGAAAAGAGGAGCGGGAATCCTGGGGCATGGTGGGAGATCTGTAGCAAGTTATAATTTGGATTGCAGTTTTGCCCAGAGTTAGTTGCACTTGGATAACCTCGGATGCATTATGCTGTGTAACTAGCCTGGAGGTATGGATATCCTTGATGAATCTGGACACACCTCTGCCTTTGGTGTTCTGGTCCAGGTTAGATGACCGAAAAGTCTGGTATGAGTTATAGCCTGGTAATGCAGGGGTGCTCTCTAGAGCCTTGAACCAAGTCTCAGTCACTGCACAGATATCAATGTTCTCCATTTTAAGCAGTGCCTCAAGTGAGTACATTTTGAGATTTAGACTTCTAGCATTGAGTAGCATTGCCCTCAGATTTTGCTTGCCTGTTCCTGTTATGGTGGAAAATTTGTCATTTGAACCTTGCCTAAAAAAAGGCACTATAGAGGCGGCAAGAGCCTTAGCCAGTATTCGGAACCCCAGGGGCGAAAGGTGTAGGCCATTTCTGGCAAAGCATCGGGGTCTGTCGACCATGGCATCCCAGGCAGAGAGATACTGGATCCCTTTAGAATGACACCAGAAGCTTAGCCAATTGTTGAAGTCAGTCATTTTGTCCTTCTACTGCGGTATCATTCTGGGCGATGGCAGGATGCTACTCAGGGCTAGGGTCATACCTGCCTGGGCTACAAGATCGGAGTGCTCTTCCATGTCTCTTTTCATGTAGTCCAGGGAGGTACACCTCAGGTCATTCACACCAACATGGACAATGACAGAGTCATATTTGTACTTATTGTGGAGTGACCTGAGTGCGTAGGTTATATGGTGGATCCTGGTACCCTACAGGCAACTGACAGTAACCTTCTGCTTGTTTAGTCTGGTGAGTGGGACATCAGTGTGCCTGACTATAGAGTCACCTGTGACTAGTGTGTTGGGTACATTGGTTTGCCTTATGGGCTGTGGTTTATTGGCACACTGAGTCTGTGGGCTATTTGTCATTTGGGTTGTGTTGGGGGGTGGAGGTTGCTTGCGTTTCTGCTTTGGAGGTCTCTGTTGCTTGAGCAGATTATTATTGAGAGCCTCTGCGAATGTGTTTGTGTTTCTATGTGTGGATTTTGATGGTGTGGGTTTAGTGGGACTATGTGATGTGTGTGGTGTGGTGCAAGTGTTTACCCTTCTCCTCTTGACTGTCAGTTGCAGTCATGGTTGGAGAGAGCTTTACCTCCAGTTTGGCTAGATAAATGCATCTCTCACAGGTTGTGGTGTTGGGTGGTAGGAGTAGAGGGCTGTCTGTGTACATGAGGCAATCGCTACAGTGTCTCAAGATACCCAGATTCATCAGATAGACAGGAGAGAACACTGGGAGCTGACCCTTTGACATGCCTGAATAAAAAAACTATTTTCCTCTAGACAAGTGAGGAAAGTGAGTATAAGAGCTGTTTTTCTCTAAGCAAGTGAGGAAACTAAGTACAAAAAATGTTTTCCTCCAGGTAAAGAGGAAGGTTGAGTGCTGTAGTAATTTGTAACTTATTTAGTGCTAACAAGTTCACAACAAGTTCTGAACAAGTGCTGAGCATGAATAAGCAAATTCAAGTGCAAAAACTAAGAATCTGTACCTGGATCTTGTGGTAGATAGGCTAGCTAGTGCTTACCACTCCCACTGATAAGCTAGAATGCTTCCCTCCAACACAGAAAGGCTTGGTGGCTCAGAAGCTTACAAACAGTCCTGGATACAGCAAATCTGTATCTGGGCTAGACTAGTTAGAGACAAGGTGGGAAACAAGTGCAAGCACGGGCTTTTAAACCAGGAAGTTGAAAGAGATGGAAAAACTGCCCAAACGGCCAATAAACTACAATTTCTGGGCCAGAAACCACTCTTGTGGTAGATAGGCTACCTAGTGCTTACCACTCCCACTGATAAGCTAGAAGGCTTCCCTCCAACACAGAAAGACTTGGGGGGTTCAGAAGCTTACAAGCAGTGCTGGATGCAGCAGATCTGTATCTGGACTAGACTAGTTAGAGAAAAGGTGGGAAACAAGCGCAAGCACAGGCTTTTAAACCAGGAAGTTGAAAGAGATGAAAAAACTGCCCAAACGGCCAATAAACTACAATTTCTGGGCCAGAAACCACTCTTGTGGTAGATAGGCTACCTAGTGCTTACCACTCCCACTGATAAGCTAGAAGGCTTCCCTCCAACACAGAAAGACTTGGGGGGGGGGTCAGAAGCTTACAAGTAGTGCTGGATGCAGCAGATCTGTATCTGGACTAGACTAGTTACAGGAAAGATGGGAAACAAGCGCAAATGCAGGCTTTTAAACCAGTAAGTTGAAAGAGATGGAAAAACTGCCAAATGGCCAATAAACTACAATTGCTGGGCCAGAAACCACTCTTATGGTAGATAGACTACCTAGTGCTTACCATTCCCACTGATAAGCTAGAAGCCTTCCCTCCAACACAGAACTGCTTGGAGGGCTCAGACGCTTACAGATAGTCCTGGATACAGCAAATGTGTATCTGGACTAGACTAGTTACAGGAAAGGTGGGAAAGAAGGGCAAACGCGGGCTTTTAAACCAGAAAGTTGAAAGAGATGGAAAAACTGCCAAGCGGCCAATAAACTACAATGAATGGGTCAGAAACCACTCTTGTGGTAGATAGGTTACCTAGTGCTTACCACTCCCACTGATAAGCTAGAAGGCTTCCCTCCAACACAGAACAGCTTGGAGGGCTCAGAAGCTTCCAAACAGTCCTGGATACAGCCAGTCTGTATCTGGGCTAGACTAGTTACAGGAAAGGTGGGAAACAAACGCAAATGCAGGCTTTTAAACCAGAAAGTTGAAAGAGATGGAAAAACTGCCCAAACGGCCAATAAACTACAATTTCTAGGCCAGAAACCACTCTTGTGGTAGATAGACTACCTAGTGCTTACCACTCCCACTGATAAGCTAGAAGGTTTCCCTCCAATACAGAAAGACTTTGAGGGCTCATAAGTTTACAAACAGTCCTGGATAAAACAAATTTGTATCTGGACTAGATTAGTTACAGGAAAGGTGGGAAACAAGCACAAACGCAGGCTTTTAAACCAGAAAGTTAAAAGAGATGGAAAAACTGCCCAATCTGGATTAAACTAGTTACAGGAAAGGCAGGAAACAAGCTTAGAATTTTTTTTTTTTGGAAAGTGGAAAGGGAGAAAGGAGAAACAGAAGATAATTCAAAATTAAGGACCTAAGTGGCTTGCCCTTCACACATGTTCTCTCTGTATTAGGTAGAATGAACTAGTGACACTAGACTGGAATAGAGCTGGGATAGAGCTGAACAGATGGGACTGGTAGGAGTGTCTGAAGACAAAGTATGATCTCACTGTACTTGGTTGAGTGAGCGAATGAGATCATAGACCAGGAGGAGTGTACAAACACAAATTTACAGGAGGGACAGGCAATTCCAAAGCCACCAAGATTAATACCAGAGCAAGAACAGAGAGGGTGGGTGGGGAACTAACTGGAGAGACAGAGAGAGACCACAGTATTCGATGAAACAATTAAATAGAAAAATAAATAACTACAGAGAGACACAGACCAATGAAACAATTAAATACACAGAAAAATAAAATGCAGTGCAATCTTTAAATGGAAAGAGGACCTCAGCATCTCTGAGTCACTGCCTGTACTATGGGTCTAAGCACCCTATAGGTGTCTAGTACTATAGCATCTTTGTAGTAGGCCCTTTACTTCTCACATTATCTGCGACACTGCAGCTTACTAAAGGCTGACAACATGCTGATGACAGCTCATTTCCAGTGAAGCAGGAGCAGTAACTGCTTTTACTAACATTGACTCTTGGCTGCATTTGTCTGAGTCTTGCCAAAATGTAACCAAAGCTGATTGGTACTGCCTGGTTTTAGAATTTACTGCACACTCAGAAAGTGCAAAATTTAAAAGTACAGCTTTCATTAGGACTATGATGGAAAAAATAAATCTACAAATACCTTGCAATCGTATATTTTAAACTCGGGTCAAACGAAAAAAAAAAACATTTATGCTGTCTGGATAGAATCAACTTATCTTTTGTTGATGAATCTTGACTAAGAATGGTCAGTATAATTTGCAACCCTAACAGCTATGTTACATAACAGAACTGAGACTCCCTGTCACAGACCTGATTTTTTCAAATTAAATTACCTTGGCATTTCTCTTGAGAAACTGAAATGGCATGAGCTTATTATCAAACAGATTTCTTACCTGAGTTTGTCCATAAACTGATTTATTCCCCTTAAACTGCTTTTGTTTTCAATAATTGCAGAGGGTATCAGAGACACAGACAGCCGAGATGCACCATTATCAAGCTAGCAGTTATTCAACATATTGAAGCATTAACAGATTTGGAAATGGCATGCTTTCAATTTACTGTTCAGTAGTTTGGTGGGAAGTCAGTGCCAGAATACATTAAGGAGAGGAGCACAGTGTGTGTGTGTGTGTGTGTGTGTGTGTGTGTGTGTATATATACATATACAGATAGATAGATGGATCCACACATACACACGCCCCTTTACGTACCCAAGCACTGACACACACACACACACACACACATATATATATATATTATATATTATATATATATAAACCAAATGAAGAAAACCACAGTAGGACACAATGCTCCTGTGCTCAAAAATAAAGTGATAAATAAATGTCCACAGCACATACAGGAACAGACAGCTGTAATCTCCTCAAAAACACGTCCTCAGGTAGTGATAGTGAATACTTTCATCTAAGAATAATCCAACTCCACATCACCATAAAACGGAATCTTTATTAATAGGAAGTGAGCGCTTTCACCCGAAGGCTTTGTCAAACTTTACATCCTCCATAGTCAGTGGAATCTTAATATAGTATAACATCAACCCCACCCTAACAGGATATTAACATACTCAATTAATCAATTAAAAGCAGAAGCAGGGACACACCTTCAAACAACAAAACCCTACTTAAAGAGTTCTAAAACTTCTACAAGGATTCTAAATCTAAGTCTCATAGTACATAAATATAAAAAATATAAAAAATGGCAAACAATCATAATGTCATTCGTCATACAACAATATATAAGCTAAAATCACTAAATATATTACATATTAATACAAAAATCATAGGAGGCTGATGAAACCTAAAGTTAAGAGGAGGCTGATGAAACCTAAAGTTAGCTGATTTTTGTATTAATATGTAATATATTTAGTGATTTTAGCTTATATATTGTTGTATGACGAATGACATTATGATTGTTTGCCATTTTTTATATTTATGTACTATGAGATTTCGATTTAGAATCCTTCCATATATATATATATATATATATATATATATATATATGTAAAAGAAAAGTTGAGAGCAGCTACCTGGATATAAAACAATAGACTGTGCTTATGTATTAAGGTAGAATATACTACTACCTTTTCTGCTGGTAGGGTGCCCTGCAGTGCTTTATTCATCTAGCAGTTTTATACTGACCTCTTACAGTCTCAAATAATGCAAACAGTCTGGCAAGGTTTTTTTCTTAATGTTTTTTCTGTCTGTGCTACTGCTTATCAGCTCCCATCCCCGACCATCAGTTTTTGAGCCCATTTTTCCCTACCACTTAGGGAATCTCTAGCGTGGAGATAAGAGTTGTCTGTATGGGCCTGTCATCCAGACAAATGTGGTAGTGTTGAGGCCTTTGCTTGCATCTAACAACATGAGCAATGAGGGGGTTTCTAATTAAGTACTGCACAGCTCCCTTGGTAGCTGACATGAGCACCATTGTCATCATAGGTGAGTTACTGCATGTTCATTTATTGTGTGCATATGAGAGTGCTCCCATGTACATGCTAATGAGGCTACTGTCCATGGCTTAGTATGCAAAGGCTTCATCCCTGCTTAATGTCTGCAGCTTCATCACCTGCAGGACTGCACTTGGTTTTGATGAAGCAACCAAATGGATCACCATTTCCACCCCCCTAGGGTAGGAGAGTCAGTACTGGCCATTCAGTCTATTCGCCCATCACCCCCTCCTAACCACTTGAGTCTTCTATTGCCTGAGCTGCTATTCAGTCTGAGTGCTATGCCTGTATTCCACAAAGCTGGGCTCCATTCTCGTTAGATTTTACACCACATGTCCTTGTTTGTAACTCATTTGACTACCATATCAATTCTAAACAGACCTGAATATGCATTTGTTTGGTCTATGCTTTGTATATGTTGCTCTGATGTGTTACTGCATAACCATATTTTTAATTTTAGTAAGTACATTTTTTTGTTAGGTGGCAAATAAGTGCTCAACCAATCAACCCAATTAAAATAAATAAATAGAAAGTAGGTAGGCAGACAGACAGAAATAGCTGCATTCATGACAATGAAATACTACTGACATATAAAAAAGTGCATGATCAGGATGCATTAGACAATTAAAAGTATAATTTTAAAGTTGATGGATAATATTTTAGGAGTTTGATTCATTACGATATGAGTACTTTTGGATTTAACTACTACAGATATTCGCCTGTGATGCCAGTAACCATGATGAGCATGGCAGCCAACCGCCAACATAACCTTATTCTTAACATAACATCATTATTTGATGGTTCATGTCAGGAAGTGAATTCAAGACTGCTGGCTTCCCAGGAGTGATGTTATACAGTATTGTACAGCAGGTAGCAGTAATGTCACTAAAATATGCACAGCCAAGTGGACGGCAGCAATGTGCTGTAAGCATTAGCTTTCACTTTACCATCAGCATGATATTTTACTTGAAAACGTAGAAGATACGTACTAAATGGTGTTACCTGCCCAATTCACTCCTTTTAACTTCTGCTACTTTTCATTAACAGCGGTCTTTTCTAAAGTAAACAAACAGAGAACACAGAAAATACCATTCAGCTATACAGGCATACAATCACATAAGTAGAAGCTTTTCTGTAATGTTTTCAATCTCTAGCAGATACCACCAACTGTGGAGCGAAAATAAATTCCAGTAATCTGAAGACTTGTTTAAACATGTTTTAACAAGGCAATATAAGTACGCCAGGGGTGCTGTATTTACTTACTTCAGTGTCATTTACCCACTTGGCTTTCATTTTTGTGAGAAAACTAATTTCACCATGAGTAAAACTAGCATTGCTCACAGTGACTTACTGCTGTATCATATAAACCTGCTTTTATAATATCCCTTATTTTTAATAACCATATGTCTTTTTATTGATTGAGCAAGACCCAGAAATATTGCTATGCAACATTTCTCTTTTAATGGCCCAGGAACCAATTAAGTCTGATAGATTTGCATATCCACTGTATAATTAATGATTCATAACATACTCCTTTAAGTAACACATAATAATGCACCATGAGGGGTTAAAGAGCTTACTACAGAACTTCTTTAAGTCCTCATGGTACTCTGTAAGGCATAAAGTGAAGATGAGTGCCATATGCCCCCTAGACAATATAATTATGTCCTTTGAAAAAGTGCTACCCAAAGACTTTAGTTGCAATCATTTGCTTTCTCTGCACTGTAAATAAATAAAATCAGATAATATTAAAATACATATATACATTATTTTAATGATTTCATACTCACAAAGTAGCCTCACTGTTGTAGAATGCCTTAGGCCAATCAGCTTTTAAAATTTGTTTCCAACTTCATAATAAACTTTAACCCTGGAGATAGTTTCTGCACTGCTTTTTATCAATCATTTTGCTAACACAATGCTATAAGAGATTGCAGACTTAGTGTTCAGTTAGAAATCACAGTGTGTCATGGACAAACATATCAAGGTGCTTGATGATCCAGATGATTTTGAAGACCATGATCTACTAGCCATCTTGGACATTTGCCATAAATTGAACTTCTAGTCAGGACAGAACTAGAACACAGAAGTCCTGCTACACTCTGCTATACCAATATATATATTTGTGTCTGTTGTAGAGCAATGCTGAGTTTTAGTCTTTATGTCTGAGATATGGACTTGCTTGTTGCAGAAGGAAATAGTATCTTGGTTCTGTAGATGATAGTACTTCAAGTTATCAGCATAACCCGTGCAAATGCCATCAAAATATTTTTTAAATCTTCTTATTAATTTTTAAAGTTAAAAACAGAAAAAAATGAACATTAAAAGCAAAACAATCAAATAACTATATACAATGTCCATAACAAGATGATGTTCTTCGTTCCACATTGCTGCAGTCCTTACTATTGGGTAGTCCGCTGTCCAGTCGGCCCGAATACCAGAGTATATGGCTGACGTCGGTCAGGGCGCATTAGACTGACGTCAGTACGTCAGGGTACTAATGCGCATGACCGACGTCATATCCTCAGTCTTTTTTGCCGCATGGTCCGATGCAGAAGCAGTTTTGCGAGTGCAGGTTGGCGTTCTGAAATATTTCCGAAACCGGAGTTTCAGACCAAATCAGAGTTGGCTAAGTACCCGTTGGGAACATTTTGGTTTTTCTTGCCTCAGTATTTAACCGGATGTCAGAAAAAGTGAATAACTGTATTTCTTGTGGGAAACAGATACCTCATAGGGATTAGCATACCTTGTGTATACCTTGTTTAGGGCCTGAGCACGGCGTTGTTGGTTGCCGCTCTTGTGCTAGGTTTAACAAACGCACTATTAAGAGGAGGTTAGACTGTGCCAGGTTAGTGTTTGGGAAGCGTTGCAATTATAAAATGCCGTCGGATGCTCCGGCGCCCGCTTCAAGAAGCGCAAGGACAAACACCCAAGCCTAGGGTTGATGAACCGGCAGTCCCGGACGTCGGTTCTTTAGAAGGCTCAGTGGAGCCAGAGGTTTTGCCAGGAGTTTCTATGGAGTCTCAGGCAGAAACTTTACTGTTACAGGATGTGCCTTCTCAGGAGGTAGGCCAGGCTGAGGTGGCTTCGCAGGTAACTGTTCTTCCCTCTCTTCCCAAGGTAGTTAGAGCCTCTCCTTCTGTTGCCAAAACTTCTTTGAGAGGTAGGCCAAGTTCAGCTTCAGTGGGGGCTTCTCCTAGCATTTGGGTTCTGTACCTAAGAAACATATGCTTAAAATGGCAGAAGATTTGATTACTATGATTAGAGGTTCTATGCCCCCTCCTGATAAGAGGCCCAGGGTGGAACCGGAGTTTGATAGTTTTGAACAGTGTTCAGAGGCTTCTGAGTCTTCTGTGGAAGATTTGCAGGAGTATCCTCCTTATTCTGATTCTGATGTGGATGATTCCACTCCTACAGCTTCTCCTCCTGAGGATTTCTCATTTTCAGAGACTCTGCATTCCATGAGGGAGCACTTTAAATGGGAAGGCCAGGATTACTCTGATTCAGGAAAAGGCTTAGGGAATTCTTGTTTTTACCCCAGCATAGGCCCTTAGCTATACCTCCTGTGTTGAATGTGGTGGAAGATGTTTTTGCAGAAGCTTCCCTGAACCCTGACTCTTTGCCTCCTGCTCCTGTTAAACCCGATAGGTACTATAGGGTGCCTGAAGCTCATAAGTATTTGTTTAAGAGTCCTAGGGCGGACCCAGAAACTGTTTCTCAGGGGCCTAAAGGTGTTAAGGCCTCTGTGGTTAAAAATCCTGTTCCCACTGATAAAGAGGCAAGGGCTTTGGATAGGTGGGGAAAGAAAGTGTATACTTCTTCCACTCTAGCCATGAGGCGTTGAATTGTCAGTTTCACATGCTAAAATATCAAAATTATCTCCTTTCACAATTGAAATCTAAGGTGGATGCTTTGGCGGAAGGTATTGAGTGTAAAGAGTTACTGGATTTGGTTCATGTGTCTGAACAAGTGGGTAAGCATTCTTTGCAATGTGGTTTTGATGCTGTACAGGCCTCCTCGAGGGTGGCTGCCACTAGTTCTGTTCTTCGCAGGCATGCCTGGTTGAGGATCAGAATTTAGCTGAGCATGTTAAGACAAGGATTTTGGATGCTCCTTTACAGTCTGATGTGTTGTTTGGTTCGCCTGTGGAAGCAGTTTTAAAGAAAATGGAGGACAAAGCTAAGTCTATGCAAACTGTTAAAGATTTTTGCAGGTGCAGCCACCAAGTTTAGTAGAAATTGGCCTGCTAAGGGGTGGACATATCCTGCTTATGATTCCCAGTCTAGGGGTAGGTCTAGACGTGGTAGGGGCAGAGCTCAAGGTTCTTTTAGGCCTAGAACAGGGAGTTCACCTGCTCAGACTTCTGGTGAGGGCAGGGTCAGTCCTTTCGTAAACAGACCCAATGACCTGCCTTTTCAGCTGCCAGTAGATTCTCGTCTGGTAGCTCCTTTGGGAGGAAGACTGTCTCTTTTCAAAGGAAATTGGGATTTAATTACTCAAGACAGATGGGTGTTGGATATCATTCACCACGGTTACAGGTTTTATTTCCATACAATGCCTCCTTTCAAAGGCATGCCAGACGTTCCTCCTCCACAAAGAAAAGAGGCTCACAAGCAAATTTCTCAGTTACTCCAGATGGGGGCCATTCAGCCAGTTCCTGTATCAGAAAGGGGCCTAGGATTTTATTCTCGCCTGTTCCTAGTACCAAAGAAGGGGAACATGTGGAGACCAATTTTAGATTTATCTCTCCTCAACACTTATCTGGACATTCCCAAGTTCAAGATGTTGACGTTACAACAGCTTTTACCTCTGCTGGGCAAAGATCACTGGATGGTAACTTTAGATCTCAAGGAAGCTTACCTTCATGTGCCTATAAGGCTAAGTTGCAGGAAGTATCTGCGGTTTCGAGCTGGAAATTCTCATTATCAGTTCTCTGCATTGCCCTTTGGCTTATCTACTGCGCCCAGAGTATTCACAAAGGTTCTGGCTCCAGTGATAGCTTACTTCAGGCTACAAGGAATTCAAATCTATCCTTACTTGGACGACTGCCTGATTCTGGCTCAAGAAAAGGAAGACCTTCTACAGCATCTGGAATATGTTATAGCAGTGCTAAGATGCCTAGGGTATTCTGTGAACGAAATAAAGTCCAGTCTAGTACCCTCTCAAGACATGTGCTTTCTGGGTGTGAGACTGAATACAGCAGCCCAGATGGCCTTTTTAACCCCGGACAAACAAAAGAGTCTATCACTTTACTTCCATCAACTATCTCATCAGTCCGTGCTGACTGCAAGGACAGTCCTTCAAGCATTAGGGTTCATGGCATCTTGTATTCTGGTGCTTCCCAATGCCAAACTGCATATGAGGAAGCTACAATGGTATCTCAAAATGTATGGACACAGCACTGCCAGGATTTGGACACTGTCATTCAAATAATACCTTGCCTTCAAAAAGAATTTTGTGGTGGGCTCAGGAATGTCACCTAAACAAGGGACTCTCTGTGACCCGGCCAGAGGCGAGTCAGATTTTAACGACAGATGCCTCGGACATTGCTTGGGGAGCTCATCTAAATGGAAAGTGGATACAAGACAAGTGGCCTGCCAGACTACAGCATCTACATATCAACATGAAGGAGATGTTAGCAGTCCAGTTTGCATTAATGGCTTTCAAGGAGTTACTTCTTCCAGGGCAGGTGTTGATTCTAACAGACAACACAACTGTCATGTGGTACATCAACAAGCAAGGGGAACACATTCTTATCCTCTATGCAGGCAAGCAATGATTTTATGGGAGACTGCTAAGCTTGCAACTAACTCTTCAGGCAAGGTTTCTGCCGGGAGCACAGAACTCCTTAGCAGATGTGTTAAGCAGACAAATCATGGATCCCCACAGTGGAAACTGGATCTTCATGTATTTCAGAAATTGACAGTGTCATGGGGAACTCCAGACATAGATCTGTTCGCTTCTCCACTAAACCACCAGCTGCCAAAGTATTGCACAAAGGGGTTTCATCACACAGCTTGGAAAGTGGATGCTCTGTCTTTCAGTTGGAAAAACCTTCATGTGTATGCCTTTCCACCTCTGCCTCTTCTTCCAAAGGTACTATTAAAGGTCAGACAAGACAGGCCAAGGATGATTTTGATAGCTCCAGATTGGCCTCGGCAACACTGGTACCCACTACTACGGAGTCTGGTAAAGAAGCCTCCATGGCCTTTACCTCTGATTTCTCATCTGTTATCTCAGAAGGACGGTCATCTGCTCAATGTCAAGCTTCACTCTCTTCATCTAACAGCCTGGCATATTCTGTGTTGAAACACAGCAGGTCTCAACTTCCTCAACAAGTTTTAAATGTGATTATGGAAGCTAGAAGACCTAGTACAAGGAAAGTGTCAGAAAAATGGAAGAGATTTTTATTTTGGAGTACAGCAAAGAATTTGGAGATTTCTGAGCCTAATTTGAGTGTGGCTCTTCAATATCTTACTGAGTTATTGGACAAAGGTTTGTCCTTCTCTTCCATTAAGATTCATGCTGCAGCAATTTCAGCTCAATATGATTGTGACCCACCATTGTTTTCGCATCCTTTGTTCAAGCAGTTTCTTAGAGGGGCAAAGAATATAAGACCCCACGTAGAGCTCCTACTCCTGCTTGGGATCTCAATTTTGTGTTGGAAAAACTTACTCTACAACCTTTTGAGCCTGCGGCTACTGCTGAATTGAAATACTTGTCATGGAAGACTGCTTTTCTGTTGGCTATTACTTCTGCAAGAAGGGTGTCTGAGTTGCAGGCCCTTATGGCAGTAGAGCCCTTTTGATTTTCCATAAGGATAGGGTATCATTACGTACTAATCCTTCCTTTATGCCTAAGGTGGTTTCTAGTGTGGCTTTAAACCAAACTATTCATTTGCCTACTTTTTATGCAGACCCCCAAAATAAAGGGGAAAAGATTTTGCACACTTTAGATGTACACAGGCAATTGCGTTATTATTTAAGCAGGACTAAGGATTTTAGGCAGTCTCAGCAGTTGTTTGTTTCTTTTGCTTTGAGTTCGCAGGGCAAGCCTGTGTCAAAACAAACTATTTCTAGGTGGATTGGCTTTTGCATTGCATTTTGTTATTCCCATCATGGCAAGGAGATTCCAGCTGGGATTAGGCCTCATTCCACTAGGGCTACTGCCACTTCAACAGCATTTCTAAGGGGTGGCAACTAAGGATATTTTGGAGGCAGCTACTTGGAGTTCAGTGCATACTTTCTCTAAGCATTATCACCTTCCTATCTACTCTAAGTCTAGGGCTGGTTTGCCACAGCTGTTTTGCAGGGCATGTTGTCAGCTCCTACTTCTTTATGATTTGCCAGCCTCCCTTACCTCTGCTTTGGGATTCTACCCAATAGTAAGGACTGCAGCAATGTGGAACGAAGAACATAGTACAGTTTTGTACCTACCATAAATGTAGATGTTCGAGGATCCACATTGCTGCAGTCCAATTTCCCTCCCTCCTTCCCTCTGTGTTTAGGGGTGGTTGTGTAGGTGAGGTTATATGTTGATATTTTTGTATATATTGTACATAATTTTGGTGCAGGTATTTTGGCCTTGTCTTTTTAGGGTCTTCTGACATCTGGGGCAAGAAAAGACTGAGGATATGACGTCGGTCATGCGCATTAGTACCCTGACGTACTGACGTCAGTCTAATGCGCCCTGACCGACGTCAGCCATATACTCTGGTATTCGGGCCGACTGGACAGCGGACTACCCAATAGTAAGGACTGCAGCAATGTGGATCCTCGAACATCTACATTTATGGTAGGTACAAAACTGTACTTTATAATATGAATAACTGGCTATGTCAATGTATCAAGCCTGGCTAACTCTCTCTAGAATGTGTAAAAATCTGTTAACCAGTTTACTGTGTAATTTAATTTAATCCTAACTTGTGCTCAGGATTAACTCTAACCTGTGGAACATGTTTAACTTGCTTACTTTTGTAATCTCTGTAAATAGTCTATTTGTAATATGTAATGCTGGTATTATGTAATGCTGTATCTGCTTAGCCTTGGAGCTTTTCTCCCCGGGCCTCCGCTGAAAATGGACATGCATCTAGTCGGACTATCCCGGTCAACAAATGTAAAATAAATAAATAAAATAAAATAACCATTAATATTTCTCTAGTAGATAATTTTTTGCCAATATAAATATTGATATGTAACATCTGATATTGCCATTTTAACAGTTTGCAATTCTTTGTTGTATACACACTTAGCTAAAACAACAAACTCATTAAAAGAGAGGAATTATTTACTTTTCCAGTTCTTTGTAAAAATGTTCCTGTCTATAGCCAGAAAAGACCAAAGGAGAGGCACATGGTCTTCATGTTTCACTGTTGCAGTCATCACACTTGGGTTATCTGCCTGCAGGTAGCCCTCAGTCGGCCCGAATACCAGAGTCTTGGGATTTCTGCGTCGGATGCTGTCGCCTCTTCCATGACGTCAGGGGTATAAAACATGCAGCCGATGCCATTATATCAGTCTTTCTTGCTGTGAAGGAGCCTGAAGCAGAAGCAGTTCACAAGTGCCGGTCAGCCGCTACCTGAAATTTTCATTTTTCGAGTTTCAAACCTGAAGTCTTCTAAAGCTAAGTACCTCATTGGGGATCCTTTTTTCTTGCTCTAACCGATGTCAGAAAAAGTTAACAATTGTCTTGCCTGTGGAAAGCAAATACTTCACAGTGATTTTCATTCTTACTGTGTCACATGTTTAGGCCCAGACCACGACGTACCTCGCTGTCGGTTTTGTGCCTTGTTTAACACCTGAACTATTCATTGTTGGGCAATCTTTGTCGCTAAATTCTTTCGCTCTCGTTCTCCATATTCCGAAATGGCTTCGATAAGCCATCCGACTACCAATCTTCCGAAAAAACATAAAGATAAAGACAGAGACAGACCACATAGGTCCAAAACTGCTGACGATGCTTCCGTTAAGCTAGTCGCCAGTCCACCGGTACTCAGTGAGGCACCTTTGCAGCTCCTGATGCCCACTTCTACAGATTCGCAGGCCTCTGCTGAGACCCATTCGGAGTCCAGTATGCTGCAAGATGCTTCTTCGATTATGGAACCTGCAGATGTCTCTACCTTGGATGGGTCCGGAGCCGCTGTGCAGGCACCGGCTTTTGAAGGTGTATTCCAACCTACCGATGTTCATATTAAACCGACAACTTCGTTTTTAGCTAAAACTACCGAGTTTCTCAGGCCCAGAGTTCACACTACGCCTAGAAAACCGATGACCAAAGCGCATGCTCAAGCTCCCATGCCACAAAAACAAATGCTTAGAATGGCTGAAGACCTTATTACTTTAATTAGGGGAAGCCAGCCTTCCTCTGCTAAAAGACAAAAAACTGAGTTTCCTTCTGATTCTACAGACCAGGAGTCCGATGACTCTGACCCTTCTGATTACCAGGACATATCCTTATCAGCCTATGAGGATTCAGATGCAGAGGACTCCATTCCCTCTGCCTCCCCTCCAGAGGATTTTTCTTTTGGTGAAACCTTGCATACTTTAAGAGAGCATTTCTCCTGGGAAAGCCAGGACTATCCTACGTCCAAAAAGAGGCTCAGAGAATTTTTAGCGTTGCCTCAGCACAGGCCTCTAGCTATATCCCCTTTCCTGGATATTGTAGATGATGTCTTCATGGAATCCAGTCTTACTCCATACACTTTACCACTGGCCCCTAGAAAACCTGACAGGTACTACAGAGTACGCGACTCTCACAAATTTCTCTTTAAGAATCCTACTGCAGATCCAGAGACCATTTCTCAGGGACCTAAAGGTATTAAGGCTACTACAGCCAAAAAACCTACCCCTTCAGACAGGAATTTCAGAGCTTTAGACAGATGGGGTAAGAAGGTATATACCTCTACAACTCTGGCCATGAGAGCATTGAATTGCCAGTTTCACATGTTGAAGTACCAGCAGCATGTTATGGAACTAATTAAACAAAAAATGGTGTTACTTCCAGATTGTGCAGAAAATAAAGATTTACAAGAGTTAATGCATTCTGCAAACCAAGTTAGTAAACATACTTTGCAGTGTGGTTTGATGCCCTAGAAGCATCTTGCAGGGCTGCAGTCACTGGGTCTGTACTGAAAAGGCATGCTTAGCTGAAGGAACAAATCTTGCCAGATCATGTCTAAGCAAAATTACTAGATGCTCCTTTAAATCAGGACCTTTTGTTTGGAACCAAAGCAGAAGAAGTTCTTAAAAAGATGGAGGAAAAAGCTAAATCTATGCAAACTGTCAAAGTATTCTTACAGGGGCAGCAACCTAGATTCAGTAGGCATTGGCCTTCTAAAAACTGGCCCTTTCCAGCCCCTTCCAAGCCTTCTCAGTCCAAACCCAGGGGACAAAGACCACCTAGACTACAGTCTCAGGGTATGCAGATATCTAAACAATGGAGTGCTCCCACCTCAAAAACATGGAGTGGTAAGCCACCCCCTTATGGAAAAAGTTCACAATGACTTTTCAATTATCCTTCCCAGCCATGCCCAATTACTTGTGCCCCAGTAGGAAAATTTGCCCTTCATACAAAAACCTGGATGTCCATTACTCAGGATCGATGGGTTCTAAACATTGTATCCCAGGGATGCAGATTTTACTTCCATTCACTGCCAACCCCAAACGGGTTTCCAGACCTTCCTCCAAACCTGTGGGCAGAGACTCAAAAGCAAGTACTTTCCCTTCTCAATATCAGGGCTATTCAACCTGTTCCAGTAGAACAAAGGGGACAGGGTTTCTACTCCAGAATGTTCCTGGTGCCCAGAAAAGAGGGCTCTTGGCACCCTATCCTGGATCTATCAATTCTCAACACCTTTCTGGTGGTTCCAAAATTCAAAATGCTTACCCTGCAACAGCTTCTCCCTGTGCTAACCAAGGATGCCTGGTTAGTCACCCTAGACTTAAAAGAAGCTTATCTGCACTTCCCCATAAGGGAGTCTTGCAGGAAATATCTATGTTTCAGGGCAGGCTCTATGCACCATCAGTTCTCTGCACTATCCTTTGGCTTATCAACTGTGCCCAGAGTATTCACAAAGTGCCTGGCTCCAGCCATTGCATACTGCAGGCAGAGAAATATTCAAAATTTCCCATACCTGGATGATTGCCTGATTCAGGCTTATAGTCAGGAATTGCTGCTTCAGCACCTGACAGTTGTAAAAAGACTCCTAACTTCTTTGGGGTACATCATCAATGAAAAGAAATCACAACTGGTGCCCAGTCAAAAAATTGTATTCCTGGGAGCAAGCTTGGACACAGCTTCTCAGATGGCATTCCTCACTCCAGAAAAGCAGGTCTATTTGACCAACTACTTCGAACAAATGGCCACCAAAACCCAGCTATCTGCAAGGAAAATCTGCAAGCCCTAGGATTCATGGCCTCATGCATTCTGCTAATTCCATATGCAAGACTGCATATGAGGAAACTTCAGTGGTACTTAAAAAGTCTTTGGTGTCAACATTCTCAGGACCTGGAAACAGTGATTCCTATCATACCTTGTCTAAGGGCAGAGTTCCTTTGGTGGGTAAAAGTATGCAACCACAACACGGGACTGCCCTTCACTCAACCCCTCACTGCCCACACCCTGACAACAGATGCATCAGACTATGCATGGGGGGCTCACATGGCAGGCAAATGCATTCAAGGTAAGTGGAGCCCAGGGCAAATTCTCCTGCATATCAATCAAAAAGATATGCTAACTGTACAGAATGCTCTGACAACCTTCAAATACTTAATCCTTCCAGGACAGCTGCTGATAAAGACAGACAACACCACAGTTATGTGGTACATAAACAAGCAGGGGGGAACCCACTCCTACCCACTCTGCAGGTTAGCCATGGCCCTGTGGAATACAGCCATGAGCAACCAAGTGCACCTACAAGCTCAGTTCCTGCCAGGAAAACAAAATTCACTGGCAGACAACTTAAGCAGACATCTACTGGACCCACATGAGTGGAAATTGGAGCCCAACTCCTTCAAACTTCTAATCCAGAGGTGGGGGACACCGGAGGTGGACTTCTTTGCCTCTCCCGAGAAACACCAGTTGAGCACATTTTGCACCAGGAACCCTCACAGCAGGGCCTGGAAGGTGGATACCCTATTCTTCACATGGGAAAACCTCTCAATTTATGCCTTTCCCCCTCATCCCCTCCTCTCAAAAGTACTACTCAAGATCAAACAGGACAGGCCAAGGGCAATTCTTATTGCCCCAGACTGGCCGCGCCAGCACTGGTACCCACTCCTACGCAGTCTGACAACAGTGTCACCCTGGCACCAACATCAGACAACCTCCCTGCTGACTCAGCAGGAGGGACAGATTTGGCATCCACAGTTGCAAACCCTAAACCTTGCAGCCTGGCTTATACCCCGAATACACCACCAGTAACCCTCAGCAAACAGGTGCTGGACATCATTCTTGAGACCAGAAGGCCTAGTACTAGGAAATCCTGTGCTGAAAAGTGGAAAAGATATTGTTCTTGGAATCAGTCTCAAGGAAAGGACACAGCAGTGCCCTCCTTACCTCAAATCCTGGATTACGTAGCAGAGCTGCTCCACGGAGGCCTATCCTTCTCCTCCATTAAGTTTCATGCCTCTGCCATCTCAGTTCATTGTAATACTGAGCCACATCTCTTTTCGCACCCTCTCATCAAACAGTTCCTGAGAGGGGATAACAATTTAAGGCCCCCTAGAAGAGCTTCCACCCCTGCCTGGGGCCTTAACTTTGTACTGGAAAAGCTCATGCTTCCCCCTTTTGAACCTTCTGCTTCAGCAGAGTTAAAATCCTTCTCTTGGAAAACAGCCTTGATTCTAGCCATCATTTCAGCTAGAAGAGTGTCTGAATTACAGACACTAATGGCTGTGGAACCCTTCATTATTTTCCATGCTGACAGGGTTTCCCTCAGGACTAACTCATCCTTTATACCTAAAGTGGTGTCCAGTGTGGCTCTAAACCAATCCATCCATTTGCCAACCTTCTTCCCTAATCCTCAGAATAAAGGGGAAAGGATCCTGCACTCCTTGGACGTGCACAGACAGTTCAGGTTCTACCCTGACAGGATTAAACCTTTCAGAAAATCTGATCAGCTTCTAGTCAGCTTTGCTTCAGGGCAGAGGGCAAGACCATTTCAAAGCAAATCATTTCCAAATGGATAGCACACTGTATCCATTTCTGCTACAAGCACCATGGAAAACCTACTCCACAGGGGATCAGAACACATTCCACTAGGACTACTTCCACCTCTACAGCATTTCTCAGGGGAGTCCCTACCAGGGACATTCTAGAAGCTGCAACCTGGAGTTCTGTGCACAACTTCACCAAGCATTACCACTTACCTATTTTTTCTAAGTCCAGAGCTGGATTTGCTACAGCAGTCTTACAAGGCCTGCTAGCCAGCCCTAACACTTCTTGACTGCCTCCTCCCTTCCTCAGCTTTAGGAATCAAACCAAGTATGATGACTGCAACAGTGAAACACGAAGATCATAGTACAGTTGTATACACTTACCATAAATGTAGATGTTCGAGTGTATTCACTGTTGCAGTCCTGGTTTCCCTCCCTCCAGACTCCTGGTTTCTCTTATCATTTCTACCTATCCTCTTTGTGGCCATTTTCAATCGCAGTGGTATTTACTTTTTACTGATGCTGTTCCACACAGTATAATAGCTTCCTATTTCGGGGGCACCTGACATTTGGGGCAAGAAAAACTGATATAACGGCGTCGACTGCATGTTTATACCCCTGATGACTTGACGTCATGGAAGAGGCGACAGCATCCGATGCAGAAATCTCAAGACTCTGGTATTCGGGCCGACTGAGGGCTACCTGCAGGCAGATAACCCAAGTGTGAGGACTGCACCAGTGAATACACTCGAACATCTACATTTACGGTAAGTGTACAGAACTGTACTTTTTTCCCTGCATTATTTAGCAGTCTGAGAGGAATTTTGTAGACAGCATAATACCTTGTATACTCAAATTCTATTACAGATATTTGTGATTCTGTATTTTATACTGTTTTAATATGTTCTAACTAAAGAGTAGCAACTAAAGCTTTAAGTAAAATGGGATCAGTGAATTTTCATAATAGTGCAGTTGTTTGTAAAGGCTTTGTGAAAGGACTACAGTATGTTTTAATTCCTGCTCACATCTTGAGGGCAGTTGTTTCTCAGATTCAGTGGCAGATGGTAGACTACATCTTTGCTTTATTTCTTCATAATATATCAAGCTTATTCAGTCTTCCTCCTTGTCTTATTAGATGTACTTATCCATAGGGTACAGTGTGATGGAAGTCCATATTTGTCTCTTGTATGTAAGCTGTTCCGCTGCACTTTGTATCATTTTTTTTGCTTTTAGTCACTGCCTGAAACCACTTTGGTGATGACCTTCACTGCTACCACCACAAGACTATATCCCAGAGTATAGTAGCTAATATATGCATTTCAAATTGCTGGTATTATGGATGTTTGGTGAACCCCAAAATGTCACTCCAACTAATTCCAAAATGCAGAGTGAGTTGTTGACTACCTTATCATTACTACAATTGAGGCAGCCTAAAAGCAAGTATGTTTACCATTCACCATAAGCATCTGACCATGATTATTAAGAGCATTTTTGTTGTAGTTTTTGTGTTCACTTTTTTATGTGTTATCAATGTGCACAAACTCATCTTCATGAAACCCTGCTGAGGTAATCATAAACATAAAATACATGCAAATGCTGGGAACATTTAAAATAATTTCGTGTGTCTCAAGCTAACCATTCAAAGTCTGTTTCCTTAAAAAGCTGTAAATTACTAAATAAAATGTTGTGACAGCACAAGCAGAGAAGTATAGTGCACTTAAAAATGATTATATGTGGAGATGGTCAATCTAAGGCAGGGTAAAAATAAATCCGTATGTATTTATAGACATGACTTTCCAATATGGATAGTTTGTAAATCAAATAAATTCATGCATTCTAGCAATCTTGTTGTGTAAACTCCGAATCTGTGAAACTCTCTGCATTGGCCAGAGCCATGCCCAGTATTCCATCCTTTATGGCACTGTGCCACTTAGCTGACCTCTTCATAATCCAAGACATCAATAAATTCCTTCTCCCTCTCTTCCGTGTTTCTCAGAATCAAGCAGTGTATTCCTGCAAGATTCAGATCATCACTGCATATTACGCTCTTCATATTATACTAGTCCTATTCAGTGATGTCTCCTCCCTTCCTGTTCTTACACCTTAAATGCCAGGACACTAAACATAACTTCTCTGGCCCTACCCCCTTTCCTGATTTGATGTTTTTCAATCTTTCTGGCTTTTTTTGTTAGACATTTGTGAACCAGGTAAACCCAATGAATACCAGTGTCCCTTTTCTGGGGTGATGCATGAGACCTGTCTGGCTAAGTGACTTGCTTAGAGTAGCGCAGCAGGTAAATGGAGGTGGAAACAATCAAACCTTGTACCTTTGATACAGGAAGTAGCCCAGTACCCGCTCAGTGCTTTAATCACGTGCATTAAATGCCAGGCTTCACTTTTCTACTCCATCTCATCTCCTTTCTCTGTCATCCCTGAGCAACTTATTTCCAGGCTCCACCATGTCTCATCTCTCTTTGTCATTAGTCCACATTTCTGTGATACCAGCAATGTCCAGCCTGTCCTCCTGTATCCCGTGTTGCACCTCTCCTATCCTCCTGCTCAGAATCTGTGTTACACACTAAGAATACCCAGCCTTGCTGAGAAACAGAAGATTTAAGAGGGCATGGGGTCAGGCAGGTAGAGAAATACTGAGGGGGAATGCAGGTTAGATGGTAAAATACAGTGTTAAATGCACTTAAAAGGTAGACTATATGGCTGTTTGACAACTTCTGCTGTAAAGCAAATGTAAACAGGCTATTTATCATTTGTCATTCATATTTTTTCACACAACACAGTTGTGCTAATCAGGACTGGTTTATGAAAGTAGGGACGAATAGTACCCCTGGCTCTGAGCTCAGCAGTGCCTTACTGCACACTTTTACACTAAAGGAAGTTCTCCTTAGTGTGAATACATCTTCTGAGTTTAATTTTGTATACTTGTCTTTATAGCTGTTAGAACTAAGTTTTGCTAAGCAGTATCAACCTACACAAGAATACTTATGAATATCTTGGCAAGATTTCTGTTTTTATGAACAGGTATTATAAGTTTCTCAAAGTGGAGCTGAAAAGCTTATAATGACCGTTACATTTTATCTCTGTGCATGCAATGCATCAGGGCATAGGAATGGCAGCTCATACAGTTTGCAGCCATACTGTGATGACCTTAGTACAAAAGGCTCTGCTATTTTTCAGTACCTTAATAGTATTTTCTGTGATGATGAGTCATAACCTCAGACTTCGGCTTAATTTTTTTCCTCCTTCTACAGGGCTCAGGTTTACTTTACAGCTGCGCAGCACTGAGGGATTTCAGGTTGCTGACTCACTGATGTGTCAAGTTATTATGCAGATTAATAATCCCTGGTCTGTGTTCTGAGATTGCATTCAATAATTGAGAACAAACAAAAGAGGAAGGGGTCAAATACGGTAGTTGAACTTGTAGAAAATGTCAATCACAGACCCACGCAAGTATTCTTGTATTATCTATGTACTGAGTGCAGTGCTGTGAGGTGCTATTTTCTAGGTCTTACTTTTGGCATTCAGTGGACACCAGACGTCTTTGGGCAGCTGAATGACTTAGCTGCACTTTAGCTTGCAGTAGCAGAAAGTGACGTTGGTGCAGTGAGCTTCTGTCAGGCCTGGTAGTGTCTCTGCACGTTAGGTGACTCATCTGTTACGAATTCTGAGGCTAGTACTGAGCAGTCCTAAAGCAGGATTGCCTAAATTTAAATAGAGGAAAGTGTCCTTCTCATGGTTTTGTTAGTAGCTGATGCTTTTCTCAAACTTATTCAAAAGTGGACTTAAATGCTAAGTTTTGGTACAGTAGCAGATTAGGTCAAAGGTGAATGTTATGACCAGGTCTAAGCATACCTCCTTACAGTTGTATAGTTTTACTCAGAGACTAGTGATTTCTCTGAATCAAATTTATGTAAGTTGAGAGAGGGTATGTGAGGAAGGGAAAGCAGAGATCCATTTTAACTTTGCAGTTTAGAGGAGATTGTTTTAAAGCAGTTTTGGCAGAAGCAAGAATATCTCTCATAATTATTCTACCTTAAATAATTAGACTTTTTTAATTGTGGGGAATACCATTTTAACTTTCCTCTATGGAATCGGTTCCAAGTATGTGTGACCTCGAAACCCTCCTGCTGTAAAAAAACAAAACAAAAAAAAATGCATGTTCTCATAAGTTGTGATTGCATGAAACATTTCAATTGATAACATCTCATGGGTGCATCTTACTTGAGGTCATAACCATAGGCTATAGGATGCCACAAAAGAATTCTGAACATCTGCATACAGACAGTGACAATCTAGCTTTGATGTCAGTCCTTGATGTAAGGTGGTTGTATACATATGTGACATTCATAGTTAAGTCATACGGGTCCCTATTAATTTGACAAAACTTTAGCTTGTCGAACTACAAAAGATCGACAGCTAAAGATCAAAATGTCCAAACTGCGAACGATCAGCTAAGCACATTTTTTTCCCATGGAAAGAATTCACGTAGCCATTACACAAAACAAAAACCTTTCAACCTGAATTAAATGGGGGGCTGTGCGCCCCACCCCCCCTAACTAAATATACTAACTCCGAGATTGCTCCACATCGGGGAAAGGACAAAGTCCCGTTAACGGGCAAGTGAATTCTTTCCCTGAGAAAAAAATTTGCTTAGCTGGCCAATCGCGGTTTGGCTCTTTCGATCTTTAGCTGTCGATCTTTTGTAGTTCAACAAACTAAAGTTTCGTCAAATTAATAGGGACTCAAGTCATACAATACATGACTAAGAATGTGGTTGTGTACACATGTGACATTCATATCCAAGTCATACAGTACATGAGTAAGAATGTGGTTGTATACATATGTGACATTCATATCCAAGTCATACGGTACATGACTAAGAATTTCAGTGAGCATGACAGCACTGACCTTCATTTAAATACCATATTCCTATAGTTTTACTAGTTTTTGATTTACTTTCTTTTTTGTCACTATGTTTTTTTTTGTTCTTAGTTAATTTATGCCTTTTACCTCTCTGCAGTTCATAGGTTCATAGATGTGTACAAGGCCAATGACCAATGGTGCCTTTTTAAAACTAGCCACGCATCTCTGATAAAATTTGGTCCCCTTGGTATTGTAAGCAGGTGCTTGGGAGATAAAACAATTACAAAGCAGGGACCTGGGAAAAGAACATTTACAGGATACCTGTGTTCTTAAAGACATAGGTGCCAAACCAGGGGTGAATTTCCTCACCCAGTTGACAAAGTTACACTTGAATTGGGTTAGGGAGGAACAACACTTCACATATATTGGGAAGCCTGTTACAGAGAATAGGTAGTTTTTAGGATACATACCTGTCTCCCCAGCAGGTCCTATTTATATCACAGACAACGTTTAAGACTTTAGAACGGGTAATTTTGGTGTTGTTTGTTTTGTGGATTTCCAAGAGGTCCATCAGAGTGTGGTCTGATTATGTCTTGCATGTCAGACATAGTTTTATCCTCAACAACCTGTAGGAGATAGAATACAGGGAGAGAGCTTTGAGGTGGTCCGCATAGGACATGTAAATTACACCTGTATTCTTTTAGTGAGGAACCTCTGTGGACATTCCAGTTGTTGGATATGCCTGGTTAGGTACATACCAAAGGGGGCATTGTACTTGATGATGAGTCTGATGAGTGTTGAGTACAGAGGAACAATGACTCCTTGGACTTAGATGCCATACCTTTATTTACAAGTTGCACAAGAAAAATGATTTCCTCACTACCAAAACACATGGGGAATGTCAAATGCTAGATTACTGTCTACATGTGTCCTTAAGTCCCTGACTCCTGGGTCAACCCCTATGGGTGTATTGTCAATATTGGCAGTGCATACACTCTACCCCCCCCCCCCAACACTCACCAATTAACTTTCTTATTACCTCCTCCCCTCTCTTTCTTCCATCCATCTATCAGACTTTTCCTAGCATTTCTTCCTTCCTTCAAGCTTCCACTACTTCTGCCACTCTGTTCTCCTATCTTGCATCCCTTTTTTCCCTACTACCCCTTAAAACATGTTTACTATCTACATTTTATTTATTTTATTTATTTTGCATTTGTTAACTGGGAGAGTCTGACTGGATACAGGTCCATTTTCAGCAGAGGCCCGGGGAGAAAAGCTCCAATTACATTCAATTTTAACATTAAAAGCCATTACTTGTGACATTCATTACAAGCAGACTAACACTGTGAAACTAAGTGACACATATTGTTTCTCCCTTTCTCCCCCTTACCTGTTATAAAATGAAAATCTCACCTATCAACCTCCCACCCACACTTAACCACCCTCTCATCTGCACTGACAAACCTTACCCCGACATAACACCACCTACTCTTTTTGAACTTTCACACTTTCAAATACAGACCACTTCACACCTACTGCTACCCTCACAAAGTAAAGTTCAAACAACAAATAGATAAATGTAAGCCCCCAGCTCTGTATATTTGTTTTAAGAAAATCTTCTTAAGTGGAGATATCCATCCTAACCCTGGCCCTAACACCCTTCATAACCAAAATACCAACCGCATTTCCATTTTTCTCCCCAGTTCTAAACAATCTACCAGAACCTATTATCCCCCTTAACATGTGTAGTCTACTTAATAAAATCTGTGAATTTCACTCTTGGATTGCTCATTACTCCCCTGACATAGTAATTCTCACAGAAACCTGGTTCAAACCTAATATCAATGATACTGAAATTCTCCCTCCTGGCTATAGTATTTTCCGTGCTAACAGGATATGCAAAAAAGTTGGTGGCGTAGCTATATTATATTCTAACAATCTTACCTTCTATCCACTGTCTATATCCCCCCAACCCTCAACTGGCGGAACTTATACTTACCAACTGTAGACTAAATAGTCACAAAACATTATGTGTTGTAGGCATCTATATCCCTCCTGGGAATAATATTCCCATACCTGAAAATGTTCTCTCCTGGTCCTCCAACTCTATCTCCAATTAAACTATAATTCTTGGTGATGTCAGTATCGATTGTCAAACCTTAACCACTGACTTCCCCTCCTCATGGCTTCACTCAACTTATTACCACCTTTACCCGTTACAATGAAACCACTAATACCGGCAAAACAGTACCACTAATCCCAACATAAGAATCAGGTCACAGGGTCTGTGATGATCATTGACCTTATCCTAGTAGATGCCTTGAAGAGCAACTAGACCAGTCAGGAAGGTCCTACACAGATACTCACTGCCCAGACAGAAAGAGTCTTGAATTAATGATGGTCTGCTCCTTCTACAGCCAGGAGCAAAACAGTAGCTCAAATTCCAAGTTGGCTTCTATGAAGCAGTTGTCAGTCTTTCTGGTGACCAACAGTCTCCAGGAAATAATGTCCTTATGCTCCTTCTTTCACCAGGAGTGAAAGAGAAGCACCAACCCCAAGATGACTACTGAGAGGTGCAATGTGGGCTCTCCATTGCTTGGTGGTCTTGGACCAGATGTTGCAGATTTTAAAGGTAAGGTGGAAAAAATGGGTTAACATCATAAGAGTTGCAGTGTGCACTGAGCAGTTACATACGAAAGAGGAGGTAACTTCAGCTTTAGCAGACTAAGGGAGTGGTGTGTTCATTCTTCTTTCAAAAAGCATAACCATTGCAAAGGGTTTTTTTTCTTGTAGCATTTTGGTGTTAAAAATGTGACTGTCAGCTAGGTCTGGATCATAAGGAACATTTTCTGTTCAGTACAAAGGCATACGATGGACTATCTATAGGTCTTACTACCATCTTATGAGGAGGAGACTGGTCTTATGTTGTCAGCATATAAGATTTTTCACCTCTTCAAATAAGCCTGTATCTCACAGGTGGACATAGAACTAGCAACGAAGTCTCCAAGAAAAATGACTTCATTATTAGGGGGGGGGGGTGTTAAGATTTATTTTTCCATGGTAGCTTCATCTGCAGTAAGCTTTGTGGTATATCTGATGGTGACACTAAATAATGTGAAACCTCTACTCTTTCTGTAAGGTGACCTACAGCTCTACATCTGATTTTTTGTCTCGCTCAGGACAACACTGTTGATGTTATTTTTCACTAGTTTCTTAGCAATATTACAGGCATTTTTGGTTGTTCACTATTCTAGTTCCTATGAGGGTATGAACATTCCTGACCACACAGAGCAATCCCATTCGCTATCCAGCCAGGAGAAAGCAAGAGCCCAAAAGAGATGGATCTGTGACACAACCAGTTCTGGAGAAACTGAATGTTGTTACATACTCCAAATTAAAACATGTCATATGACCATGGTAAATCCATTTGTAATGTACAGCCAGAAAATAGCTTTCTAGATGGCAAAACGCAGTTTAAATGGGAGTTACTGTGTAAAGCAAAGTCATGGCTGTACATAGAATGCAGTGATGGTAGACCCGAAGGAATAATAAAAGCTGCTGTAGGTGCACAAGCTGAGCTCCAGTGAATAGGAACAATTGTTTATTAATCATCTTTTATTCTCTCACTGCTGTTGTGTCTTGTGTGCGTAGAAGAGGACATAACTAAGGATTCATTTAGGTTTAAACAGGAAATGGTCAGGTTGAACACACAGTATCCACCTAAATAGTCAGTCTAGGTTCTAGTTTTTAGTGAATTTCTGTGAAGTATTACATGACATAATGATGTGCTCATTGGTGGAAAGCACTTAAACTTGCTCCGCTGTCTTCACAGGTTGGAGATATCATCACATTTTTGTTGTTTATTGTAGTTCAGCAGCATTTTGATCAGCATTTCTTAAACTATCCAAAACTGAACAGTCATTGTTAATGAATCTACACCGTTTAGGCTGGCTGGAATGAGCTGCACAGAATATAATATCATTAATAGTTACATGTTCACCCCATATACAGGACCCAACAGGCATTATCAGCTCCCCAGTTCCCTCCCCTGACAAAACCAAATGAAGATTTAATAGTGTGATTATACTGATAAGAAACACGTTTAGTTCTGTTTCACTGTTTTACAGTAACAAAATATACTAGGGCATATATCCAAGCCTAGTGTATGTCATTTTTTTTTCATTAATCACTCCCTTATAGTAAGGGCTGCTTGTGTGTGTGTGTGTGTGTGTGTGTGTGTGTGTGTGTGTGTGTGTATGTGTGTGTGTATAATATGAGTGTGTGTAGATAGATATGGAATGTGTGTGTTTCCATGCTCTTATATACGTATCTATATCTATATATGTATATCTATCTATCTATCTTATTTATTTATTTATTTACATTTGTTTACTGGAAAATTCCGACTGGTGCACGCTCCACAGAAAGACATGGTAGACGGGAAAACAATAACAATAAAGCTATGTATATAGTAGAAGTGATCATGACATGGAGTAATACAGGAGCAAAATCGGTACCATTGAGTAGTAAGCTCTAATTACAAACATTGAGAAATAAGAAGTAAAACACAGTGCTACACATTTTCTAAACAGTAACTAGATAACAATAACAACAGACTAAACGAATAACTAAATCCTGGAAGGATTAACAAGCAGTGAGTAATCTTCAGTTCAGTTTTATAGTGATAGAGAGGATACTCTATCTAAATCTGGGAAAGGAAAGAAGGGTTGGTCGGGGTTTGGACAAGGACAAAGCCAGTAAGAAATTAGGGGAGAATTAAGTGCAGTCTTGAAAAGACTGCAGGAAGGAAGGGTAGTTATGGCAGTGGGAAAGTTGTTTCAGAGCTTGGATATAGCGCAGGAAAAAAAGTGCTTCACCTGCTGAGTTTTTGGCTTTGGTGACCTGGAGTGGATTTTTGTTGCAGGAGCGCAGTGGTCTAGAAGAGTGGTAGGGTTTGAGAATTGTATAGAGTGATGGGATACGGAGTGGGTGGTTTACTAGATTATGAGAAAAGGTGAGCTGAGTTTGGTGTAGGAGTTGTGGGAGTTCAAGCCAGTCTAGGTTTCTAAGGGAGACACAGTGGTGACTGCGGTAGGAGGCACCAGTGGCAAATTTTGCGATTTTATTGTAGCAGGCTTCGAGTTTGTGTAGGTCTGACTGTCTAAGATTAGTAACTATGGGTGATGCATAGAGTAGGGTGGAGATTAGTTGGGAATTGGCAATAGAGATTCTTGCTGGTTTGGTGAGGTATTGGTGGCTTCTATATAAAGCACCCATTTCTCTGTGAACTTTTTTTATTGTTACTGATATGTGGGTGTCAAATTTGAGATTATTGTCTATCAGTATGCAAGTAGTTTTGTGAGGGCAGTTGTTGAAATGGAGGTATTATCCTTCGCTTGAATATGAAATGTGAGGTGTTTGGGGTTGAATTAGAGGATTGGAAGATGAGTTTGGTTTTATTTTTATAAAGAGAGAGAGATGCTTGTGGATACCTATCTCTAAAGATGTGTATGTGTGTCTGTGCATCCACGACCTGTGGATGTAAGGGTATGTCCAGCATACCTCTCAATTTCTTAGAGCAAGAAATCTGGACAAGGCCATAAATAAAAGTGGGACAAAGGCCCAAAAATACGGACACTTTTCAAATACTGCTCTTAGAAACTTAGAAAGTTGATAGAATAACAGGTTTTGCATTAGCATTCATTTTCTGAAGGATATGAAATCTGAAAATCAAAGGTCTGTCATTATTTTCTAACTTCAGTCTTTATTTGCCAGAAAAAACACAATTTTATGAAAAAGGGACCAAAAACATGAGGCCAAAATCTGGACATTCTGCAAAAATCTGTACAGTTGATAGCATTGTCCAGAATACAGAGCTGTCTGTACTGTAAATATCGCGCTTCATATTGTCTGCTGCAGATAATTTGTGCAGATAATTTAATTTTGAAAGACAGTACCTTCAAAATTGCTTTAGGAAGGAAGCTGCATTTATTGCTGGCTACATTAGATTTCATGAAGAAATGGACAGTAATTCTCTTTGGGGTTAATCGTAAGGACCACTTGAACCAAAATAATATAGTAGTTACCTCCTTATTTAATCATGTCTGTGAGTAGAAATTTCTGTAAGCCCAATCTTTTTAATCAAATACATAAGTCTGAGCGTACAAGATACAAGTACATGAAATAACTCGTTTTGCAGACTCCTACGGAAGGAACATTACTTGGAAGAAGGTTTGTGGGCATAGTGAGCTCATGCAGTCCGCAACTGACACCTGCATCTGCTGATGCCATTTTGCCGAATAGTTTGCTGTAACTTATGTTTGCAGATTTTTTTAATAGCATCATTATAAAATAAGACTAATAATGGTCAGAAAAGCATCAAGTGCATTTATAAGATTTGATGCATTGTGAGATGATAACTACTGCTTGGGCTAAGCTGAATTTTGACTTTTTTCTCTCGAAATATATGATCATGAATAACTGAAGAAATATTCACATTAAAGTCTAATTTATTTAAAAGGTATTGGGATGGTTTGTATTAGACAGAATGCAAGAGGATGAGCTAAGTGATAAACTGCAGTCCAGGTAGAGACACTTGCATTCACATTTCGTAGGAGTGGGTTAGATAAGGAGGAACAGCAGGTGGACTGTTAGAAGTGAAGACCCATATCAGCTCTCTAAAATAAAAACAGATGTGACTGAACAGAGTAGGAGAAGTCAAGTACAAGACACTGGAACCACAGTGACACATTTGTCATTTGTTCAACTATGCCAGTTTTAGCAAGTTTTTATTATGCTAACCTTGGAGCTAACAGCTACAGAGATGACAGCTAAGTACAAGCTAACTACATTTGTTAACCAGATAGGTGAGTTGATCAGGGGACTCCTTTCATTCACGACCTGAGGCATATAGTATTTACAGGTCAGTTAAGCATATACATACAAGATAAGGATATATAATCGGCATACTTTGCAATAACCTATCGGTATAAAACAGACTACCATAAACAATTATCTTAAGTGCATAGTGTTGTTTCAATGGGCTGCTTATGCACATTTTGTGTGTACAGCGTGTATGGTATTATTTTTTCCAGCGTATGTGAATGAGGATAACTTACAGTGGTAGTAGTTTAAGTCTTTTTTTCATTTGATTTTGCTTTACTTGTGCTTGTTCTGTTAGTCTGTTTTAGAGTTGGGTGTTTATTTTTTCTCCAAAGGGTTCATTATATTGCTGGTATATGCTGTGTAGATTTAGTCCATACTTTTTTAATGTCTTTTTATTAATATTTCAATGTTTGGGATTATTTTGAGTGAACTCTGTTGTTACATTGGGCATGTTTCTGTAAGTTTTTTTTTTTCTGCAGTAATACTGCGGTGGTGGTGCTGCAGTAGCATTGTCACCTCACAGTTAGACGTTGCCCGTTCAATTCTCAGTTAGAGCGTCTTCTGTGTAGTGGCATGCATGAATGGGCATTCCTTCGTTGAAGGTTGTGCATTAGGCCCGGCAAGCCAGTACGTAAAAATCTACTGCCAATCATTAGCGGACCAGAGTTCCACTGTGGCGACCCCTAACCGGGAAAAGCCGAAAGACACAAACAAATGGAAGGTTTGTTTTTATTTTTTGCTTTAGTATTGAGTTGGAGATTTTTTAATGGAAGTAATGCCATAGGTTTTGGTGGTGTGGATAGAGTATTTACATAGTTTTTGAAACAAAACACATATTCTAGATCTCATTTTAATGTTTCATTTTACGCGTGCATGTATGCATGTATAACTATAGTATGAGTATACGTAAAAAAAAGAAAAAAATGAATTTCATTTTATCCATGCATGTATGTATGTATAACAAGAGCAAGTGTACCTAAAATACCTAAAAAAAAAAAATGAAATGCCCAAATGCCATGTGACTAATGTCAACACAAATAATTGAATAATTGAAAAAAATTGTAAGTCAGTGCATAACCTCCTTTTTATAGGGTTAGAGCTTCTCTGCATCCCTCCACCCCCTGATAATTATATATTCTCACTCTGAGATTGCACAGTATCTGGGAAAAGGCACATTCCCTAAACTCAGTAATGTAGCAATCTGTACAACTGTCAACCAAAGAGTGTTGACAGTACAGATGTCGACCATAAATACAATCAGCTTAAATAAGGGTTCATATAGCTATAGATATGAAAGTAAAATAAACCAGTCTGTCATATGGGTGTAGATGTAGCTACATCACTTTATATTCCTTGCACTAGAGTAATATAATTATTGCTAGATGAGTAGAGGAAAGGTGATTTGCCATAGATAAAATCATAAAAATAATAATAAATGACTTTAGGAACACATCTGAATAGAGATGCCAAGCCTAGGCCTCCTGCTATCCTAATTTTGAATAGTTTCCTTGACATTTTAATGGTGATTTCTACCTGAAAGCTACAATGTCTTGTGGTGAGACAACATGAGAAAGAAAGAGCCTTTGGAAGGGAAACAGCAGAGAAACAGGTTGTTCTGCAGACACAGCCAAGATAAGCTAAATTTGTTTGTGGCCTGATTTTTAACGAGCTTCATATTTGTTAAGCTGTATGTATTGACTATGAAATTAAAAGCATTAAGCAGTTGGTTTTCAAATTGGATTCGGTGGTTTGCAATTTTTAAGGGTGTTAATTTGCATTTCATTCAAATTCTTCTGTTGTGCAAACTAGATGATTTTACTGTGAATAAGCTCTGCAGAATGTTCTCATTTAGCTTCTGGTTTAGAGTAGACACGCGGTATTTAAATATATTTTAGCATTTACTTAGTTGGCATTTGAAGTGACTTAGGTCTATTATTTTATTTAACTTCTGAAATAACTGTTTAAGTCAGAAGCAGTTTTATTTTATATGATTACTGGATCAGCTTACACATACATATATAACATAACATATGTACGCATACATGCACACACATAAGTGTAGGGCACTGCAGCAAACGGCAAGTGCCCTGACACCCAGAAGATCAATGTCAGAACATCAAAATTTCTGTGCACGCTCAGGAGATTACCCTGGAGTGGACTAAACTACTGCCCCCTGCTAATTATAAATACTAAGTCCAAGATCACACAATCCCTGGGGAAAGGAAATATTCCCCTACTTGGGGACTGTCAGTGTAGTACACCTGCCTGTGTTAGTCAAATGGTGTTGATCTGCTGGGTGTCGGGGAACTTGGCATTTGCTTCAGTGCCATACACCCATTGTGTGAAACACTCAAATGAGTGACTGGCACAATATTGAGCAAAAAAAGCTTGGAGAAGGACATGTAAGCATAAGATTGAATGGTACAGGACTATTGTTGTGCTGGATTGCAGCACAGCAGGGATCCAGGTATTGCCCTTTCCCCACTGTGGTGTGATCTCAGATCTGATGACATATAATTAGAATGGGAGGATGCAGGGGGACCTGTCCCCTGTAAAAAAAAACAGGTGTTACATGCCTTTGCTTTTGTTGGTGTTTTCGCTGAGTTGTTTCTGATATCTTGTTCGTGTTTTTTTGGGCTCTATATTGTGCCATCACTAATTTGAGCATTCAACAATGTAATAGGAACTTATTTATTTGTATGTGTTAGTTGTTTCATTCTCATTTTTAATTTCAGTTTTTAACTTCTGAAGTGGAATTTAAGATGTAGAGTGGTCTTACTTTTTGAGCCTACTATGTGACTAGAGCACGATTTTGTGTTTTGATTTTCTTCTGCTTAAAAACCTCTAAAGTTGGAGAGGAGTGTATGGTGGATAACAACTTTAGAATACAAAACTGCTGGTGCTTGTGTTTTTATTGTCAAACAAGATTTGGTGATAATTGTTTGCCTTATACTTGAGCATCTGCTGTCTGATGTTTGCTAAACCAAGCTGAGGATAACATTTGGGGTAGAAACATTGTTAGACACTTAAAAGTTTAGCAAAGCAGGAGAAGGTGAAAAGTTTCCAGAGACAGGAGGAAAGCAGCAGTGTGGGATGGAAGAGCAGGGAATGATAGGACTGGATAGGTTGGTGGTGCAGCAGTAGCATTGCTGCCTCACAGCAGGAGGTTCTCCAGTTTGATTCTCGGCTGGAGCACCTTCTGTGTGGTGTCTGCATGTCCTCCCTGCAGTTGAGTGAGTTTTAAAGACGTGCAGGTAGGTGCATGTGTGTGTGCGTGTACCTTCTGTGAAGGTTGGGTGCTGGGCTGGCAACTCAACACTATAAAAACTCCACTGCCAATCAGTCTGCTGATCACTGATCTGCTGTGGTGACCCCTAACAGGAGAAGCTGAAATACATTGCATTTTGGAAAGGTTGCTTAGTTTTTTGTTTTTTTTTACAGGAGATTGGTTCTTTCATTTTTTGCTGCAGTGAAGGATGTGGAGTCAGATGAAGAATGAGCAAACTTCAGGGGAGACTAGATGAGACAGAGACAGTGATATGGGTGGGGAATGTGGTAGTTAGTTGAGAAGGGGTTGAGAGGGACTGGAGAAAATGGGAGTTTAGAGATAGATTGTGGTTTGAAAAGATGGGAAAGACACAGGTAGAACAGAAGACCACGAGCAGAGGTGAGTTAAAATACAAGAGAAAACTACAGCAAATGAGAAAACAGTAGATGGAAGTAAATGACAGGGGATGGGCAGAAAACAAGGAAATAACAGAATGAAAACAATGACACAGAAATAAAGGAAAGATGTGGCACAGGGGCAAGCCAGATGGAGGAACAGGCACAGAAATCTGTGAAAAATGATAAAGGGAAGGTAGATCCAGTGATGGCCAAAAAGTAGACAGCATCAGAGTGAGAGCAGGAGGGAAATGACTGAGAGGAGCACTTAGAGGGTACAGAATACTAAGTGTCAGGCAGGACATTTGGTCAGGAAGACGAGAAGGAAGACAGCAAAACAGTCAGGAGTAAATAGAGGAACAATACAGGGTGGCAGGTGGCAGTTTGGCTTAGCTTAGGAGAAGCTGTTTGTAATGGTGATGTGGCTCTTTATCACCTTATAGAAGGAAAAAGCAGGAAAGTGTTTGATGCGGACAACAGAGAAGTGCCCACTTGGGAGGCTGAACTATCAAGAAGAGGAAATTGAAATGAGGGAAGTTCAGGTAGAGGAAGAAAACAGAAATTAGGAAAAGCCTGATCTGTGAGTGTACAGCAATGTATAGAATTTGTACGAATAGTGCAAGGTGCATGAGAGCTGCAAGAGAGGAATAGACCCATCCACCAAGAGCAGCGTGTGCAAATGGGAAGGGAGATTATGCATATAGAAAGGACAAAGCCATTGACCAAAATGAATCTGGAGAAGACAGCCAGTATAGTGACAGAGCAAAGTTTTGATAATTCAAAATTGTGTCACCAATCTTGGCAAGGAAGGCAAGAGAGACAGGCTAGTGCAAAACTGTTCTCAGGCTAGATGAGTTGGAGTAGGTGAGCAAGGAAGAAACTGGATTGGGGATGGTGAAAACATGTTGCAGTGCAGTAAGACACTAATAATTTATCCTAAGAGACATTTGAGGTGGTAGCAAGCAAGTTCAGCAATGCTAGAAAGAGAGAGAAAAACAGTAGTGTTTGGTAGGTGCTACCTGTGCCAGTAGGTAACACACCAAGGGATGGCAGGAGAAAGGAGTGCAATGTTTAGTAACAACAGTGGCAAGCTGGTAGACTTGTTGGGAGGCCTAGTAGACCAGCTTCAATTTAGCCTATAATGTTCAGGTGTGTTCATATCTATGTTGGGAGATATTGTTACTTTTATAATATCTAACACAGTACTCAGTAAAACTCTGACAACTTGTGCTTGTGTGTGACCACCTTTTGTGGGGTCTTTAGTGTGACTTCTTTCTAGAGAAAGATGCATCACATGATATACATTTTCTTTTTGTAAGTTCTCTGATATGTAATGTGTGTACTCTAGTATACTGCAAGTATGTCTTTTCAACAAGGATGGAAAAGGGAGGGGCTGCTACAGAAGAAGAATGTGGCATGTATGTACTATAACACTAGAAAGAGCGGGAAAATGGGCACAGCACAGAGGAACAAATAGTGTCACAATATGATTGGGTAGTAGCACTTTACAATGCAAAGAATATGGGAATGAAGGAGAAGATTTGCAAGCACTGATGTAGGAGGTGGGCAGTGGACATTGTTGATATAACAGAAACATGGGCCAGTGATAAGAGGTTGCGGGATAGTCAGATGGCAGGGTATAGGCTGTTTTACGCATGTCAAGAAATGAAAAGTGTCCTCCATAAACAAGACCATCATATTTGCCATCAAACAGGAAGAGAAATATAACTCTGAAGAAGTGACAAGTGTCATAAAGTGCTGTACATGTGTGGGTGTCCTGTCAGCTGAGGAAGAAGAATTGAAAGGTGATTATGGGTTGCTGTATTGTGTCAGCTCCTGGATGCATCAAGAGAGGCAGATAAGAGACTGGCAGACAGAACGCAGGATCTGAGTGGGTGAAAGCAAGTTATACTTATGTAGGATATGAATCTGTCAGAGGCGGACTGGACAAGCCAAGCCCTCAGCATAGAGAGTGAATGAAAGGTAAATGAAGTCTTGACCATTAGGAGTTCAGATATCTGAAGCTGATGTATACAGGAAAGGACAGTATTCTGATTATGGTCCTAATGAGGGCAGAAATATTCAGGGATATCTAAGGAAGGCACCGTAAGCCAATAATAATCATGCCATTGTATGTTTTTTATTATGAGGAAGGGTTAGGAATCATATACATTGGTGTGGGGCTGCATGGAATGGATTCTGCTGAATTGGAGGAGAGGATCAAAGATGGGCTGTGGGCATAGATTCCTAATGAGAGGATGAACAAACTCTGGGAATGGGTCAGAGATGGAGTAATGAAGAGTATGAAAAGTCTGAGGAAAAGGCAAAAGGAATAAAAATGAGACAACTACTGTAGGTCATAAAGGAATTTACAGCCAGTGTAAAGGATGAAAGAGAATACATACAGGAGGAGGAAGGGGAGGGGAGAGTTAGGGAAAAAGAAACGGCATAGTTGAAAAAGGCAGGCAAAAGGACTGGAAAGAATGTGACAACAATGAGGAAGCAAGTCAAAGGGAAGTTGGAGGAGAGTCAAAAAAGGAAACAAAGGCTTTTTAGCTCTACAACAGTAAAGAGGAAGTCGAAAGATGGACGGGTCTAGACTGAGTTTGACAAAAAGGAGGTCACAGAACACAGGGAGAACATGGAAACATTGCACTAGTACTCTACATCAGTTTTACAAAGGTGAGGTTGTAGAGGGTGCAGTGTCAGAAGAGAAATATGGTGGATCAGCGATATTGGGAATGAATGCTAGGATGGAGATGAAGGGTGTAGAGAAGGAACTGGTTACCCTAAGGGAGAATAAGAACAAAGATGATACAGGCTGCTTCCTAGCATCCTCAAGAATCTGACTAGTTTGTTGGTAAACCCCAGATGGAGAGGTTACTGGTTCAGGGCTTAGTTTGAGCTTTTTTCATTGGTTTCCTTGTATTAGCTGGCTTGTTCTTTTATGTTAAAGGAGAACCGCACCCACAGACTCAAAAAACATGTTTATTTCATCATGGCTTGGTGCTTCCTACATTTTAACACCACTCTGGGACTATTTACAGGTTTTTAAATATTTTTATATGCAATTTCTGAGTCTGACCGCATGGAGTCTTGCATCTTAAAATAATTCTGATTGTTTAGTCTGTCCCATTATGCAGTGGTTGTCTGTAAAAAAATTATGTCATGTATGCCTATTTCTTCCTGAAGCTCCTGTCACTGCATTGATTTTACATGCATACACTGCTGTCTTTCAGTCAGTCAGTTTTAAGTAACATTTCATGCCATTCAGTGACTACTTAAAACACAAACAGTGCAAATGCCACAGAACAGACTTTCACAGTGCTTTTTACTGTTGCTTCTTTTTAGAATGGCTAAACTACAGTGTTTTGTGAATTATACTACTTTGGCTCATCTCCCATCTCCCTTCACACCTAACTTCCATAGCTGTCAAAGTGCTAAGGGTAATTTGAGCTGTTACCAACTGTGATTGACAGCCCACAGCAGGAGACTTGACTCATGAACTGTTTCCTCGTTCTAGCCTTTACTTTCTGCATGGGTAGGGAAAGGACCAGGCAGCTGTGATATCACAGCATGGGTGGGTTTTTAAGAAAGTCATGAAAATATCAGTTTGGGAAAGGATTTGGCCAGAAAACTACCTGTATTCATAAATGTTGATGACATCAATGAAATGGAGACTGCAGCAAGCTTTACCACGGTGGAACAAAAGTTTTTTGAAAGTGAAACCACCACAGTACAGTAAGGTACTGTTCTAGTGGAGGAAAACAGTCAATTTAAATGTTTTAAGTGCTGTGTTGTTGTCTATTCATAGCAGAGACAGTAAATAGGGAGAAAAAGGACAGAGACATTGAGCGTTTAATAACAGAATCCTATTGTTGTCCTTTAAGACCCACGTTTGTGCAGGTTGGCACTTGTCTTACAAAGGCTACAGAGAGATAAGCAATCAGCCTCTGCTCCTCCGTTTATACCAAACCAGCAGAGAGAACTACGAACACCAAGTTCATTTTTACTACTGTATTTGTTGCACATTGACTGTATTTTGCACCAACTGCTGCTTTTATTTAATTTAAGAAAAAAATCTGTTCTGCTGTGCTGCTATTTAGAAAAAAAAGTGTTTCTGCCTTTTACTTTGCGTTCCATTGCACTTCTGTTGGGTAGCATAGATTGGATTCAGACCAGCTGAATTCAGTTCTGACTGTGGCTTGAGCACTGACAATTATTTATTTATTTATTTATTTATCATTTGTTTACCAATATAGTCTGACTGGACTACTAGTGTCCATTTTCAGTGGGGTCCTGGGAGAAAAGCTCCATACAATTACAGAATAAAGATTAATACATAGAGGTATTAAAGCTTACAAAGTGAGAAGGGTAACAACATATAAGGGAGCATCTTTTTTTTTTTTTTTTTTGGAGAAGCCCCCCCCCCATACCCTCAAGGAAGGAGAAGTACAGTAAGACTAATTAATTAAAAGTGACTGGTTCAGGGCTTGGTTTGAGGTCTTTCATAGATTCAGGGCTCAGTTTTCCTTGTATTAGCTGCTTTGCTGTTTAGAACTATGAATGCTAAGTTCATTTGTACTACTACATTTGCTGCAGTTTACATTTTGCACCAACTGCTGATTTTATTTAATTTAACTCAATGCATCCATGTGACACCTCTGGGTGCATCTGCAGTCAACTCCTACTGACGCCTCTAGGCATCAAATATTGCTTGTTCATATTTGCATCAATAATTCCAAAACCATGCTATATATTTCATTATAAAGCTTAAATAATGCAAACTCAACTACATTAATATTTGACCTCTGTCTAGTGTAGGTAAAAAGATATTAACTGTTGTTTTTATTATATTTATTTAGATATAATTTTCAAATTTTTCTAAATATTTCAACAACCAAATAACACAGACAGAACTCCTTAGCCTCGTATGAAAGCTCTCAGCCAGATGAATAAAATGCTGCTGATATCATGTGTAACTTGAGTGGTTGCGGAGATATTGTAAGTTGTTTACAAAATATTGTTAGTTGCTTACAAACATTTTACAAATGTAATAGTTACTGCATTTATTTTGACATATAAAATTCAGTTTAAGACCTAGAACTTAAAGAATACTACCACTATAAAAACAGTTTGTGCTCAAGAGTTTGCCATTTATACTTTTATAACACATATGGTTCCAAAAATTTGAACATTTGTTTAAAATGTGAGGACATCATTTGATTTTGTCAAAAGGCTTAGGCTCCGCCCATTGGAAGTCACAGTGCAAACTTCCTGAGCTCCACTGGAGTGAATGAGTTAAGAAAAGATGTGTTCTGCTGTACTGCTTTTTTTACTTATCTAATTAAGATAAAAAGTGTTTCTGTTCCATTGCACTTCTCTTGGCAGTAGCATAGAATGGTTTCAGACTGGCTGAGTCAATTTTTGATTTTGGATCGAGCACTGAAAATCAGGACAGCTTTTTTGAGAAGCCTCCCATACCCTCGTGGCAGGAGAAGTACAGTAGTAATAACTAATTAAAAGTTACTAGTTCAGGGCTTAGTTTGAGCTTTTTCATCTGTTTCCTTGTATTAGCTGCTGTGCTCTTGTTTGCGCATTACACACCGTCATGCACTGCTGCACAGGGGTGAGCACCATTGGCGGTTAGAGACACAAACTTCTTGCTTGTCATATTTCCTTAGCACTGTGTTAGCACTCCTTCTTAGGTTTCTCATGGCTGTGCTCCACTGTCAGGTGGAACACTAAGCATAGCCTCTGAGGTACCATCACAAGTCTCATCCACTAACCCTCCCTTATTTAAATCTCTTCTGCTGTACATCTACCTTACGTGGCCCTTCCTGTCCTCTTCCTGTTCTAACCACATTGATTTACCTTGCACTATCAATGGACAATTTCTCACAGCTTCTCCAGCTGGCCTGTTTGACATGGAGCATCCTGATGCAGTGTAGCAATTGCCTGACGTACACTGACAACCTCTTATTCTAGTTCACACAAATTCAGCATGTGAGAGATGCATCCATATTAAAAACCTAGAATCCATGCTGCATTGTACACCTGTCAGTACATCTGACATGGAGCAGGTTGTCAGCACACACACACACACCTCACATCTTTCACCATCCAAACATAATAAGAAAACCAACAGTATAAATGTATAAGTAAATATATGTGCACTAACACTCTTACCTAAAGGTTTCTAGACTTTAACGTCAATACCCTGGATCAGATGGTTGACACTTCCACAAGGTGTTCAAACATTCTGGATCTGGTGCTCACCAACACTGGAAATCGTTGTACCACCCCAAGTGTGCTGCCCTCCCTGGTGAGGTCTGACCACAAATCAGCCTTGTTGGAGGTAACAATAACACCAGACCCCCACCCCCAAGCAGCAACCAGACTAAAAATCTTCTCCAAGGCCAATTATGACCTCTTGCATGAAGGCATAAATAACCCTCCCTCCCACTGATGGAGAGGTTGTCTATGCTGCGATATACACTAATGCTTGATATTAGCACCTATAAAATTATACTAACTCCACCTACCTGATAGGACCAAAGCAAGATCCTCAAGGAAGAACAAACCCGCCTGGTGGACAGCAGCCATTAATAGGCTATATAATAAGAGGAAGAAACAGCTGTTTAAGAGTTACAGTCTCAAACCTGGAAGCACTCCCTCCTCAACTTAAATAGGCAAATAAGACACATTGTAAAGTCCTCTAAAGCTACTCATGAATCCAAATTAGCATCCCTAGCTAAGGAAAACTATAAGGCATTCTTTAGCTACATCAGAAGCCTCAAAGGAAAATCACAGATTTGCACAGAACGTGTAGTTAATGGTACTACATTTACAGAACCAGTGGATATAGCCAACCCTGTTGACTGACAGCATCAGTGCAAATGTCACTCCTCTGTCCCCATCACATATGCCACAAAGCATCCCTACCACCTGTCCCCCACCTAGTGTCTCCAAGGAGCAAGTCTTAAACACCCTCTTCAAGTTTAAAAACACAGCCTCAATGGGACCAGACAACATCCCAGGCTATCTTCTTAATGGATTAAAACAGGAGTTAGCAACACTGCTGGGTACCTTGTTCAACCACAGCTTTAGTACATATTTCATCCCTGCTGAATGGAGAACTTTTATAGTCATCCATTTGCATAAAGGACCCCAGGAACTACAGACCCCTAAACCTAACCAGCCTTATCTGCAAGGCTATAGAGCATATTGTCATGTACCTTATCAAGAATGATATAGGTAATCTACAAACACTCAACTCTACCCAGTTTGGCTTTGGCAAAGGGAGATTGTGCCTGTTAAACTTGGTGGACTTCTTTGAGACAGTCACCAAAGCCATTGACAAGGGTCAAACTGTGCATACAGCCTACTTGGACTTAGCCAAAGCCTTTGACACCATCCGCCACTCTGGCATTATTGATAAACTCACCCAGCTGGGTATCAACGCATATATTGTCAGGTGGGTTGCAAACTGTCTCACCAGTGGAGCTCATACAGCCAAAACTGGAGACTCTACCTCCTCCAGCAGACCAGTAACCAGTGGTGTTCCATAGGGTCTGTTCTGGGGCCCCCACTGTTCGGAATTTACTTCGCCAAAGTACAGGCAAAAACAATAGGTCTGTGGCTGACAAGGTTTGCCGATGACTACAAACTATGAGCAGTCATCAGTTCCCTTACAATGTCAATATCCTGCAAAAAGGACTTACACAGACTAATGATTGGTGTCAAAATAATGGACTTAAACTCAATGTAAAAAATGCATTATCATCCCTTTGGCAAGGGTGATGTTCCTGCAAAATACTACATAAATAGCAATACCTTATGCATACAATCACTGCTGAGAGACCTGGGCATGTAGGTTGATAACAACCTTACCTTTGACCACCATGTCTCCACACTAGTTAGAGGGGCATTCTGTATTGCTCACCTCATAAGTAAGGGAATTGCTTCCAAAAAAAAAGGTGTTATAGTTTTATTTATTTATTTATTTGTAGTTTGTTAACCGGGAAAGTCCATTGGGCCATATTGAGCCCTTTTTCAATGGAGGCCCGGGGAGAAAAGCTCCAAGTACATTCAGAATTATTTTATCAGTGAATACAAGAAAGTATATACAAAATTTGAGCAGTTAGTACAAGAAATACAAATAATATTGGTAGTTTATACAATTATAGGAGAGGAGGCTCCATGTACAATACAATATTTGTTGGCAGTTAATACAGTTATTTTACCAGTTAATACAAAAAGGTATATACAAAATATGAGCAGTTAGCACAAAAAACTAATAATATTGACAGTTTATACAATAATAGGAGTGGAAGCTCCATGTACACTACAATATTTGTTGGATAACCCCCCTGCACTCTTCCCTCATCAGGCCAATAATAGAGCACAATGTTCCCTTTGGTATGTACCTCTCCAAGCACCTGCAGCAATTGCAGAGATCACAAATACAGACTGCTCAGAGGTGACCTGTACCTTGCATTTAAGGCAGTCTCTGACCCTGCCTTGATGGACATGCTACACATTCGCAAGTCAAATGGTACATATATCACATGCTCAAGGGACCTTAACTTGGTATGTGACATCAGTAGGACTTGCTGGAGGGACAGCTTTGTCTCGCAAAGGTTACCTTGTCTCTGGAATCGACTTCCAATCTATATTAAGCAGAGTTACTCATTGACCTTAATTAAGCGTAATTTGGACAATTGGATGGGAAACCATAAATTCACCAAAGGGGGTCCACCTGCATCCCCCTTAGATAGGGGTTTTAGGTGCTGACTCAGTGTCTACTCATAAAATACACTCTTGGGAACAAGGGTAACTTGCCTAGGCTTATAACGGCCCTAGGGCCATTAGCCTAGTAGCCTCCTATGATCTTCATCCACTGTAGACATGTCTAAGGACAGGAAGATGGAAGGTGTGGTACTGTTGTATGAGGAAGAGCAGGAAAAATCTGGATCTGGGATCCACTGGCATGATAACTTAAGAGTCCACACAAGGACATCATGGAAATAATCCTGAGGGAAAGGCTGTTTGCTTTTGAAGGGAGCAGAAATCTCCTGAGCAATACCAGCATTAGCTCAAGGCCTAAAGGAACTGCCCTTTAGACTTCATCCAGTTTTATGGCTACAAGAAAAACTGCATGGAATGGGGAGGACTGATACTAAAGCTCTAGACTGTAGCAGAATTGAAGGGTAGGACACAGAGGTTTGTGATGACAGGTAATATTCCAATAGTAAGGAAAGAAATTATTGGAGTACCAAAGAGATCTGGCCTGGTCTAGTGCACTCTGGTGTGTTTTATGCTGTATATGAGTGAATGAAGAACAGGATTGCTCTTCTGTCATTGGTGACCCTACGGTGGATGTGGCAGTGAAAGGTATAGAGAAGAGTATGATGAAGGATGTTGAAAGGCTGATGCTAGAAGAATTGCAGTTGTGGTTCAAATTGCAGACAAATGTGAGGTATTGCACTTTACTACTGCAGCCCCTGTTTGAAGTGTTAACTAGAGGAGGGAAATGACTGGCAGCAGAGCAAAAAAGGAACTGTTTTTATACTGCTACTAGAATGGGACAGTAAGAACAGAGTGCAAGGGTTATGGCAACAGCTAATAAAATGTTTGGAGGTATTCTTAGGGGAACATACTCCAGAAGCAAAGAGGTAAGCCGCCCCCCAGCAGCCCCTTATTACACCATGCTTTAATATCATGAGCATCCCTGAGGTTATATAGGTAGAGGGGGATATCAGGCTGCTGGAAGCAGCCAAAAGGAAAACCGCTGAGTGGCTGTGTAAAATGTAAGAGAAAGGGTCAACCAAAACACTAGCGTATAGTGGAGCTGGAGCTGTTCTCGTTGCATACCTGATAAGAGTGATGATATATTTGTTCTGATAACAAGGAAATCAGTTTTCATAATGGTTATTGTCATTGCCTCCCATGCAGAAAGTACAAGCTTCTATCCTGACCTCTGCCAGTGCCTATTTGGAGTTTTCATATCCTCCCTGTGTCTCTGTGGGGTTCCTTCCACCTCCAAAAAACACACAGAGTGTTTCCATCTCAAACTCACTAAAGAATGGAGCTGTGGGCAGCAGCACAGACTCTACATGTTGTCCTTTAGGCAAAGAGTATAAACCAAATGCTTTGGCCATTTAATGTGATAAGTAGTATCTTCATAATAGGAGAACTTGGATAAGAGACTATGTGCCGGGGCAGGGTTAGCCACACAACAGTAAAATATGGCTCTAGGTAATATCGTTGTGTTGACTAAGGTTGATAAATGGCCGTGGGTATTTGCCAGTGATAAGTGGGTTGAGGACCTGGCCTACTCCAACTTATGCCAGGGAATAATGCTAATGGTGGAAGAGGTGTATGTGCCCCTATTGGCAAGTGTCTGCCTGCTATAAAGCCCAGCAGCAATGGGTCAATAAGATACTGACTGTCCGGTGTCCAGTTGCCCACCTTGGGTTACTTGGGATTGCAAAAGCTGGATGAAAAAGCAATCATCTTGCTAAACTTGAACTGGTTGCCACAGTCAGGTGCACTGACAGGATGCAGTTTGAAAGTGGATGACATGGTGGTAAGTATGAGGCTGGACATCCTATGTATCCAGGAGACAAGATGGAAGGGCAATGTAGCAAAGTCACTTGGTTTGGGATCCAGAGTCTGCTACTCAGAAGAAGGACAGGCTAGGAATGGTATGGAATTGTGGTCGGGGAGAGGCTTCAGAAATCAGTGAGGGATGTCCTCAGAATTAATGATAGACTCATGACAATCAGATTCCAGCCTAATGATAGGCTGAGACCATGAATACTGTCCTATGTCCCTGAGCAGGGTTGTGCTAGTGAGGAAAAGTGTGCTTTCAGATAGCAGTTGCAGGACTTACTAAGTAAAGCAGGATAAAATGAATTGGTGTTGATAATGGTTGACTTGAATGCACATATCAGAACAGGCAGAACAAGATATGAGGACTGCCTGGGTCCACATGGGTGAGACAGCAGGAATAAAGAAGAATAGGCCATTCTAGACACATGGCTCAGAAAGAGAGACAGTCACAAGATCACATACAAGAGTGGCCAAAATGCAACTCAGACTTCCTCCTAGAAAGGAAAGAGCACTGGAGTAGAATCAGCGATTGCAAAATAATCGCCAGTGAAGCAGTTGGAGCACAGCATACACCACTGGTTGCCACAATCAGCTGCAAGTAGTGGTCAGAGAAGGTACTGAGGTCAATAGAGACCAGGCTGAAAAGTTGGAAGTTGACTGGACAGCAGCACAACAGTTCAAGGAATTGGTCAGGGCTCTGGCACCTTGAGAAGAAGAGGAAATGGGTGAAGCTGAAGAAGAAGAATGACAGCACCTCGAAACAGCATGTGTGAAGACTGCAGAATAGATATGCAGCCAAGACAGGTAAGGAAAGAAGGACATAAGGAAAGCTGGTGGTGGAATGCAGAAGTTCAGGAAGTCATCAGAAGAAAGGAGGAGTGTAAGAAAAAGTGAGAGAAAAGATGAACCAGACTTGTTAGGAATACTGGTTGGCTAACAAAGAAGCTAAAAAGGAGTTGCAATAGAAAAGAACAAGGCATCAGAGGCACTCTACCAATGTCTGGAAAGCAAGTCGCAAGATGGCACAAAGAAACTAAATCAGGTTGCAAGGCAAAGACAAAAAGATAAAGAAGATAGTCAGACACCCTTCATAAAGGATGCCAGCAACATCCTGCCACAGGGCATAAAAGGCAGATGGAAGGAGTACTTACAGCAGCCTCTGAATAAAGAAAACCCTACAGAAGCTGTACTGCCACAAACGCAGCCTATGATGAGTGATGAGGAGTCTGCTGTAGAAGCAGTAAGAACAGCACTAAGGAAAATGAAGTCGGGGAAAGCAACAGGCTCAGAGTATAGACACCAGGCTGTAGGATCCAAATACTCCCAGGATCTGTGAAGTGCTGTTTTAGAAATGGCCATGACCTTTTGAAATGCATTATCAGCATTGGTGGTAAAGGGAATAGAATGAAAAGTATGGTGAAAGTGTGAATGGGAAAAGGAGAATGGAAACAAGTTAGAATGTTAAATACAAATAAAGGTTGTATTATTTTACAACTTGTCTCCTTCTGCCATCAAACAAATATTTTATTTACTTTATTTATTTATTGCAGTTGGTTTACCAGGATAGTCCATTGGGCCATAAAGAACCCGTTTTCAATGGAGTCCTGGGGAGAAAAGCTCCAAAAACAAAATGTACATTCAACATTTGACAGAGAAAATGTAGGTACAGAGAGTTATTAATACAATGTAGACAGGATACAAGTGAAAACTTATCAAATATACAGTAGCAGTCATAACAGTTAATACATTGAGAAGAAAAATACTAGTAATAGAACAAATGTTAAACATTAATACAGATTAGAGAACAAACATAGTAGCTAGATAAAGTAGGATGAGATATTAGAGGACTATGAGTAGAGTTAGTTATGTAGGGTGGGAGCATGAACATTCCCACTGTGATGCTAGATGTAAGAAAAGAGACTTTTTGAAGGTAGAGTGGTTAGAGGTGGTGCGGATGAGTGGGGGTAGGGAGTTCCAGAGGCGAGCGAGGCTGAAGGACAGAAGGCTTTTGCCTGGGGCATGAGTAGGTTTGTGCACTTCTAGTAGATTTTGATTATTTGACCTTAGAACTCTGTTAGGTAGGTGCATTTTAAAGGCAGAGGAAAGGGAGGGACAGAGGGAGGGGTTTAGAATAAGCTTATGGGCTAGAGTTAGTTGAGTGTAAGTTAGTTGGTTGGGAAGTTCTAGCCATTTTAGTTTATGGAGGGATAAACAGTGGTGAGTGGAGGAGTTATGGCTGGTGGCGAATTTTGCAATTTTGTTATAGCAGGAGGTAAGCTGTTTTTTTAACAAGGACTGAAGATTAGTTAGTAGTGGGGCACCATAGAGAAGGGAGGGGATAAGGAAGGAAGTAGACAGAGTGATTTTAGTGGCAGATGTGAGGTAGGCATTCTGTCTATAAAGCATGCCAAGTTTTTGATGTGTTTTTTTGATGTTTATTTGCAGGTGAGAATTAAATTTGAGTTGGTTGTCGATTTGGACCCCAAGTAGTTTGGTCTCTGACACTATTTCAAGAGGTGAGTTGTTTTGACTAGTAATTAAGAATGTATTTAGGTCGGGAGGAGTGACTCTAGAAGGAGTAAATAACATTAGTTTGGTCTTGGTAGCATTGAGGGCTAGATGATTACTTAGCATCCATTGCTCTGTGGAAGAGAAGGCATCTTGAGTAAGTTTTTGTAGTGTAGTGATAGAAGAGGCAGAACAGATGATAGTTGAATCATCTGCATATTGGATGATGCTAGAGTATGGGATTGATTTGTGGAAGTCGTTAATAAAAATATTGAAGAGAAGAGGACCAAGTATGGAGCCTTGTGGAACTCCTGTAGGGGTACTAAGGAAAGAGGAGGTGGCTTTTTTCCATTTTACAGCTTGGTTTCTGTTAGATAGATAACTAGAGAACCAGTTCAAAGAGGTGGAAGATAGGTAAAGTTTGGAGAGTTTAGTTAAGAGCAGGCTGTGTGAGATAGTATCGAAGGCTTTGGAGAGGTCAAGAAGTAAGGTGGAAACAATTTGTCCAGAGTCACGGGCTTTATTTACAATTTCAAGGAAGGAGAGGAGGGCAGTCATAGTGCTGTGGTTAGGTCTGAAACCGTGCTGTGTGGGAGTTATAAGATGGTTGTCTAGGAGGTGAGGAAGGATTTGAAGATGGACACATTTTTCTAGGAGTTTTGAAATGGGGGACAGGATAGCTATGGGACATCAATTAGTAATGTTATTATTGTTGCCACCTTTGTGTAGAGGTATAATACAGGCTTGTTTCCAGATTTGGGGAACTGTACATTCTTGTAGGGAGCGGTTAATTAAGATGCTAATAGGGTAGGCTAGAGTTTCAGCTGCTATACTGAGAAAGTAAGAAGGGATATTGTCAGGAGCATTGGTACATGGTTTCAATTTCTGAAGTAGTTTCTTTATAGTAGATGTAGGTATGGGATTTAATGAGAAGAGGGTGCAGTCAGGAGGGGGGAAATTTTGGGGTGGTATAGATGAGGATAGAGTTTGTGTAGAAGAGGGGGTAGAGGAGTTAGTGGGTGGGGAGTAGGGTGTAGAAGTAGAGAGTGTGGGGGTGGGTGAGGGAGTATTGGATAGTAGGGATGTGTTGGAGAATGAGGAGGTCAATTTGGAAATAGAGTCAATAAAGAAATAATTAAATTGGGTGGCTAAATCAAGTACTGGAGCATTTGGGTCTGGAGAAGGAGTATCTGGTTTGCTAGGGTGGAGGAGAGTAGAGATCCCTTTCCAGAACTTTTGAGGGTTATTTTTATTATGGTTTTGGAGTGTAGAGAAGTAGTTTTGACGATCAGAAGTAATGAGTTTTTTTACTTTATTTTGGAGCATTTTATATTCGTTAAGGAGTGGTGCTGTCTTATGTTTTTGGTAGTGTGCCCAGACTTTGTCTCTCTGTCTCATGGTAGCAAGAGTAATTTTGGAGAGCCATGGGGCTGATTTAGTTTTTATTCTCTTTGTCCGTAAGGGAGCTTGGGAGTCTAGTAATTTTAAAAATGTTGAGTTAAAGTGTGAGACAGCATTGTCTAGGGGTAGTGTTTTTAAACAATTCCAGTTAATTGCTTGTAATGAGTTTGAAAAGGTGATTGGGTTGAAGTTTTTTTGGTCACGGATAGTAATGTAGTTGTGGGTTCGTTGGAGGATAGTGGGAAGCCGATGGGTAAAGGTGGGTATGTGGTCACCAAGTGGGTCGGGAAGAGTGCCACTGTTGGTGAAATAGTGAGGATGGGAGACTAGAATCCAATCCAATATACTCCCATTGGAGGAGTTTTTGGCAGGGTGAGTTACTGAAGTGATCAGTTGTGAGAAATTGTAGAGGTTTATGTTAATGGGATTTGTAGGAGTCTGGGTAAGGGCCCAGTTAATATTTACATCTCCTAGGATTATGGTTTCATTATTAATGTTACTGGATAGCCTGGAAAGGATAAGTTCGAGTGTGGAGATATTATCACCTGGGGGGATATAAAGGGAAGCTATACATATGTGTTTATGCTTATTGATTTGTAGTAGGGTGAGGAGAAGTTCGGCGTTGTTAAAGTGTGGAATAGGTTTGTTGTAGGGAGTAACTACTAGGGAGGAAGTAAATAGGAGGGCTACTCCTCCGCCTTTTTTATGGGGTCTGTCTTTTCTTATGATGGAGTAGTTTGGAGGAACAATTTCAGAGTCTTTAATGTGTGTTTTTAGCCAGGTTTCAGAAATAGTCAGGATGTCAGGTTTATTATGTGTGAGCCAAGCATGAAGGTTTGGGACTTTGTTTACTACACTTTGGGAGTTAAAGGCAGCGAATAATAGGGATTTATGCATAGCGGTTATATTGGTGGGGCCTGGGTTTGGATGGATGTCTCCAGATGTGAGAGTGCTAATCAGATGTAGTATGGAATTGTTTAGGTGAGTAACTAGTAAGGAGATGAGATTGGGTTCTTTTATGAACTGAAGGGATTTGCTAGTAGTTATGGAGATAGGGTTAGTATGGCAGGAGATAAGTTATATATATATATATAAATATAATGAAACTCATGCTATACGAGAAAAAGAGCAGACAAGGGTACTCTGCAAATGACTACATACACTTTTAGCAGTACTTTAAGCTGTGACATATATGATTGCATTTATTGAAACTACAAATTAAGTATGTAAGATAATGCAGTCTGAAATAAAACTATTGTGCAAAAATATGTTTAAAAAATTAGTATCAAGAGGCTAAGAGAAATTATTTATCCGTTTATTATTCTTAAATAATCTGTCACTTGTCATTGTGCAGTCCTGCAAATGGTTTATGGACTGTTTGATTTGTTTTCACTTTTGGTGTTAACTCAATTTGCAAAACAGAATCACTCTAGTGTTACTTGGTGCCCACAGGAATAGTACCTCCATCAGACAGTGGATATAGACCATGCACACATCTTCTGTTTTGTGTACCAGTTGTCTACAGCATGCATTGTACTATGTATTTTGTTACTGCTGTGGCAGCTATGGAATTGTGGCATGTCAGGAGAAGATTATAGTAATGCTTTTCAACACAACACTCCTGCAGGCGCACTCATGGAGCTATGTAAAGGAAGCAGAGTTATCAAGCCATTCTGAACACATCATACCATAACAGGCTATTAACAATCCCTTGGGGAATATGCAGTAAAATAACTCCTTCATACTAACACTGCATTTCTTAATTCCTCCTTCCTTGGCTTTACAGCAAGGATGCCAGGAGGCATACTCACTCTACACACTTAAGTACAGCATTTGTGTGGAAGGGGGTAGCATAAGGCAGGCACTAGGATCCAGGGGAAAAAGCTAAAGCAAGGGTGCTGGAACCATAGGTTGGGAAGTGAGTGCTCTTCCTCATTTACAGTTGCAACTTGGCCAACAATTGAAAAAAAAATCTACTTCTATCCATGGTCTTCTCCTTTAAGTAGGACCATGTGTGCATTGCACACCTGCTAACACGGATGCAAACCTATTTGGAACTTGTGCCCAGAATTTAAATTAGCTGTTCAGTTGAGAGAGAAAGTATGTAAGTAAGTGGTGTGTGTGTGTGTGTGTATATGTGTGTGTGTGTGTGTGTGTGTGTGTGTGTGTGTGTGTGTGTGTGTGTGTGTGTGTGTGTGTGTGTGTGTGTGTGTGTGTGAGAGCAGGTATGTGTGTGTGAAATTTAAACTAGCCGTTCATTGCTGTATGAAAATAGGTGTATGTGTGTTGTGATGTGAGAGAGTAGGTGTGCGCATGGAATTTAAAGTAGCCACTTGTTGATGCATGAAAGAGAGGGTGTTGCTATCTGAGAGAAGGTAGGTAAGTGTGTGTGAGTGTATGTGTGTGTATATTTAACATACGTCTCAACTGTCCAGGTTTAGCCTCATAGTTTTGGTCTGTTTCTTATAAAATTTCTGGTTTTCTGGCAAATCATGGAGGACTGAAGTCACTAAATAATGACATATATATGAGTTTCAGACTTCATATCATTCAGAAAATACATAGGTTCATAGGTAAGTACTAAGCTATCTGCCCAAGATCATTTATAAGCCTAGCCAGAATGTGTTGGCTTTCACCACCCCCTTAGATTAGTTCCCTGTGCCTCTGTCCAGCAGAGCCATTAGTTCCCTGCGCCACTGTCCAGCAGAGCCACTGCAGTGATCCCCGGGGTAAATTTTCTGTTTTCCATCCACCTGTCAAGGTTTCTCTTGAAGAGTGTTAGTGAGGGGCTCTGCCTGATGTATATTGGAATCCTGTTCCAAAGCATGGGGAGTCCCTGGGACAGGAATCTATCCCTCCAGCATATCCTATTTATCTTTGTGGTGAGGTTTATATCTCTAGAGCATGTGGCTCTCCAGGATTTGTTTTTTTTTTTAGGTGGAGTATGTCATCAATTCTGAGTTGGACATGGCCTTGGTTGTTAGGCAGAGATCACCTCTGAGTAAGCGGTATGCAACCGAGTACAGCTGGAGTTTCTTGAGTCGGGCTGCATAGGGCATCTGATTGAGGCCAGTAATCCTCTTGGTGAGGTACTTTTGTGGTCTTTCCAGCTGTTGCAGGTGTCTTGTAAGGTACATCCCAAATGGGGTGTTGTATTCTATGATGGGTCTAATAAGTGATGAGTAGAGAGGCACAATAACCTCTTTTCTTCTAGTTGTGAACCCTTTTGTGATTAGGTGGACCACATAGAAGGATTTTCTAACCACCTTGGCAATATGATTATCACAGGAGAGATTACTATCTACTTGGGTCCCCAGATCCCTTATTACATTTTCTGTATTTAGGGGACTGTCACCTATGTGGTAGTTCGCAGGTACTTATTTTTTTCCAAAGGAGATGACTATGCACTTTTTGGCATTTAGCTTGAGGCCATGATTTTGACACCAGGAATCCGTCTCAGTGAGACCCATCTGGATGGTGTCTGTATCAGCTGGAGAATCAGTTATGGCCCCTAGTTTGCAGTCGTCTGTGAACATGATCAGCTATAGTCCTCCTATGCTTGCCTGTACCTCTGAGAAGTATATACTAAACAGGAGGGGTCCTAGGACTGAGCCCTTGGGGACGCCACTTGTAGCCGGTTTAGAGTTGGACGTAGATCCTGCAACTCTCACCATTTAGGTTCTATCCATGAGCTAATTGGCAACCCATCTTGTGACGTAGGAGTTTATGTTCAAGCTGGTGACCTTGTCTATAATACTAGAATGGGGAATGGTGTTGAAAGCCTTTGCGAGGTCTAGGTAGGCTGTGTGGACCTCCTTTCCCTTGTCTAATGCCTTGGTAACCATCTCAAAGAAATCCACCAGATTTAGGAGGCATGATCTGCCCTTAACAAAGCCAAACTGGGTAGAGTCCAAGGTTTGGAGGTTCCCAATGTCTCTGTTAATGAGTTCATGGTGATGGGTTCCATAGCCTTGCAGACCAGGCTAGTCAGGCTTATAGGGTGACAGTTTCCGGGGTCCGTTGTGGCTCCACCTTTATGGAGTGGGTGGGATAACTGTTGCTGTGTGCCACTCTGTGGGTATGTAGCCTGTAGAGAGGCTGAGTTTGAACAGTGTGTTTAGGTGAGGGATTAGTTCATTTTGGAGCTCTTGTAAGACACAGCCTGGGACACCGTCCAGTCCCATTGAAGCTGTGTTTTTGGCTTTGGATAGGGCTGTTTTAACCTGTGTGTCGATGATTGACAGGGCCCTACATTGTTCTGGTATGGTTATGGGCCCTTTAGGGGTGGGGGGGGTGATGTTTGCACTAAACCTGTCTGCCAGAATGTTGGCAATATCAGTCGGTTCAGTGTATTTTGTGCCATTCTGCACTAACTCAGAGCAGATCTGAGAGTTTCCACTTAGGTTCTTGACATAGCTAAAGAACTCTTTGTGGTTATCTTTGGAGTCATTGGCAATTTTTCTTTCAAAAACTAGCCTTGGATGATTTAATGAGGGATCGTAGTTTCTTGCTGATACTGATCAGGGATGTCTTTCCTTCTTGGGATTTTACTCTTTTCTGCACTAGTTTCCTCCTTCTGTTGTATTGCTTGTTTATGGCAGGGGTCCACCAGACTGGTTTACTTTTTCTTGGAGGAGTGAGTTTTGGTTTTACTCAGGATGGCACAATCCATGCATTCCTGCAGTTGCTCATAGAGTGCCTTTGTAAAGGTTTCAGCAGCTTGGACAGCATTGTCGGTCTTAAGTAATGTGAAGTTTGCTTTTGAAAAGTTTTTTCATGGTGGTTTCCTTGATTGGGGGTGGGGGCAGAATGTGGATATCCAGGTGATTAGTCTATGGTCTGATCTAAGCAGCGAGGGGTTGACCTCTGGTGTGGAACACCGGTTGCCCATGTTGGTGATGACCAGGTCCAGTATGTTGTTCCGTCTGGTGGGGGTGTTGACCAGTTGATCCAGGGTGTTCAAGTTTATAAATTCTAGGAAGCATTGGGCAAGGAAGTTAGTACTTGAGTAGTTCTCCCAGTTTATGGTTGGGTAATTGAAATCACTCAGTATTAGGGTGTTTGGTAGGACCTTCATATTTCCCAGTGTCTCCAGAAATACGGGATGGGGGTCCTGGGCCATGGTGGGAGATCTGTAGCAAGCTACAATTTGGATTGCAGTTTTGCCCATTGTTAGTTGCACATGGATGATCTCTGATGCATTGTGCTGCACCACTAACCTGGCGGTGTGGGTATCCTTGATGAATATGGATACACCCCCGCCTTTTGTGTTTTGGTCCTGGTTCTGTGGCCGAAAGGTACGGTATGGGTTATAGCCTAGTAGTGCTGGGGTACTCTCAGGAGCCTTAAACCAGGTTTCTGCTACTGCACAGATGTCAATGTTCTCCATACTGAGGAGTGCCTCAAGTGCATGCATTTTGAGGTTTAGACTTCTGGCGTTGAGTAGCATTACCCTCAGTTTTTAGTTACTTGTGCGATTATGGTGGTGGGTTTGTCTTTTGAGCCTTGCCTAAAAAAAGGCACTATGGGGGCGGCAAGAGCCTTGGCCAGTATTCAAAAGTCTAAGGGTGACAGGTGCAAGCCATCTCTTGCGAAGCAACGTGGCTTGTTGAGCATGTCATCCCAAGCAGACAGACACTGGATCCCCTTTGAATGACACCAGAAACGTAGCCAATTGTTGAAATTGATCATTTTTTCTTTATACTGTGGCATCATTCTTGGTGAGGGCAGGATGCTACTCAGAGTCAGGGTCATACCGGCCTGGGCTACATGATCAGACAGCTCTTTCATGTCTCTTCTCATGTAGTCCAGGGAGCTACATCTCAGGTCATTCACACCAACATGGACAATGACATTGTTGTATTTGTACTTGTTCTGGAGTGACCTGAGTGCTTGTGTTATATGGCGGATCCTGGCACCCAACAGGCAGCTAACTGTAACCTTCTCTTTGTCTAGCCTAGTTAGTGGGACATCAGTGTGCCTGACTATAGACTCGCCTATTACTAGTGTGTTGGGTATGTTATTTTGCGTTAAGGGCTGTGATTGCATGGCACACTGATTATGTGAAGTATGTGTTTCATGGTTGGTGATGGGATGTGGAGGTTGCTTGGATGTCTGCTGTGGAGGTCTCTGTTGCTTTTGCAGATTTTTATTTAGAGCCTCCGAGTATGTTTTCATGTATTCATGTGTGTTATTTGTTGGTGTTGGTTTATTAGGTCTATGTGAGACTGGTGGTGTGTTGCAAGTATTATCCTTCTCCTCTTGACTGTCAGTTCCAATCTTGGGTTGAGAGAGCTTTGCCTCCAATTTGGCTGTATAATTGCATCTCTCACATATATACGTGTTTGATGGTAGGAGGAGAGGGTTGTCTGTGTACATGAGGCAGTTGTAACATTGCCTCAAAATGCCCAGATTCACCAGATGGACTGGAGAGTACACCGGAAACTGCCCTATGGACATGCCTGAAGAGGTAGAGTAAGCTGTTTTTCTGATTGGCTTGTGGGGACGAATAGAGAGCCTTGTCCTTCTGGACAGTATAGGGGGGTCTAGTGCTAGGGTTAATTAGTGCTTGCTATGAGTTTTAAGCAAGTGCTAACACAATCCTGTTATTCTAGCAACTTTCTAAGTTAAAAAGAGCAATATTTAAACTCTATCCGTATTTTGGGCCATTGTATCTCCATTATTTCAGGCTTTGTCCAGATTTTTTGCATTAAGAGATTGAGAGACATGCATGCCTCTCAACTGTCCAGACTTTTGCAGAATGTCCTGATTTTTGCCTCATATTTTGTGCCTATTCCTCAATATTTGTGGTTTTCTGGCAAATCACTGAGGATTGAAATAACTAAATAATGTCATACATTTGAGTATCAGACTTCATTTCATTTAGAAAATGCATGCTCAGACAAATGCTGTTATTCTAGTAACTTTCTATGTCTGTAAGAGCAATATTTAAAATCTGACCCTTTTTTGAGGCCTCTGTCCCCCATTATTTTAGGCTTTTTCCAGATTTCTTATTCTAAGAGGTTGAGAGGTATGGAGGTATGGTATGTATTGCCCTAGTTAAGGAAGAGGGCAGGTTAGCCAATTAACTTAATTAGGCTTGACCCTGTAACTTGGTTACAGGAGACAAGAGCCTGAATCCTCTATACCAACTACCGGACTGCCGATGAAATTATAAGTCTCAGTTTCAGTACATTTTCAGGGAATTATAAGTTTCAGTGCATTTTCAAGGGATTGAGTTTCATTTCATTTTCATGGAACTGTGAGTTTCAAGGGAAGATGAGTTTATTGTTCATGCTAAGTCTGTTTTCAGTGTGCAGCTAATTGTTTTATTTATCAAATGACAGTCACTGTTTGTGTTGTAGAATTTGAAAGCAGTGTTAGTAGCAAAATTGCCTTTGGTGCAGAAGGCTGTGGTTTCTACTCCCACACCATGCAGATTGAGTGTCGATATTGCACTGACATTTTCATTGCCGATTATTTGGTTCATTTTAATGGGGAATAGGGGTTCTACACTCATATGTGTGTCCCCCATTGTATGAGATGCCTAGTAACTATGAACTACTTGTTGGGTTGTCGGTCATTCCCTATTGGAATATTACCAGTTTACCATTTTTTTAATGTAACATATTCTTCAAGTGCAGCAGGCACTGTATTTATAGATGAAACACTGAACTGTAAAGTTTGTTTGCCAGTAGCAACCTCTTCAATAGTTACAGATCTCTTTAAAGTGTTATTATTTGGATGAGTTTTACTTCTGCAATGATTGTGCTTATTGAGTAATATTGCTGGATTGTAATGACAGAAGTTTGAGTGCCTTTTGTGGTTGAAATTTTCTGAAATGGGTAGTTTTGTCATTATTGTTTTGTTGCTTAATAAAAGAATGTACATAAATACAAATATAAAACCATTCTAACAAGCGGTGCTGTATTATACAAAGAATATAATTTGATACAGGAAGGTGAATTAAATAACACATACCACGTATGCATGGCCCTATAAATGTGTGCAAGGAGCCTATGGTTTGAAAACAGCCCAAAGGTAAACTTAATTGTCCACTGGCCAGATGCATTTTCTTTGAATTTGGGGTTTCATGCCATTTCAATGAATGTGAGATTCAAGGGCAGAGTTGTTTACTGCTCATGCTAAGTCTGTTTTCATTGTGAGACTGTATTGTTTGCTTAGCAAATAGCTATCAGTGTTTGTGCTATTTTATTTTAAAATCTATAATCATTGTAGAAGTAAATAAGAACAGTGTGCACACTGACAGGTTTGAACAGTATTTATGGTAACTGGGGAGAAAGAGCCAAGTAATGGAACACTGGAATGGCTGGGGAGGAGGCTCCTTCTGGGGGGGGGGTGTAGGGGGTTGCTGCAGGAGGGGCAATGCGCATAGTTTTGCATCATGTTTTGGTTCTGGTTCTTGTAAAAATTCATGACTTTATGTCAAACTGTTGGGTGTAGTAATACTCAGACATATATTTGCTTTCCAGAGTTCGCAACCTTCAGAAAATGTTTTGTAATACAAAACTTTTTATTCAACATGGAACTTTGTTACATAAGATAAGAACACATTTCAAATGTCTCTGATTTTGAAACTTTGCCTAACACTACTTTTTGGGTGGGTCTATATTATATCCTCGAAAAGTCAGTTCAGCGAACAGCATTTTACACTGAAATGCTGTTCAGTGATCTCGCTCTTGTGGGGGGTTGCACCCCCCCACATCCCCCGCTAATTATATATACCAATTCTAAGATCGCACTACAGTGAGGAAACGGCAAATTTTCTGATTGTCACTGTACTGAGATCTCACTATGAACAGTTTGCTGAATGGCATTTCAATGTAAAATGCCACTTGCTGAAATGACCCTTCGAAGATATAATATAGACCCTTTTTGGACTTTGTCCTATGGCTTTCAACTGTTCAAGATTGTGCTCATATTTTGGAATGTTCATAAAATGTAAGGTTTTCTGGCAAGTTTTCAGGACTAAACTAGTGACTAAATGATGACCGACAAGAGAGTATCAGAGTTCATATCCTTCAGAAAACATACAAATGCAAAACCTGTTCTCCTCGCAAGTGTAGTACATAAGGTCCCTATATAACATTTATGATATTGTACATTTGTACCCTGTTTTTTTTTTAATTTGTCCCATATCTCTCCACAGACACTGAACCTGCAGAATGTCACTTTGCATTATATTTCTGGTATGTTTTTTCTAAAACTTTGTGGTTTTCTGGAAAATTTGTTGTTGACTGCAATCACTAAATAAAGGCATATTTAAATTTCAGATGTCATATACTTCACAAAGTCTATTCCAGCAACTTCCTAAATATGTAAGATCAGTATTAAAAAACTATTCGTTTTTGTATTTTAAGCCATAATTTACGATAATTGGCTGATCTCTCTTCCTAACTCAGGTCCTTTAGCCAATGACCTTTTTTTTGTCAGGAACCTTTAGGGTCTGATTAGTGCAGAATATAGAGGGGTAAGGACTTCCTTGGAGCTAAAGGAAACACCCTGTGCAGTCAGCTGTGCCAGATAAAGGGATTTCATGAACACTGTTACAACGTGGTTATCAACGATTTATAAGCACCTACTAAAGTTACTGATCTTTGAGGTTTTTATGAAGCTTAGCTTGTACCTTGCAATTATAATTATTGGACAGGAATATTCAAAGAATGCAACAAGTGTATGATGGGGTAAAATATATATTTCTCATATCCATGAGGGCCAGTGGTGCTAAACTGAGGGTGAATTTGCAGATACCCATCCATACATCCAGATTGCATTTGAATAGAGTAATAGAATGGCGTGAAAGACTGCTCAGTAGGGATGGTATTCTCTGTGATAAATAGCCATCCATATAGGTTTACTCCTAATTTCATGATTTTGTTTACAATTCCTGAATAGAGAATAGTGCTGAATGATTTGGCCAGGTGAAGACAGGCAGTGTATACTATTTTACCCTCATCCATAGCTTTTGTCACTATCTCACCCCCCCCCCCCCAGGTTGATTACTCACAATTTGTCTTTGATGAAATCAAATCATTGTGGATCCAATGTATGAAGGTTTCCTATGTCATTATTTCAAATATCCATGATAATTCTTTCCATGGCTTTACATACAGGACTAGTCAGACTTATGGGTCAGTAGTTATCCAGGTCAGTACTTGTGCTGAGGACTAACTGTTAATTCCTCCATTCACTAGGCATGACGCCAGTTAAGAGGCTAATGCTTAAACAGTGATTTTAGAGGGCTTGATATGTCATGTTTCCTGCTATTCAAGAGGCATCCTAGGATATTATCAGGGCCCATTGATGCAGTATTCCTTGCCTTGCAGAGTGCATTGAAGACTTGTTCACCAGTGATAGCCAGGGGAGTTACAGTCAAGGGTATCTCTTGAAACGTATTGGGTGGAAGACAGGGTAAAATTGGGACTAAATTTATCAGCCAGTAGGTTTACTATATCCCCTGATTCCTTATAGATGGTTCCATTTACAATGAGTTCAGCACACTGTTGTGTGTTACCTTTGAGGTTGTTGAAGGTCTTGTGGTTATTCTTTGCCTGTGATGCTGTTATGTCATATTTGGGTTTGCTAGACTGGATACGTTTTCTGAGTTGCTTATTTAGTTTGAGGGGTTCTCACCTTGCTGGGTATTGCATTTTCTGGTTTTGGCCATGATTTTCTACCTTTTCTTATACAACTTGTTGAAATTGGGATTCCACCAGGGTAGCTTGTTGTTTGAGTTAGTTCTCTGCTTATTCCCGGGGGGGGGGGGATACAGCTGCCTCAATGCAGCTGTACCCATAAGGAATCGTTGCCTCAGTGCATGTTTACATGATGGTATAAGGTTTCTGTGAACAATTCCATATTGGTAGCAGAGTTCTCACAGTTTGGACGGATAGAAATTTTACACTGGTATAACTCAATAGTAAGAGGTTTGCTTTGGAATAATTCATAAATATTGAAGGGTTAGATGGCATCCACTTGTGGCAAGTGTTTGGACAGGTACATACCAAAAGGGGCATTATGCTCAGTGATTGGCCTAATGAGTGCCAAGGACAGTAGAACGATTGTGCCTGGCTCTGTATGCTATACCTTTAACTATAAGCTGTACAATGAAAAAGGATTTCCTTATAGTAGTGAATATGTGGTAATCAAGGGACAGTCCATTGTTGACATAGGTCCAGAGATGAGATGGGTTAGACTTGTGTGTCTATAATTGCCGGGGCCCATTGAAGTCCCACTTTCAAGCAAGGAAATGTCTGTTGTAGTCTTTCATTCATCCAGCACAAACCTATTTTGAAATTAGTATTGAATAGCCTTTATAGGGTATTCGACAAGTCATGTTTTGGACTAACCGGTAGGCAGCCTGGTGTGTTATTCAGTTCTAATAGACATTATGTCCTTGGCCTTAGTTAGTGACTTGAGAAATTGTTGAGAGATTTGAAGGGGTTATAGATTCAGGTATTTGATCTGAGAATATTAAATGATTGGGGGGTGAAGTTTGAGCTGAATTAGTTGGCCAGTGGCTTTGCTGTGTCCTCTGGTCCATGTATGTGATATCATTTGTTATCACTATAGTGCTAGTCATTGTTTATGAGAATTCTAACACAGTTAAAAATGCTTTGTGGTTATCTTTTACTTGGGTTTATATTTTTACTTCATATCTAGCTTTGGTTGATTTACTCACAATCCAGAGTTCCTTGTTTGGTTTAGCAAGGGTGTTTTTGGCTTGTTGAGAGTTAGATTTATTTGTGCATGTAATAAGTTTTCTTTTTCTTTTATTATGCTACCCATGGGGGATTATTTTTGAATTTGGAGTTGTATTTATTTCCGAAGGGGGCAAATGTGTCTATGCAACTATTTAGATATGCATAGAGTTTGGGAGTAAATTATTCTGTACAGTGGAAGTTTGAAACAGGGTTAGCAGAGGAAGCCCATCTCTAGTTAATTCCCTGTACCCAACATAGTCAGAAACCAGCACTACTCAGATATGTGCACACAAGCGCACTTCCAATAGCTTACAAGGAGAATGAGAAGTGTGTAGAAATTATTTCTTTAACATTTTTTACAATTAAACCTATGAGTGTCTTCATTTGTTACTTCAGCATGTAACAGCATAGGGGTAGACATAAGGTGACTATGTTTTCATTTTATGGGAGGGTAGGGAGGCAGGCTGCATTTGCAGATGTGCTTTGTCTGTACAAGCAGTTGTCTTCTTGGTATATTGGGTAGTATTGTGTCAGCTTTGAACAATAAGTCTTGGGCAAAACTTATTTCTTCCTTGGAAAAAAGTATAAGACTGTATTTCTTTTTTTTCTTTCCAATCATTTTGTTCAGACTATCACTGAATCATAAGACTGGAAAAACTGGAATAAAAGCACCTTAGGACATGTACACTCCCATTGGTTCTGAGGCTTAGGCCAGTTATTTTGCTTTAACCAATTTCCTTTCAGCAAAGGATTGAGATTCACAGAATGTAAGTAAGGTAGTAAGGGTGTAACTTTCAGCAGCTTTAGTTTTTCCTTGATCGACTCCCATGGATACACATCTTCATTTATTATCAGTGGCAGTATGACTGAGCCCAGCCAAAATGTATTTGTTGTTGGAAATGTAAGGTTTACCATTCCAAAAGGCTTTGTGTGAGTGTAGGCTGTAGGAGTGAGCAGCCATTGTCAGGTGACCCATGCGGGTGTAAGGGAGATAGTTGTGGCTCACAGATTGGGTATCACCTAGGGAAGAGCACTGTATGTTCTACCTACAGGCCACAACGTTGCAGAGCATGTGCTATCTAGATGCTGCCAGTCCTTTATTCGGTAGCACTATTGGACCTCTAATGAGCTACTACAGTGGTTAGGAGCTGCAAAGGGGAAGAATAATAATCTTGGGGTGCAAATTGGTCTATCTACCCAAGTGTAAATGGAAAGGTATTTTGTTTTTTGACTCAAGGAAGCTGCACTTTTGGAATGAAATGTTCATGCTGATTTGTCATGTAATTACTACCCTGGCTTATACTTGCCACTGACCTGTTCAGAGATCAGCAATATGAAGGGGTGTGGCTTGGTCAACAGTGGGTGTGGCTTGTTGGGCAGCAGTCTGGGAGCTGTAAGTACAAATTTCAAAATCCTGGCTACACCCCTGCTTCACAGCCCTCTCTTAGCTACTATCTTCTTAGGAACCTATATACTTCTTCCCTCAGCATATCACCCATTTTGCCTTTCTCTCACATGCTATATTCTCTTTTTGTAAAATAATCCTAATCACTAACCCTTCCTCAAAGCTTATTTTTATTTTTCCTTGCAAAAATAAAAAGCTTTTCTTTTCCTTCTACTATATCAATACCTGCTCACAGCATCCCAAGTATACCAAAATCTCTTCTGCAATTTTCACCTGTTACCAAATTCTATATCCTGTTAGCTGCTTCATCTCAAGATGATGTATGTTTCTATTCATCCTTCCATTTAATGCCACTTTTATAATTTTACATGTCTATATATTATCTCTGCATTATCCTTGCTGATCTCCCCGAGCCTCCGCTGAAAAAGGACTTTGCTACCCATTTGGACTATTCTGGTAAACAAATGGAAAATAAAATAAAGTAACAAAATGCATTTCCTTCATGTGGGCCACATTCCTGTAAGTGCGACATCTGATGTGGGATAACTTTAGTGTAGCTGGGATGGTGAATACCTGGGTGATTAGAATGGCCCACACAATTGAGTACACCCTGCCCCCGCTCCACAGCCATGACAAGGAGTATTTTAGCCTATTTTACCATGACTGTAAAATGTCTTAAATTTACACAAAAATTAAGGAATTTGGCCATGCTGTAGCTCTCAAGTTCTGTGTTGTCATTGTGTGGGTGGTGCACAGCACAGTGCGGTTGACCTTTTGTTACTTTGTTCAGTACACCTACGTACATAGGATCTGACTGACCCTGATGTATGCTTTTCAGGTTTTTTAATCCATCTTTGCTGTTAGCCTTCTGATACCATTACCTGGGGTAGCCATGGTGTGCTGTACACCACATCAGTGTCACAGTAGCATTGGGTGTATCTGCATTCTTTGTTTTTTCAGTTATTCCCCCAAAAAATGCCACAGGAAAGTCAAAGCAGGATCCAAAGATGTATTTTTGAATCCTACTTTGGCTTTCCTTGTGACATTTTCTGGGATATAGTTTAGTTTAATTTTAAGCCACTGTCGCTGAAGCATTTTTTTTTTTTTTTTTTGCTTATTGTTTTTTTTTTCAGTTAGTCCACATTTGCAGCCCCATAAATTTGAGTTACATACTGAGAATTACATATTTATGAATCATGAGATGGCTTTCATTTTCAAATTTACTCAACACTGGACACTTTGGGGTATGCAATGGTGTATGCTGACTGTTTTGTTTGTTTGTTTAACTGGGAGAAGTGCGCTAATCTATTGACCCCTTTTAGTCATGACCTGAGGTTATAGTGGAATAATAAAAAAAGAAGATAGCATACATGAATATGTATAAAAAGATACAAAGGATTCTTCTGGACTTTTATGACTTGCATAGGCTATGGTACATGTTTTCTGCCACATACCAGCCCTACCCAGTTGCAGAGTACACATAACCTCTTTATTAAAATAAATAAAAAACATAAAAGGGCATGATTTAACATAGTTGCAATGTTTACATAAGATAATATGAAGAAAGGGATTTTGGACCATTGACATTTTACCTGCTTTCAAAATCACAAATTCACAAAATGAGAATGCTTCACAGCAAACGACAGAACATGTTCTTTTTTATCCAGAATTTGAACTGTTGAAGTCCCATTCTTCGTCTAATAAGCAACAAAAGGCTTGTGAGGCAGTATTTCCAGTCATTGCACTGACTTTTTACCCAGAAAACAGCTTGTGATCTGCTTTTACTAAAGCAGCAGCTGCTGTGACATTACATGACAGTACTGCCTTGGCAATAAAGAAATAAATCCTGCATATCTGCAGGAGTCGTGCTAAAGGAAATATTGGTGCTTGCTTATGTTGTTCTAGTTGTGGCCTACATTCTGCTTCATGACTGTGAAATAGCAAACATTTGTCTGCTTCTCTGCAGGTGTTATGTTTTAGACATCATTAGCTGTAGCACTAGGCATAATTCTACATCAGGCTTCTTATATGAAGGGTTGGTAGGCAAAGCCCCTATCCCATATACATGTGTGCAGCTACATGCAGGAATCTCTCAACCGGACAAGAGGAGAAAAACAGGGTTAGTATTTTCTGACTTCTTATAGTATTACAAATAGAGATTCTGTCTTTAGGTGTATTTATTTAGAAATATTTTTCATAATCAGATGTGGTGATCTTTCATCTCCTAATGCTTATGTATTGCACGACTAATTTTGAAATAAAAAAGAATCCATTTATCCAGCTAAACAGTTTTTACCTAATAATAAAATTCTGGTTTTGTTGAGAATGTCGTATAATGTACACATTCCCTGTGCAGTTTATTTTTCATCTTTCAGACAACCTAACATTTTTTGTCTCATTCATATTGATAATGGATATACTTTTTCTGACATGCTGTTGTGACTTTCGGCTTTTCCCGGTTAGGGGTCGCCACAGCAGAACTCCGGTCCACTAATGATTGGCAGTTGATTTTTACGCAACGAGTTGCCAGTCCTGACGCACAATCTTCAACGAAGGTACGCCTATTCACGCATGTCTCCACGCAGAAGACGCTCTAACTGAGAGTCGAACCAGACAGCGTCTTACTGTGAGGTGACAACGCTACCGCAGCACCACCACCGCGGATACTTTTTCCCATGTGCTGTTGATCTCCTTATATTATTCTCCTCTGAAATAGATTTGCATCACTAATTTCTCCGATGATTGTGAAGAAAAATGGTAATTTTGCTTACTTTTAGGTAATACATCACTTACTTTTAACAATTCACTTATGCATTTTGGGAAAAGGTGTAACAGGGACAGTAGGGATCTACATGACTTGTTGTTGTTATGTTGCATGAATTCCCTGCTCTGCAGTCATGTCAATGAGTAAGTCTTAATTATTTGTTTCAACTTATACAGTTTCAGTAGTATTTTAATAAGAAAGGAAGTATTACTAATTTTAAAACAATTACACCAGCATAATGGTTTTAGCCATGAATTTTTGGGCTGACTAAATCATTTTGGTATGTAATTATTTTAGATTCCAAAGTTCTATAACTTTCAGGTAATCTAGTCAGACATGGCATTTGTTTACACAGAAGGTCTGCAGTTTTTATCTGCAAACAGTTTAGACTATGGATCTTTTAGTTTAATAGCATCTGATTGGTTAAAGGTCTGTCGGTAAACAAACAGTAATGTTCAACAGAGTGTATGTTAGTGTGTATGTAATGACCACCTAGGGGTGTTATGAGGCCCAACTCCAGGTGGAAGTCCTCTACACCTTTGTAAGGGTGCTATTTACACAGTAACACACACCGTAGAGGGCATTACTACGCTTAGAGAATCGACTGTCTGTGAAATTGTTGTTTCACTTATTTTTTTATTACTGTATTATTTTTATATATTTTTGATGTAAAATAGGTCCTCCACCTAATGTTTCAAACTTGCTGTAGTATATGTAAATGGTTGGAAGAAGTATTTTACATCCAAAATATAACATTTTCAAAAATAGCCAGATATTTACTTCATTTTTTGGTCCCTTAGTCCTAAATTTTGTGGTTTGTTGCCAATTATAAGGGATTGAAGTCACTAAATAATGACATACATTTGAGCTTCAGACTTTATTTCCTTCATAAACTGCATGCTAACACAAATCTTGTTATTCAAGCAACTTTCTAATTTTATAAGAGCAATATTTAAAATCTGTTCCTATTTTTGGGCCTGTGTTTCCTCTTTATTTTAGGCTTTATCCAGATTTCTTGAGCTAAGAGGTTGCAAGGTTTGCAAACCTCTTAACTGCTGCTGCCCACTGCTTGATCTATCTCACTTTCTTTCTCACTCAGACACACACATTTCTGCTTTCATACATGCAAGCACGCATCCACTTACACACAGACAGAAACAGACATATACATACCTACACACACATACTTTTTTCCTTTTTATGTTTCTTTTAATTTTACACTTAAGCAGCAAATGTGCTGCTTAGTGAGTGGAAAAAAATGACTTGATTACTCTCATGCACGCATACACTCACACATAGACATAAACACACACACGCACTTTTCTTTTTTTTAATTTTCCATTCGCTAAACAGCAAAATCACTGCTTAGTGAGTGGAAAATAATGGCGGACATTATCTCCATTATACTCCAAACTCCATGGCATCTAAATATGCTGCTGTGAAGCGGAAGACTGATTTTTCAGAGGGGTAGTACCTGTACATTAACACTCTGCTAGAGAACATTAATTCTCCAATCAAAGTGGCGATATACAGGTTGCCTATTCTCTAAATAAAATAAACAGCAGTCTTTTCTGTGTTGCTAATTAATATTATTGTGATCAGCCTATTACCAAACAGTAGTAATCATTCCGGACTGTTCATTCATGGCAAACATAGCTCATGACTTTGCTCAGAAAAACAGGACCTTCACTTCATAGTCATAAACATAAAGCTTTCAGAAGTTAAACAAATCCCTTATCATGCTGTCTGCCCATGGATAAACAAATCAGAACTATCCAGTATTAAGTTATTGTAGCACACAATGGATTGCAGTTGTGTCTTGAATAAGTATAATACAATTTTAAGTACCTTTCAGTGCTGACATGCTGTAATCCTGTGCTACAGCATAAACAGCCACCATAGAACAATGCTAGGAAGCAGAGACAGCTTTGAAAGCTGTAATACATTTTGCATTGTCCATTTTTTCTTTAAATGTGATAGCACAAAGTACAGTACAGCTTTTGGAGCTGTTAGAGGCCCAGACGTAAATTTTGTTTCTGGACACTGAGAGGCAGAGCTAAATGTTTTGTAGCTTTGAATGCTGTAAAACATTTTGCACTCAAACAGCCCCCTCCTCTCTCATTTTTTTCTCTGTTTTTTTATAGTATATTGCAGCAATTAAAGCTGCATATACCATAAAGAATGTTGTCAGAGCTAAGTGTTACTGCTTTCAAAGTAAAACACCTAGAACTCCTGCACTTCTCTCTCTCTCTCTCTCTCTCTCTGTAATTGGTAGCACATGGAGAAGGTGAAGCTGCACATACTACAGAATTACGATTGGGTCTCTCTGATTATAATCAAATAGTTATATGTTCTTGAAATGGACGTCAGGATTCACTTCTTGAATTTAGCTGCTGTCAAGGTGAATTTCTTAATCTACATTTCTCAAACATGTAATTTTTTAAGATTGAAGACCTGATCATAGTCCTCTCTGTTGCAGCCATCTTCAGTAACACATCTTAATTTTACAATTTTGTTTTTCATGTGGAGTCTACCTAGTTGGTTAACTAACTCAGTCTCAGGCTGAGAAAGATTCTTAACAGGTGTTTTGTTCTCAGCTTAGCATTATAAAAGAGGAATACAGCATTACTTTGAATAATAGCATTTTTTTTTGCTGAATTCTGCGATGACCGTTTTATAGCCTGGAAATCAGATAAGCAAAGAAGACAAGAATAACAGGTCGGATTTGTTTGTCTGCATCAGCTGAGAGAGAATATATTGGGAAAATACCTAGAGCAGCAATACCCCAAAGTGATCAAATACATGTATGAAGTGTGTAAAGAAAATAACTAAATTCTATTTGTATTAATTTATGGTTTTGATAACTAGACAAGAAAACTTGACTGTTCTGTACATAACGTGGACACAAGACAATACAACTGAAAAATGTAGAATGAAAACCATAACTTGATAGGCATAGTTTAGACAAGTCATCCAGCTGAGTAAGTGGAAATCAACCCCCAACTCAATTAGAAGCCTAGTGTGTGTTAGATTGTAAAATACAGGTAGCCTGGTAAATAACAGAATAATAATTTCTATTTAAGATGGAACCTCACATAAAATGATGCAGAGCAGCATATGACTGATCCTGATGATTAATTAACTAGCTTTGGTTGTAATGACACCTTAGGCACTTCTGCAAGCAGTTCCATCTGAATCTTATAGGTTCATAGGTTCATACTAGGCTATCTGACCTAGGGCATTTATAAGCCTAGCCAGAATGTGTTTGGCTTTCGCCACCCATTTTAAATTTATTTTGCTATGCCCTTTTTCGAGGTTAGTATACTGTGCCTCTGTCTAACAGTGACACAGAAGTGATACCCGGGGTAAACCTACGATCTCCCATTCACTCATCAAGATTCCTCTTGAAGAGAGTCAATGAGGGACTCTGTCTAACCTGGACTGGGATTTTATTCCAGAGTGAAGGGAGCCTCTGGGTTATGAATCTGTCCCTCCAGCATGTCCTATTTATTTCAGTGCTGAGGTTCAAGTCTCTCGAGTGCCTAGCTCGATGGGATTTGGATTTTCTGAGGTGCAGCATGTCCATTAATTCTGGGTTAGACATGGCTTTATACGTCAGGCACAGATTGCCTCTGAACAGGCGGTATGCCATGGAGTAGAGCTGGAGTTTCTTTAACCGGGAAGCATATGGCATCTGTTTGAGCCCTTTGATCCTCTTGGTGAGGTACTTTTGGGGTCTTTCCAGTTGCTGCAGGTGTCTGGTAAGGTACATCCCAAAAGGGGCATTGTACTCAATTATGGGCCTGATGAGGGATGAGTAAAGAGGTACGATGACCTCCCCTGATCTAGATGTGAATCCCTTCATGATTAGGTGGGCTATATAAAATGTTTTTCTAACCACTTTGGCCACGTGGTTGTCATATGAGAGATTGCTATCAACTTGGGTCCCCAGGTCCCTAATTACGTCTTCTGTACTTAATGGATTACCACCTATGTGGTAATTTGTGGGCACTTTGTTTTTGCCAAAGGGGATGACTATACACTTTTTGGAATTTAGCTTGAGGCCATGGCTCTGACACCAGTTGTCTGTTTCTATGAGGCCCTTTTGGAGGATGCTTGTGTCGGCTGGAGAGTCGATTATGGCGCCCAGTTTGCAGTCATCTGCAAACTTGGTCAGCCGCAGTCCTTCTGTGTTGGCCTGTACCTCCGAGAAATATATACCGAACAAGAGAGGTCCCAGGACTGAGCCTTGTGGGACACCACTTGTAACTGGTTTGGAGTCTGACATGGCTCCAGCAATTCTAACCATGTGGGTTCTGTCCTTGAGCCAGTTTGCAATCCATCTAGTGACACAGGGGTTTATATTTAAGCTGGTAAGCTTATCTATAATGCCTGAGTGGGGTATTGTATCGAAGGCTTTTGCGAGGTCCAGGTAGGCTGTGTGGACCACCTTCCCCTCGTCAATGGCCTTGGTGACTGTTTCAAAGAAATCAACCAGGTTTAAGAGGCAGGATCTGCCCTTAACAAAGCCGAACTGGGTAGGATCCAGTGTCTGTAGGTCCCCAATATCTTTATTTATGAAGTCCATGATGATCCTTTCCATAGCTTTGCAGACCAAGCTAGTCAGGCTTATGGGGCGATAGTTTCCAGGATCCGTTGAGGCACCACCTTTATGGAGAGGGACCACTGTTGCTGTACGCCATTCTTTGGGCACATATCCTGTAGTAAGGCTGAGATTGAACAGTAGTTTTATGTTTGAGTTTAGCTCTTCTTGGAGTTCATGTAGGACGCAGCCCGGGACACCGTCTGGTCCCATTGATGCTGTGTTTTTTGCTTTGGAGAGGGCAGCTCTTACCTGAGCATCTGAGATGTCAGGGGGCAGCACTCTGCTGGCATAGATATTTGCCCTTTTGGTGGGGGGGGGAGAAGTTTGCGCTGAACCTGTCAGCTAGGATGTTGGCAATGTCTGTGGGTTCAGTGTATTTTCTCTCATTTTGGACTAATTCTGAGCATATCTGGGAATTACCACCCAGGTTCCTAACATAACTAAAGAAAGCCTTGTGATTATCCTTAGTGTCCTGTGCAATTTTTCTCTCGAAGCTGGCCTTAGACAATTTTATGAGTGCCCGTAGTTTTTTGCTAATACTGATCAGTGATGCCTTCCCTTTTTGGGATTTTGCTCTATCATTTAGTAGCTTCCTCCTTCTATTGTATAGTTTGTTTATGGCTGGGGTCCACCAGACAGGACATCTGCCTTTGGAGGATTGGGTCTTGGTTTTATTTGGGATCGCATGATCCATGCATTCCTGAAGGTGTTCATAGAATGCGTTTATAAAGGATTCTGCGGTCTGGGCCGTATTTTCCACAGGCCCGGGGGCTTTGAAGGATTGCACCTCGGTTTTGAGGGGTGTGAAATTTGCTTTAGAGAAGTTTTTCACTGTGGCTTTTTGGGCAGGGGGTGGGGTCGGGATGTGAATATCCAGTGAGATTAGTTTATGGTCTGATCTTACCAGTGAGGGATACACTTCTGGTCTGGAGCATAGAGTCCCCATGTTGGTGATGATCAGGTCCAGTATGTTTTCCCCTCTTGTGGGAGTGGTAACAAGTTGTTCCATAGCATTTGAGTTTATAAATTCTAGGAACCTTTGGGCTAGTGTGTTGGAGCTAGAGTAATGCTCCCAGTCTATGTTTGGGTAGTTGAAGTCACCCAGTATAATGGTGTTTGGAGAGACCTTCATATTTTCCAGTGTTCTCAGAAAGGCCGAGTGAGGTTCCTGAGTTTGGGAGGGTGGTCTGTAGCAGGCTATAAACTGGAAGGCAGTTTTACCCACTGTTAGTTGCACATGGATAGTCTCTGATGCTTCGTGCTTTATTATTTAGTTGTTATTTAGTTGTTATTAGGTGAAATATGTCACCCTCCCCCAAGACTGATCACACACACACACACACACATGCGTGTACTCTAAGGTTTTGATCACACTTTTGCTCTATGTTACTATTCTTTCGAACTACTCTGCATCAGCAATTGCATTTAACAGTTATCTTCTTTCTTTCTTTAGGTTTACCAACAAGAGAAACTATTTTGTGTAAAAACTATAGCACATCTAGACTTCCAAAATCCGAATATTTTTGTGGCCATACCCAGTGTATAAGTACTGTAATACCCTTCAGAGAGGACATTTGTGTTTTTGGAAATAACAGACCTGCCAGGTATGAAAAGAACCTGGGTGGTCTGATAGTCCCCTGTCCAATTACCTTTTTGGATATTATTAGTTACATAATTTATTACAGTTTTGAAGACATATGTGGACTTCTACCTAATCAGTAACAAGAGTGGCTAGTACATGTCAAATTGTATGGCTATATAAGACATTATTTCATCACAAGGTTTCTTAACATTAAAAAAATCTAATTTATAGGAATTGTAGTGGTATACACATCTCACATGTCTGTATGACAGTTATTTGCTCACCATCATTAAAAGACTGCATTAACATCATTGTGCCATTTGCATTGTTGCCTGTGTTTAACAAGAGAATGATTCTAAGATATTTGAATAAAACTATAGAATGCATGGGGCTTCATTGCATGCAGGTTATGTTGGATTGTGGCTAGCATGGGTGCCAAGAAGGTTTCAGTATCTCATCCAAAATAACCTTTTTTCAGCACTCTGTCTGGTTATTGGTATTGTGCAGTCAACCTACCTTTACTAATGCAGAACGTTCAGGAATCACTGTGTAAGGGCAGGACTGAGGAAGTAAGCTGACAATTTGAGTTGTCAAAGACTCTCAGAGGGAAGCTGATGTCAAATGCATTTTCCTGCCGTCCCTAACTAGCTGACTAGGGTTATAGATCATGGTATTTGGGGTGGGCTGGACACTCTGTATGGCTTGCTTTGATATAATTTTGGCTTGCAGTTCATTTCTATGTAAAAGACTTGGGCTTAACATTTTGAGTCTTTTATGACCCTTCTTGAGTCTCTTCCCCCATTTTCCTGTGCTTGTTATATAGGCAGTACAACACCTGACTTCCTTTGTGACTTTTCATCTCCATTAGTTGACTGCTCCTCCCTTATTCTAAGTTCTCATAAACTCATCTTTATTCACCTGCAGTTAGAAGTCATTTTTTCACCTTCTGTATTATCATTCAATGTGTTCTTTCCACTCTGGTCTGGCAATTGTACAAAACTGTTCAATAGTGAAGTGATATGTAATATACTGTGTATGAGCTGTTTAATAGTGGATGATATGTAACATATACAATCGGTTCAGTGCTGAGTGACATTTAATTTATTTAGCATGTTACCAGTCTGTGCACTTGAATCCGTGAGTATTTGCTGCATTTTTATTGATATAATGCCTTTTGTACTTTGAATTGCTGTGTATCTAATAAAGATGTTGACCAATTTAATAAAAATAATGCATTTCATTTTGTTTTTCTTTAATATGCCTTTTTATACAGTTGTAAACTTCTGCTGACATCTGCTTCTATTACTCTTCCATATGGATGATGTACCCTCCATGGTCAAATCTGAAAATAGACACATTTTGCCTTGCGTATGTACAGGGTCATCAACAACAAGCTGTTGGGGGTGTGAATGAACATACTAAGCACTTTACAGTGGAATTGGGGCAAGGGAGGTACGAGACAAGGCAGTCATTGGTTTGACATAAGGATTAACCTAGGATTCAGATTCACTTAATGCCATTATTATCATGTTTTAGAGATTGAGATGAAGCATGTACTTTTTACTAGGGTGTACAGTTAAGTAGGTAACATGAGGAGTGTTTTAAAGTAGAAGTAATACTCTAGATTGTGTCTGCTGAGATTATTTACAGGAAAATATTAAAAAAAAAAATTCCACAATCATGCACAAGAACCTAGAGAAATTGTATATGGCAGAAAGTGTATAGGCAACTAGCTTTCCATTAGAACTGATTTATGTCGTCTGACAGTGATTTACTAAAGACAGTTTCCTTGTCATGGAAATACCTGGCCATGTTATTTGTACACATGTGCAATAGTTCTGTCACTTTAAAAAATAACCTTGTGCAATGTATGCGGTGTAGTCTAGTCTACACTGCTGAACCAATGTGGTAAATCTTTTTTGCCAGTGTGCAGTAGAGTGATTGTACCTCTCACATTATGAGTTCCACTTCCTTTTATGCTTTCTTTTAGAAAGCTAAGTTTATGCTCCTGTACATGGGACTGCTGTGGTTTCTTGCATCTAATTTCTTCAGAAACATAGCAATTGTTAACATTTGTATTTTCTTATGAGGCTGTGAGGAGGGGAGGTATAACTTTGTTCCATGCACAAATCTGTGTGAGGAAATGTTATGTTTTTATATAATAGTGGTTGTATGTAACCTAGACATTAAATTTCATATTGCATAAGGACTGCCAGTATGCCACTTGCTGTTTTGTCCATGGTCAGTATTTCCTGATTTATCTGAGTGAATGACCACAGAGTTGGAAGAAAAACATAAAAAGTAATCCTCTTTGTTCATCATATGAAACCAGGCAAATATCTCCAAACTATTTAGAAGAGCTTGTGGGTTTGTAGGGGAAACAGCGCAACATTTCATAGCAGCCTGAATGGTTACTGCCACTGTACTGTTCAATGAAAAAGAAAACACTACTTGGAATGCACTATCCTGTTTCAGAGACTACATCCCAATAACGATTTTAAGTGAAAACATTTCAGTGATGAGTAACCTGCAGAATACAGTGCCTTAATAAAAAGTCATATGAAAAGAGCCACCAAGAAGATGCAGTTAGGAACATTAAAGGTTATAGCATGTACATGTACAGTACAGAAGACAGACATCTTTGAAAAAAAATATGTTTAAGAATGAGAAACAGCGTGGTGAGCTATAAGGGGGTAAGATGAAGTATTTTTTAGTAGGTAGGGTGTTATAGATGAAAATATATTCTTAGAGGAAACAAAAAGTCGGGCATACTGGTAGAGTTTGGTAATGTGGTAACACTAAATGGATCTTAGTAGTAAGAAATAAAAAATATAAAAGCGATTAAATAGGACCTATAATTTTTGTAGCATGTGAAGAAATTAGCAGGATGGTTATATCTCAAAACTTTATCTACTTCTAAGATTATAAGCATTTATGTTTGTCTACAGATTTTTTTTTTACTTTATTCCCAGAGGATTTACTTTTCAAGTTATGGATCTTTTGTAATGAGACTGGTGGGTGTAGCTCATCTAGTTCTTGAACTCAGCACAGGGGCATCCTTTATGAGTGCTACTGGATATGGGCTGAGGTTGAAGTGACCTTAATTTGGCACTGCTGATCATAAATGCATCTCTATCTCCTAGCTGTAGTCCTACCTACATACCCTTAAATTTTAATGCATGCTTTCAGCAGAGAGAAGGTGAACGCCCTGACAGTACTATGTTAGGGAGAATTCTTTGCACTCTCAATAGACTTAGAATACTCTATACTCAGTCATAAGATGTGAATATTTGCATAAAGGATCTTGTGACTTTTGACTTTGTGCATGACATCCATAATTTTGTGTGTGTGTTTGTGTGCCATGTATAAGTTTGAGACACAAATTTAGGTAGTTAGTCTGCTAGTAGGATGATGTTCCACTCAATCCAACATAAATTGTTAAAATTAAGAGAATATAAATGTGTTTATGCAGCTGACATTATACAGAGATAGCAGTTATTTGCAAGCTGTTTATTCCCCCTTTATTGTCAGTTTTAGATACTTGGGTACCCAAAGCACTTAGCATATTATCATTTCTGGGTGCCTGCGATGTCTGTTATGTGTACATAAGTGCTGTGTTTAAAACTGTTAGGATAAAATAAAGGATTTACTTACTCATAGCATTCTGGGTACACTTTGAAGTGAAGTTACAGCAGGCAGATGTCACCGCTAATAGAAGAAAAAAAAAACGGCCTGAGTGGAGCCCCATTCTAATGCCTTGTACAGAAACTCCATCTGCTGTTACAAGTGCTTTCCTAAGAGAACGCTGACTGATCACAATTACTGCTGAAGTGTGTAGCTGTAGAGCTATTTACTTACTCATTAAAAGCAAGGTCATGATTGTAAACATTCTGCCAAGAAATGTAGTTGTGGTGCTGTACTGCAGTGTATGCGTACAGCGTGCTGACTTTAAAATGATGCAGCAGTGGGAAAGATTATAGTGGTCAGCAATTTAACATGTAATATTACCTCATAAGCAATGTGCTTATTATTACTGATTTGACCGGGCCATACAGGTAGCACATATTGTCTTTTTTTGTATGTGGTAGAATACATTCTTGCTGAACTGAAATCCTGGCCGCTATCATTCTGCTGTTATATCTCTGATCATATGCTCAGTTTGTGCCTTTGTCTGTTCCTCAGTGCTAGCAGTTTGCCTTCACCATGGGGACACAGAGAAAGTGAATATTCTGTACAGAAACTCTTAAGTAGGAGGAGAGTGCATTAAGTTCATCTCTCTCTCTCTCTTTGTGTAATGTGTTTTACAAAAATGCTTTACTGTAGTCCATATGATACTCACCTTTGGGTTGGGTGCATTGCAGTATTTCTCCTTTGTGCTGCACAGCCTCCCAAGTAGCAGTGAAAACTGAGCATATATCATGTTTTTTTTTTAAAACACCTTTTATTGAATATAAAATGTCCACAGTTACATTGTGGATCACATATATGCTTTTATACAATTATCATCTATCCAACATTACATAAATTGCTAGATTCCTGCCTTCCCTTAAACCTCACTCCTCCAAAACATTATTCTAAACGTATTGTTCCCACAGTTTCAATTTTTTTCTTTGTACTTTGCTCCTACCGTTTTCTAAAGATCCCACTTTCAGATCTTTTATCTCTTACATTATTCACTACATCAAATACAGTTGGTTTAGACTTTGATTTTCATTTTTTATTGTGTTTTGGCAACCACCAAAATTAAACTTAACAAGGCCTTGCCATTTTTACGCAATTCGAATCCTGCATCCCATCTCGAAAAATAATTTTCTTAGTTGCATCCATTTGCTCACCCAATATTTCTGACAGAGTACTATATAGGGAATTTCTAAAGTCTGCCAACTCACCACACACCCAAAACATATACATGTTCAAGGATACCCCTTTATTCCTCATCACACCTTTAACATCTTCTAGACTTTGTTGCATATTTGGCAGTCAGGCATATGTTTGCCATTGTTTCCATGTAAACTGCTTATCCAGTTTCTCATCCCAACCTTTTCTAACCTCCTCTAATTGATTCCTATACTTTTTGTGCAACATTTTATACGTATTTCTGATTATCCTTTTCTTAACAGCAGCTACTGTTGTAGATTTAACTTAAAATTCTACCTAGGCAGGTATTTCATTTAGGATTCCCCTATGCCTTTCTCTTTGCCTGTACTCTGATATCAGTCACTGATAGGGAAGGCAGTCTCTAGTTTCTAGTCCAAATATCTTCCTGGCTGCTTCTCATTCTGTTACATTTCCCTCTCTTTTTATTTGCTCCCAAAACAATGGTTTCTTTACCTGCATTCTCCTCTTGCCTATTATCTGCCCCCCTAATTGCAGTCATCCCTACTGAACATATATCATGTTGTTTCACACACACAAAGTTGAAGGGATGTGTCATTTGCGCATTGCCTCTCAGCTAACTCCCCCCTTGCTAGCCCCTCTTGTGTTTATAAGTTGTCTGCATGAATGATAGACAACAGTCATCCAATGCAGAATGAGGCAAGAAGGGCAGTTATTAAAACCTCCATCAAGTCAGAGTACAGAGATGAATTCAGAAAATGCTGTACAGAGTTTGAAGTCATTATTAAATTATAGCAACATTGTGATGTTGCATCGTTGCCTGTGTGAGGATTATGAAATAATATAAAGTATGCAAATAGCACGTTTGCTTATTTTATTTGTTAACTAGGTAATGCAGACTAAATTCAGCCATGTCAGAAATGCTAAAAAACTAAGGTGATATATAGGCGATATGAATAACAGTGGACAGTGAAAGATATAGCACTACACTTAAAGCAATTAAAATAATGTAACTAGGCAAAATATTATATATTCTGTACACAGACTCTACAGATATTAAACTGGTTTGAAAATTAATCCTGCCCACACACTTGGTACTTCATTTGAATTATTAAGTAAATTAAGTAATACTTTCCACACACCTAGTACTTCAAATGAAATATGGATCAAATATAAATTTGTGCTGTGAAATGGAGGCAAGCTAGGAGGTGAGCAGTGACTTGTACTTTTCAGCAAATAGGATAAGGGTGGCTACAGAAACAGGTGGTTCTCTGTTTCCTTTAAGTGTTAAAGTTACATATCTCAACACAACTGCTCAAGTTCTTAAGAATTCTAAGTCTAAGGCCCAAAATCATAGATTATTTTTAAATATTACTCTAATTCTCTTAAAAAGTTAAAAGAACAAACAATTTTATATTGATGTGCATTTTCTGAACAATAAGTGAAATTCTAATGCCTGACATTATTGTCTGACGTTAATCCTCAGAGATTTAACAAAAAAATAAAAAAAAATTGTGGAGGACAGGACAAAAATATGTGGTAAAATCAAGGACTGTTGAGATGTATGTATCTAAAAAGCTATGCCTAGGCCTAAAGCAAGACCCCATCCCCAGAAAACACACACATGAATTGAGCATCAGGCATAGATGTTATTGCAGTTCAAAATATTCTTGGTCCTAACATTGGTCATGATAACAAATATATAGTTTTGAATCCACATCTTGTATCCATATTTTCCTCATTTCATTACAGCTGCACTTCTTATGCTGCAGTAGTTTGAGGATGCTTATATTAACGAGTGAAACAGAGTTCACCTAAACACCTCAATAAAAATGACTTTTTACAGCCTAGTAACTCTCCTGCACTACCTTCACCACCATCCTGATTCTGAGGCCATGATGATACAAAGAAAAAGCAAAATGCAATTTTGTTATATATATATTTTTTTTACTGTCACTGTGAACCTAAGCCATAAACTTGTAGTGCAGACACTGAGAGAATTCTAATCTGTGGTATAAAAGCATAAAACCTGTGTGTGTGTGTGCGTGTGTGTGTGTGTGTGTGTGTGTGTGTGTGTGTGTGTCTATATATATATATATATATATATATATATATATATATATATATATATATAAATAAGATAAAATGAGCAAAAGTTGTGTAGGCAAATATATGAGAACACTTGCCTTATGAGGACTTAAGGAGAAACTGTATCTCTATTTAACTACCATGCATACAGTCATAGATACGATCTATACTTTCAGTGGAAAAAAATTAGGTCACCTGTACAGTTTTTAATTAACATAACCCAAGCCTTTGAAACCATTAACCATGTTCAATTATTAACCAAACTGAAATCCACAGGATTTGGCCAAAACCCTATGCCACAGTTTCAAAACCATCTGACAGAAGTTTTAAAATCCTGTGAGGTACTGAAATAACCAAAATGTACCTTTAAGTCAAGGTTCCTTCAGGGATCTGTACATGGCCAAGTCCTTTTCTGTGTTTGTTATGAGATTTGAACCTTTATCTGTCATGCAATCATTAACTCTACACTGATGATATTCACCTCTATAACTCAAGTAAAACTGCAACCACTGTACTATCTAATATGCAACAAGCCTCTCTTATGGGCTATAATGTATCGAAAACTGCCCCAGTGCTCTTTGGGGTGCATTGAAAATTCAACAAAAATAAATACTTGCTGATCAAAGATCTAGATAACTCAAAAAAAAACACAGAAAGCTTTAACTATTTAGGACTTATTCTGCATCTCACTATAACATACAAACTGTGCAAATAACTGTCACATCTAAATTCAGTACTCGGTTAAGAACCTCTTACTTATTCTCAAACCACCTTACCCCTCAAGCCAGGTGTGCTATTGCAAAACACGTGCTTATATCCCAACTAGAATCCTCACTTCTCCTTATAACTTTCTACTCATCCCAAAATGCACCCAGCAAAAAAAAAAAAACCTCAGGCAGTAATATATGCAGCTGTATTAACATCATATCCAGAGCTGAGCATCACTGTTTAACCCAGGCCTGAGCTAGTTGGCTTCTTAATAACAGCTAGATATGAATTCTCTCTTCCTTTATACATCAATTTATATATGATAGTTTCTGTCCAACTCTGACAAATAAACTAAAATTAAAAGCTTCCCCATAGTTAATATGTCGGAACAATGAAATGCTAGCTTTCCAAAGATCTCCCTTCATCCAAGCTAAAGAAGAAAAATGTTTCATCAAATTTAATACTGTTTACTGGAACCATGTAGTTGCAAACATTCACAAACTGACAGATTATAAACAATACAGATAAAATCATTAGAATTCCTAAAAGACATATACAAGTGCTAATGCTGCAAGGGCTATGGCTAATATTATAGCCCAGTCTTGCAAAATTGCTTGTACACAAAATCCAAGAACAGACACAGCCCTTTAACTGTTAGAACAGTGAAAATAGTGCATCATTTATCCAATGTAAACAGGAATATAAACCTGTAAATATGAAAAAAATTTATATAAACCAGTTACATCACTGTAGACAATTTAGAAATGATTAATTTGTCACTGAAATCAGGTACACAATATTGGGCAACCTTGTGTCTGTATCTTCTTTCCTAGAAACATGCACAACATTCTAGATAAATGCTCTCCACGGCTAACATAGTATCCCACTACTTTGAAAATATAGAAACAGTCTATACAGTAACAGGAATGACCAACATCAAAAGTCAGCATTGTATATATCTACCCTATCCTAAAACCAGCATGCTTAGATTCAAAATAATGTATTGTGGCACAGTAAGCTGCTCTAAACAATGCTTGTATTACTATGTTGAATGACACTGCTTTATAATGCTATGTTTAATGATGCTTTTCATGCTTTCTTGTTGTGTGGTTATATTTTAAGCCATCTATAATTATCTTGTTTATGCTGTAATACTTTATTTAAAATAATTCCTTAGATAAAATTGTTCTTTGCCATTTGCCGTGTGCCTTGGTTATGGCTGGAAAGGGCTCAGGGACCTGCCCAACTACACCATTATCAGAATAAAAAAACACAATTATCAGTGTCACAAAAGGAAATATTGTCAGCCCAGCTCACTCGAATTTTGTAAATAATCATGTATCATTTGTGAATATCAACATGATTCATATGCTTGTCGTACAAATGTATTACAACTGTATGTTATGTGTATATCAAACTGCTGGCACAGAAGTGTGTATAAAGTACTGCGCTTAAAGATATATCCATAGTGTACCCTGCTAGATTACAACAGAAATGTAAACTATTGTAATTGTGTAAATGTATATACTTTAACAGTGGAAACTGGAACATAGAAGGTTAACTTGCAAAACTTTAGCAAATAGGTGGAATTAAGTTATTTGATAGCAGGGCCATTAAAAGATATTATCTTCCAGTTTCAGTGCATTAACAGACAATGTATAGAGCTAGACATTTCTTGTATTTTTTTGAAAGAGTGGTAATTACTAGGCTTGAGATGTAGAAGTAGTTTATTATTTTATGACTTCCAGGATCTGCAAACATCTGAAGGCTATGAATTTTCACAGGGAGATGCTAAATGATAACAGTTTCTAGCAATGGTTATTTTTGAGCCTGGGAACTGAAGTCAGGTGACAAAAAGTGATGTCATGCTGCAAGTATCCCAGCAGTAATATTTGATATTAATTTATGAACTCTCTGAGAGAGAGAGAGAGAGAGAGAGAGAGAGAGAGAGAGGGGCAGGGATTTTGTATTTGTCTTTGACTTGACAACATCCACTCTCGACCTCTGCACTTGCCTTGCTGTAAGTAAGTTAACTAGGGTACAGTAATTTCTCTTAGATTCAGTTAGAAACATAGTAGAGATTAGTTTAGATGTTTTCTGTATTATTTGAGACTGTCCTGCAATGTTATTTTAAATATTTCTTGTGATTTAGAACTCTGATGTCACTGTGAATACATATTTAGTGTTGTCTTGTTCTTTTATTAAATATTATTAAATATATCTAAACCTTTCAATTGTGGCTGGCCTGTTTAGAGATATTTAAGCTCTTAGAGTACTTGTATTAATATTTGGTGACACTGTGCAGGCCACACCTAATAGCCTGGCTCTTGGTCAAACTACCATTTGAATTAATAGTAACATTACACAATAAGATTGGACATCCTTTGCTAAGGCCTTGAAGTAGCTGATAAGTAGTGGCTGGTGGCAGTGGAAACTACCATATAGTCTGGACAGAAGGGGGAATAACTAATAAACCTGTGCCAGCCTTTCCCAGGTGTGTGTGTGTGTGTGTGTGTGTATAAATCAAACCTCAAAGTGTGTGTGTGTGTGTGTGTGTGTGTGTGTGTGTGTGTGTGTGTGTGTGTGTGTTAGCTACTTGGGCAGGGACATGAATCGTTGGTTGGACAGAGAGAGTGCTCGAGGTGTTGGTTTGGCCACTCAGCTGAGATCTCATGCCTATAGTTGTGCCAGTTTATAGTCTTATTTGGGATCTGGAGAAAGAGGGAGAAACCAGCCCCAGACTGGACTGTGGTCTTTGTGTGCTCTTAAGGGAAATTGCACTTTACTGTCTGTGTACTTGTCATCCTCCCAGTGTGTATGTCCCCCCACATGTGTATATAGCTGGCCTTGTGTACTCAGTGACAGGGTGGGTGTTTGGGAATTTGATTAGATCATCATAAGTATCATCTAAAATTGGCAGAATGAAAGTACTGATGGTCCGACTGTCCTATCCCAGGGAAGCTTTTATGAACTCGCAACACAATTCCTAACTGAGATCAGGATCTAGCTCTGGTGTCATAGACAGGATGAGTTGATGTAACAGACAAATCTTACATGGGAACAAAGATCACATTTATGTGTGTCATTGCACATCACAGCACACCACTAAGGAACTTGAGCAGTCCTGTGCATGTCACACTACACCAGTAAGGATCTTGACCAGTTTTAGGCAAGGATGATGGATATTACTTGATATCTTTATTTCATTGTCCTCAGAAGACATTAGGAGGGACTGACCAGCAAAGCTTTTGATCCAGGGCTAAATAATATGGAAAAACCTGACAGGCAATGATGAGACTTGAGTACCTGCTTGAGAGGGGTATGGGCAGAGCATAATGAGGTCAGTAGTGAATAAGCCGGGTTGATTTTAATGGACTAGTACTGAAGACTAAATCTGTACCTAAGCAGTTAAGGTTCTGAATCAGTAAAATAATTGTTGTGGAGTGCTTGTACCCCCAAAAGAGATATGAGCATCCTGTGGGTCTTAGGCAACTAATGATGTTCTCCTAAGTTTATAGCAACAGTCTTTTCAAAATTGGGCATTAAAGAAATAAGCATTAAGCATAAGTATTAGCCTCTTCATTTATGTAGAACATTTATGTTTTGCTAGTCATAACTGCAAACCTGCCGGCAGAGAGTAGACTGGAAGATCTCACAGGATATGGAGGTAAGGTGCATTACCAGTGCTGGAGCTCTCTGCTGACAAATGATGATTCTTTCTTCCTGTTCCAAAAATGGATGGGAATGCTTAGAAAGCCTCTTCATGAAGTACTGCTAGCCAGATTGGCAGGGGGGTGGAGTCAGCATATTTCTTGTGAGGAACATATAAAAGCATGACACTTGCTATCATTTAGATAGGATGGAAGTGCACCTAGTAGTAGATTAAATGGTAAACTTACAAAATGAATCCCTTTACAGGAAAAAAGTATGCCAGCTGTCTTATTTTTAAATGGATCTGAGTCAGAGAAATGTCTGTATTTTATGTACCAAAGTGTCCCCAGCTACATGAATGTTTGGTGTTTGATTAGAAATTAATTTGAATCTAAAAGAAGTGGAAAAAGAAACATTTAGTTTATACGTCTGCAATTAGTGCTGGGGAAAATAATTATACTGACTGCTTAACTGAAGGTGAGAACTATAGGTTCTTATGGAGCATGGGCAAAAAAGAACACGGGGGTGTGTGGCAGCAGATAATCCTTGAAAGTACTTTTTCCGAAAGGATTGTACACCCATGAAATGGATTATTGGAACGAATGGTGGAAATAGATGGAGACTCTAAAAAAGGTTTTGCTCAGGAGGAGAAAGTGCGGCTGTTGGAATAAGCAGCTGCTTAGGGGACGTTACTCTCTGAAATGGGGTTCATGTTGATGGTGCAGGGGGGTGGAAGGATAGGAGGAAATGTATGTGTTTCTGCATGCATATGTTACACACTCCTGTTTCCTTTTACTTTTTTTTCTTTACTCTGAGTTGTCCATTTACTTCTGCTTCTCCCTTATTCCCATCACCAGTACACCCTTCCTTTTATTCAAATTATCAGTCCTTCTATTCACTTAACAGACAGTATAATTATTTTTCCGCGACATCTACAAGGTGTACATCATTAAGTATCCCTACTTCACACGTGTGGGTCTATCATTTATGTAACATGCTGGGACCAGGATCTCTGCATATGCCTTACAAGGGAATGGCTAACAGTTGTAGCTGATGTCATTAAGTCAGTTATGGCACAGGATGAGAAAAATGATGAGCAGTACCAACCAAACAATAAACAGCTTTCCTCCCCTGTGATTGGATTGGCTGTAGCCTTACTACAGCACATGCTTCTCATGCTGTCCCCTGGTTAGAGTACATCCTACGTATGCTGTCGTACTCTTTGAGTGGACTAGTCAGAGTCCCTACTACAGAGCATCCTTATTATGCTGGCCCTCTGTGACTGGATTAGTCATTCCCTGCTACTGCATATACTTATTAATCTGTTCTACTCTGTGACTAGATTGACCATCATTTTCTGTGGCTGCATTGGTTAGAGTTCTTGTCACAGCACTTCCTTCTGCTGCTGTCCTTTTCTGTGGCTGTATTGGTTAGAGTCCTTCCCACAGCATGTCTTCCTGATGCTGTCCTTTTCGTGGCTGCATTGGTTAGAGTCCTTCCCACAGCATGTCTTCCTGATGCTGTCCTTTTCGTGGCTGCATTGGTTAGAGTCCTTCCCACAGCATGTCTTCCTGATGCTGTCCTTTTCGTGGCTGCATTGGTTAGAGTCCTTCCCACAGCATGTCTTCTTGATGCTGTCCTTTTCGTGGCTGCATTGGTTAGAGTCCTTCCCACAGCACATTTCTCCAGATGCTGTATTTTTCTGTGGATGCATTGGATAGAGTCCTTGCCAAGCACATCCTCTGATGCTGTTCTTCTCAGTGACTGCTTTCATCAGTGTACCTGCTGCAGCACAGTCTTCTTATGCCGTCATAGAATATGAATGGATTTGGCTGTAGGCTGTATCACAGCACATCCTTCTTTACCACCGTTAGTGGCAATACATTCAAAACTGTTTATGCAGATGGTAGACATACTGGATGGGTTCCAAATGCTGTTGTATTTCCACATTTATAATCCATGCCTGTAAGTACAGAGGGATCATGATGCCTGTCTTTTTTATACATAAACAATGGTAAAATTGTGATAATTTGTTTAAAGTCATTAAAAGTCACAGTCTGACACTTTAACTCATTCTCCTGAGTGGAGCTCTGAAGTTTGGACTGTAACTTCCAATGGGTGGAGCTTAAGCTTTTTGGTAGACTAAAATTATGTCCTCACATTTCAAACAAATGTTCATATCTCTAGAACCTTAGGATTTACTAAAGAAGTATAAATGGCAAACTCTTCAGCACAAACTGTTTTTATAGTGGTAGTATTCTTTAGGTTCTAGGTTTTAAACTGGATTTTGTAAGTCTTAGTAAACACAGTAACTATTAAGTTTGTGATATTTTGTAAGTAACTTAAAATATCTCAGCAACCATTCAAGTTACATGTACATTGTTAGCAGCATTTTGGTTCATCCAGCTGAGAGGTTTCATATGAGGCTTGGCAGTTCTGTCTGTGTAACTTGGTTTTTGAGATATTTAGAAAAACATGACTTATTATAAAAATGAATATTATATGAACAACATTTAATCTTTTTACCTGCATTAGACAGACATCAACTATCAATACAATTCGGTTTGCCATTTTGCAGGCTTTATGATGAAATATTTTAATACTTTGTATGTAACATGGTGCAGTTGGAGTGATTGATGCAAATATGAACAAGCAGTATTTGACACTTTGAGACGTCAGAAGGATGTAACTGCAGAGGCACCTGGAGGCATCACCAACTCACCAACTGTAATGAATTAATAAACTGCAGTTTTCCACAACTGAGCAGTCCCACAGAAACAGATTACATTATTCTTCTCGATGTGCCTTCTTGGAAGAAAAAGCTTAGAGAAAAGAAAACAGGCCAACTTCCAGGAAAAACAAAAAGATGTTTGACAGTAAGTGGGGATGGGCTACATTAATGAATAAAGCAAAAGAAGAAAGCACAAAGCAGGCTTGATACTGAGCTGGTGAATGACAGCAGGTTATGCAGCAAAGCAGTGCGTTGTGGCATAACTCAAACATCAGCAGCAGAACTAGACATATTCTCAAAGCAGGCCAACACAAGAGACTGCATAGGAAATAGATGTTGCATAAAGCTTACATGTGTGCCAAACTGATCTGTAAAAGTCAAGTGAGCCAGGCATGATGGTTTCCATATCTTTTACACCTTCACAGTACTGTGTAGATTTGATAGAATACTGATCAAGGTTTCCCTCTCCTAGGTACAGCCTATTACTGGAAGGATAAACAGTGCACTTTGCCGAGGTTTTTCTAACCTGTCATCAAAACCAGCTTTGCCTGTAGCCACTATATGACTTCCTATAATTCTTTAACTTTTCCAACCAGTGCTGCCATGACATGCAGACAAATACCGGCTCCAAGATGCAAACTACCCCTTGTTTAAGATGCTGTCTTACTGAAATACAGCCTAGTTCACAGTGCATAACATGTTTTGCTTTGCCCTTTTTCTCCTTATTCTTGACTAGAACAGCTTTTACTAGAAAAGCATATCTAACCTTAAAGATATAAAAGGCACACAAAATGTCATGGCTACTAAGCAAAATCTGTAATAATTATGTATTCATATTGCATTACACTGGCCTGACAGAAGGAGACAGTTAACCTAATCAGATTGCCTGCCCCTCACCCTTTACATCTCCAGACTACAACAGCAAACCATGCAAACATGCAGTTCCATAACCTTACTGTATTGTCTCCGCGAAAGAACTTCCTAACATCTATTCCAGATTCCCAGCCCCAGTCATGGGAAGCTGTGCTTTCTTCAGCACCAGTCCAATTCTTCCTGTTCATTACATTTCCCTTTTGCTATCCAGGTCAGGTTCTGTTTTCTATTTCCATGATGACAGCATACTTCAACCTTTCCAGGCTGTGTTTTGGAGAGAAGCATTATTTTACTTAATGGGGGATATTGTTAGCCTCTCACCTGTATTAGATGATGCAGCTAAATAAATTTCTTGATGGTCTCCTTGTTCATAAGTGTAAGTACCTATGAATGATACCTACTTGTCAGTAAATCTACTTAACATCTTGTTTCAATATTGTTCTTAACTTTGCATTATTATGAAAGCTGGACAATCTTCAGTTTTATCTTCTGTAGCCATCTGTTTCCTAGTAATGTCACATTGTTTGTCTCTGATGCTAGAATCTGCTACAGACAAGTGAGTGTGATGTGAAACAGTTGCTGGCAAACATACTGGAAACCAGACAACATGCGCATGTTCTACAACAAATAAGTATTCATTATGTGACCTTAAGTAAGTGTAACGTGAAGGTATGCCATAATTTGCAGGCTGGAGTATTTATAGTTTTCCTGTGGTATATTACTGAAGTTTGTAATAACATCCACAGCTTGTAAGGAAACTGAAAATAAAATGTTCTTGCTATATGAGACATGACGATAGGGCCTTGCTGTTAGCACCAGTGCTGTTAAACCTTCCTGACTGCTTAGGGTCTGTTTTAAATTTGTATGCTCCCATCTAATGGATAGACAGTGTCTCATACTGTTGTACCTTCCTACAGCTCCAGTAATAACCTGCGACATTGCATCAGTTCTGGGTAAATAAATGCCAGTAGGTACCCCCTCTTTTCCCTGTTTTAGTTCACACTGTATTGTAGAGGGGAGGGATGAGGGGCAATAAAAAAATAAAAATTAGCACGAGGTACCTTCTTCCCCTTCAGCAATTTTACCCTTAATGCACCAAGAAAGAACCCTTCAGACAGTGCCCTATACAGCCCCCTCAGAATTGAGGCTGTGACAACACAACTTGCTTTCCTGCAAGAATTAGTGCTCAGAATAAGGATAGAAGATTCTATGCATCTTCCCTCCGTGAATATTAACTAGAGGCAAGCAGCAGTGAAAAGTCCTCCTAGATGGGTATGTTGATTGAGATTGGGATAGTTCTGTTAAGTAGATGTTTACATTACTTGTTAATCAAGTGAAACCCAGCAGTCAGGAGTGACTGCATTCTGGAGCAATAATCGTGGAGCCTTCATCTTGTTAGGTGATTTGTTTAGAGAAGGACAGACTGCAGGGTAAAGGGTGCATGAATCAAAGTCAGGCAGTTGGTATACTAAGTCATATGTACAATTGATCATCCTAATCGCTATACTGTATAAATCTGATGTTGTACACATTACATATGTGCACAAATGGAGGACCGGGATTTTGTAGCCTTCTGATATCTGAAGGATCTGGTGCTAATGGATGCAGGGGGCACTTAAAAATGCATGGCATGTGTTCACTTGGTGATTGTAATCATCTTATGCCTACATATACATATATGTATGTGTATATATATATATATATATATATATATATATATATATATATTGCTGAACTCTGAAGTGCTAGTGTTTTCCAAGTTAACAAAAATTAAAAATAAAAAGAAGTAATACAATTGTTAGTTGACAGTTGACAAGTAGTTCTTTGTAATGGTAATGCCTTACATTTGGGCACAATAAGCTTAGTTCGTGTCTGAGGATATGAGACAGGAGGATCTCTGGTTCTACCACTATCTAGGAAACCACAAGTAGTAGTAAAAAAGAAGACTGTGCTGGTTATGGTCAGGATGCTTGTTGGTTATATTTGTGCTTGTTCCATAGTGCTCACCTCTGTGCTATGAGCAAGGAATAAGAAGCCCAATATAGCAAAATGTACTTCAGAGTTCACAAAGGCATTTTGCAAATGAAATGCTCTCTGCATCTCCCAGGATCCACTTACATGTGTGTACCAAATAAGCACTACATAACCCCTGACTTAAGTGAAATAAGACAGTAGTAATAATATGAAGTTAAGAAATGAAATGTGGGTGGTGGTCCTGCTGAAAAGAATGATTTAGGAAAAGGCCTCCAGAAAATTAAAAAAAAAAAAACACATACTCAAAAAAATTTTTTGAGAAAGTCAGTGTCAAACAAGCTTACAGGTGTGCGAATTTTTTAATGTTTTGCCTGCAGCCATCATTGACACTTCGTTGTGTTAGAACATATTGTCTGCAGTATGTTCCTTTTCAGAAATAAGTGATGTTTATATTTGTTCTTTCCCACTCTTAATTCGGTCTTCAGAGCATCACAAGTATGTCACTGTTCTATTTTAGTTGTTATCTCCCCTGGTTTCTCAAGCCTTTTTATAAATAGACACCAGGCATCTGGTCCTTCCCCTCCCTTCACCATTACGCTGCATCACGCAGTGAGAACTGGTTTGTCACTTATCCAACTCAGTCAGATTGGACACCCGCTAAGCAAGGGGACATAGAGATGTTAGACAACAGGCTTCTTTTCTTCCAGTGCATTTATTCACATATGGCTTTAAGTGATTTTGCATTTGGTGTTGCCTTATTTCCAGCTGCCTTCCCAAGAGTTACCATTTGTTGAGCCACTACCCTGACAACAGAGTAGGGATGATGCACATAAGTGTCTCTCTCTGCACTCTATATCAGGCACACACACACACACACACACACACATATATATATATATATATATATATATATGTATAGATATATAGATATATATATATATATATATATATATATATATATATATATAGATACATGCACACACACACACACACACACACATACAGTATGTGTGAGTGTGTGTATTATATATATAAAATAAAAATACAAAGTTGGTAGAGGTGCATCCATTGAAATTATATGGGTTATGAAATAGCTTTATACAGTGCGTTGAGTTTTACGTATATTTTTTCTTCTTTGGATTGCTGCTTATAAGTAGGGTGTTACAAACTGAACACGGAGGCATGTACTTGCTTCCCAGGTGCAGCAACTGATCCAAAATATTCAATTTTCGCGCCTTATATTACCATCAGACTTACACCTGCTGCCAGTGCCATGCCAGCTGTGTGTTATCATGCCATCCCATCCCAGAACAGAGGTATACAGCATTTTATTTTTATTTTATTTTACTTTTTTTTTTTTTTGCGTTTGCTGCGTGTTAACTTTTGAATTGCAGATTATCGTCTATACTTGGCCTTCTCTCTGTGGCCACAATGGTTGGGGCAACTCAGGGTGTGTGAATGTAAGAGAAATTAGCAGTGGTGGGGCTCTGTGCCCAAAACTGTCAAGCCCTTCCTCCTTTCAAAAATGGATGGAAACGCTTAGAAAATGTCTCCATAAAGTACTGCTAACCAGAAAGGGGGGGGGGGGTGTCAGCATATTTCTTGTAAGGAATGTATAAAAGCATGACAACTGTAATCCTTTAGAGAGAACAGAAATGCACCTTCATCATGTAGTAACATTAAACGCAATATTTACTTACAAAATAATTCCTTTGCAGGAAAAAAGGAGGCCTAATCCATTATTTAATAAATGGCATCAAAGTCTGAGAAATGTCTGTATTTTATGCATAGAAAGTTCTCCTGCCTCTTGAATGTATGATATTTGATTAGTAATTAATCTGATTATAAACAGCAGAGAAAAAACAGTGTTTCCTTTTTCAATTAGCTCTGTATAAAAGAATTATACAATCTGTTTAACTGAAGGTTGGAACTGTGAATTCTTATATGGCACTTGCAAAAACGGCATGGGGTGACAACTGGTTGCAGATGCCAACTACTCCTTTTAGTCTGTGAAAGTACTTTTTCGGCGAGGATTGTACACCCATGAAATGGATTATTGGAATAATGAATGGTGTAAAGAGGTGGAAACTCTGAAAATGGTGCTGCTCAGAAGGAGAAAGAATGAGGGAGACTTGAATGTTAAAAGTACTTTAAGGACAAACTCATTACATTAACTGTGCCATCTTCTGTCAGACTAGTGTAATGTTATACAAATACATAACTATTAATCATAGGTCATACCTAGTAGCCTATTACGTCTTTAAGATTAGAGATGCTTTGTAGTCTTGATTAAGGAAAAAGGGCAAAACAAAGCATGTTATGCACTGTGAAACAAGCTATATTTACACAAGGGGTGATCTGCATCTTGGAGCAGGTATTTGTCTGCATGGAATGAGAGTACTAGCTGCAACAGCTAAAGAGTTGTAGGAAGACATATAGTGGCTGCACTCAGAACTGGTTTTGATGAGAGGTGCAAAGTGCAGTGTTTTTTCCTCCCTTTGATAGGGTGGACCTGAGATTGGGAAGCCTTGATTTGTATTATTTCAGAGCTACACATTATTGTGAAGGTGGAAAAGATCTGAATCCCTCCTGCATTTTCAGCAGTGACTGACCCTCATGGAGCAGCGACACACATGTAAGCTTTATGCAGCATGTGTTTTCTGTAGAGCCCATTATGTTGCCCTGATTTGGGAATATGTCTAGTTTTGTTACTGATGTTTGAATGACGCCATGCTGCACTGCTTCTTTGTGTAAGCCTCTGTCCTTATTCAGTTGTTAGATTTGATACCTGCTAAGTAAAGGGGGATGGGGATCTTATGCAACAGGCTTCTTTCAATTCAGTGAAATTATTTCCAATTGGCTTTAAGTGTTTTCTACCTTTTGCTTTGCCTCATTTCAGCTGCCTTCTCAAGAATTATTGTTGACAGTGTCACTGCCCTGTCACAATAGTGGGGCTGAGATGCATAGTCCTCCTCCTTTGCACTTTGAAGTTGGCATGTACATATAAATGCAAGGTTGTTGGAGGTACAGCCATTAAAATTGTTTAGTGTTTTTTTATTTGCATAGCTGGGTTATATAGTAGGAGGTTATAAGCAGAGCATGGAGGCATGTACTTTATGCCTATTTCCAGCAACTCCCTCTTCCAAAATAGTCACTATTTGTGCCTTATATTTCCACTGGACTTGAACCTGCTAGCAATGCAGTGCTAGTACATTATCATTATCCTACTGTGGGACACAAGGTTTTTGTGCCAAGGATTTTTTACTTTTATTTTATGTATTTTTTTTTTTTTTTTGCTTTACTGTGGGTTAACTTTTGAGTAGTAGATTCTTTTCTACAGGTGGTCTTCTTACTTCTCATTTTTTTGCATGAGTGCTGTTTTTCCAATGAGGAAAGAGTCATTCACAAAAATTCTATTTGATCATTTCTCTAGACCCCCTCCCCCTATAGAGGCGAGCAGTCTTAAGTTCCAGCTCATAAATAGTCTCTCCCTTTATTGCCTTCTCCAGCACACAAGCAGCTGACTGAACCCACTTTAGCTGTGTGTCATAGACAGGGCTTCATCCCTTATACCATGAGTCAACAACTTTGTGTCAAGTTATATACCTTTTCCTCCACCCACCTGGACCATGATAGGCTCAGCATGGTTTCAAACACAGGTCATCAGTGCTGCAAGTATTACAGCTTTTGGAGTGAGCAAAGATATTTCTGCTTTCTCTTTCAATAAAGGCTGATACTATATTGCAGTGGTTAAAATAAAGAATTTAAAGTGGGCAACGCCTTTTTGCAATTGGTTCAAGTCCTACAACCTTCACTTGACCACAATAAAATAACTAACTGAACCAGATTTGTTTTATTGAATGAGTTCTAGAAAACTGTTACTATATCTTAGCAAGTCTTAATCTTATTAATAAAGACTGAATACCACAAATAAATCTGTTGTCTCTTTCTGCTCTTAAAATATTTCAGCTTTATCCTTGACAAATGGAGTTTGAGGCTGAAGCTTGACAAGTAATTGTCATAAGGAAAGCCTAAGCTTTTTGTGCCATTACTGCTGAGGTTGGGATCACCTTGTTATCTGAGCAAAAGGTCAGTAACTGCTTCATCCTCCTCCTTGCATCATCCCTTTTTTAGGAGAGGGCTCTAAAACTGATGATTTCATCCAAAGCTGGCAACTTGCACGTGACCAAATTATTTAAGAACCATCTGTTTACAAGAGCTGGTATAGGATAGGTGTGCTCTGTCTGATCTCTGGAGTGAATCCAAACTAAATCCAAGGCATACATTGAAATCTACAGAAAAATAAGTATTTTTATTCACTGTACTACACTTTTAAACTGTGCATTACTGAATTGCCACCTACTTTTAACTGTTTTTTAGCCGTTTCAACTGTTTAGCTGTTTCACTGTTTCAGCTGTTTGCTGTTTGAGACTCTTTCTCCTGCTCTTTCTGTTTTCTAGTACTTGTGTACTTTATAGCATAGGCTAGACTCAAATTTGCTAAATCTAGACTGTTTGGCATTATCCGAGCACTAAAACTAGCCATCTTACATTAAGAGGGCCCTCTGCACCCTTGCGGCAGAAGAGAACCCATCTGAGTTGGAGATTGTTGGACTAAGGCTCAGCATAGAGCATTTCCATTGGCCAGCTTGTTTGAAAATTGTTTAACTTGTTTTAAAAAAGGGATCTCACAGTTGCTACATAAACCCCACATTTGCATGGGTTTGCACCTGTTTTAACACAGCTCCACAGAATTTGGCAACCAGCCATTGCTCTACTATCTAAATCTGAGGCACCTGCACATAGAGCACCTTCGAGCAGCATCGCACAGTGGAGGTAACCATTGGTGGTTATAGACGCAAAAACTAAAGTAGATTTATTTTCCCTTAGCAGCTGCCCGTGCTCCAACTGAGGAGTCCCTTAAATTGTGCTTAGCTGATCAGAGAGCACCTCAGCTGGGCTTTCTACAGCATTTGCCAGTTTAACCAAAATCTCCTAATTCCTAATAGTCTCGTTCCCCTTGAGAGCCCCAATAGTGTAGATACAGCATTAAGCCCCCAATTAAACCACATCCTTCCTCATTAAAGTAAGCAAATTTACACCTAGTATTATGGATGGTCAGTTCCCCTCCATTTCTCATGCCAGCCTGATTGACATGGGTATCCTGAGGCAGTGAAGCAATTGCCTCATGTACACTGACAACACACTATTCCTAAACCACTCAAGCTCAATTTGTGAGAGATGCATATGCACTAAGAATTTGTAATCCTTGCTCTGTCATTCACAGAACAATGACACTGAACAGGTTGTCAGCCCACATACTACATCTCCTGCACAAACCATGCTCTCAACACATAAACCATCGTACGTGGAGGTACTCACCAGAAATTTACCTAAACACCAGAGACCTCCAAAACACAAATTCAGTACCTACAGCACTCAGTACTCATAAAACCACAAGCACAAGTGTCTCACCAAACAAGCCCCTAAGACAAAGCACATCTAAACCAAATTTTTTGGTCATAGGCGACTCTAGTGAGACACATAGATGTCCCACTCACCAGGCTGGACAAGGAGAAGGTTACAGTCAGCTGTCTGTCTGGTGCCAGGATCTGCCATATCACACACACACACACACACACACACACACTCAAGTCTCTCCACAACAAGTACAGTTATGACTTCGTCATTCATAGTTAATGTTGGTGTGAATAACTTGAGACATACCTCACTGGACTATATGAAGAGAGACATGATTGAGCTCTCTGTGTATGTGTTCCAGGCAGGTATGTCCCTAGCCTTGTGCAGCATACTGCCTTCACCTCAGATGATACCACAATATAAACAAAAAAGTGATTGACTTCAACAATTGACTTAGTTTCTGGTGTCATTCTAAGGGGAGTCGCAGCAAAAACTGGATAAGATCACCATAATCAGTCACTGAACAAGAACACGTAGTATCCACCAAACAAATGGACTCCAAAAACATTTGTAAAAATTAAAAGGCATTTATTAATAATTAACCCACAAGTTAAAGGATAGAATTATAGAACATCGTTCTTAGATAAGGCGAGATGTTGTTACTAATATCCTCGCAAAACATACTATGGAAATTGATTCTGACCACAGTTCTGTATTTAGGGCTATAGATGTTTAAGGATGGAAGGGGAGGTGACTTTAATAATAAGCTTGAACGGAATGAGTATGAATGGATCGTTGGGTTGCAAGCCGATTGTGCTCCTGGTATTAATGCCTCTGTCAGTATCAAACTAGTTTTAAAATTTAAACAAATGTGTTTATGTTGACACTATTTTAATTAGTTCATGAATTGATTGTTAATTGTTCTTAGTTTATGATTGGGTGAGCTATGCCTTGTGATTTTGTCTGTATGTATTTAATGATTGTTTTTTTAATTGTGGTTTAATTCACACTGAAGAAGGAATTTTTTTCAGAAAGCTTTGTGTTTATTAATAAATGCCTTTTAATTTTTGCCAACATTTTTGGAGTACGTTTCTTTGGTGGTCATTCTAAGGGGATCTAGTACCTGTGAGCCTGGGATGACATGGTAGATAGACCAAGTTGTTTTGCCAGAGATGGTCTTCATCTGTTACTTCTGGGATTTTGGTTACTAGCTAAGGCTCTTGTCTCTCCCATAGTGCCTTTTTTAGGCAGTGTCACAACAACAACAACAAAATTCCTGATGTAAAAAATATCTTCAAAAAGCAACTTCAAGGTTGTATTGCTAAACAGTAGGAGTCTAAACCTAAAACTGCACTCACTGGAAGCAGCCCTCACCTTAGAAGATGCTGAAATCTGTGTAATCACAGAGACTTGGTTTAAGGCTGTGGAAAGCATCCCGACCATATCAGGTTATAATGCCTTCCACACATTCAGACCACAAACTGAAAGTGCAAGAACTGAAGGAGGTAGAGTATCAATATTCATCAAAGATGAATACACCTCCAGACTGGCTAAACAAAACGATTCCCTTGAACTAATCCAGGTCCAATTGACTATAGGTAAGACCCCTCTCTAAGTTATTACCAGTTATAAGATCCCCTACATGATCCAGGATACCCACACTGCATACTTGGATCTACTTGAATTCTCAAGATACAACTAAACACCCCGGTTTTAAGTGACTTTAACTACCAGATCCAGAATGTTTGAGCTCCTTGTGGGCAAATTATACATGTTCTAACACACATGCCCAAAGGTTCTTGGACTTCATCAGTTCTAATGCCCTGGACCAGTTGGTTGACACCCCCACAAGGGGCCCAAACATTCTGGATCTGGTGCTCACTAACATGGGTGATCATTGCACCACCCTATGTGTGCGGCCCTCCCTAGAGAGGTCCGATCATAAATCAGTTTTCATTACAAGTAACAATAACATCTGACCTGCCACCCCCCCCCCCCCCCCATTAGCAGCAGCTAGACTAAAAAAAATTCTCCAAAGCCAACTACAGCCTAATATGTGACAGCAATAGCTTCATAGCCCCTGGCCTCACTGATGGCATGGACACCTATACTGGGATTTACACCAATGCCTTGTATAAGCATTTATACAAATGTATTGACTCAGTCATACTTGATAGGATCAAAACAAGATCCTCAAGAAAGAACAAGCCTACTTGGTGGACATCCGCCATTGACAAGTTATACAATAAGAGAAATAAATTGCTGTCCAAGAGCAGGCAGGAACAGCCTCTGAATTGGAAGCATTCCCTCCTTGGCTTAAACAAGTAAATAAAACATCTTGTAAGGCATTCTAAAGCTAACTATGAATCCAAATTAGCCTCCTTCACTAAGGATAACCATAAGGCCTTCAGTTTAGGTACATCAGAAACCTTAAAGGAAAAAACGAGATCTGCACAGAACTGGTTGTTAAAGGCACCACATATACTGAACCCACAGAAATATCCAACCTACTAGCTGACAGATTCAGTGAAAGCTTCACCCCACTGTCCCTGCCACATGTCTTCCAAATTATCAATACCACCTGCTCTTCACCTAGTACCTCCAAGGAGCAGGTCATAAACACTCACTCCAAAGCCAAAACCACAGCCTCTATGGGACCTGATAATATCCAAGACTGCATTCTAAATTGATTAAAACAGGAAGTAGCTGTACCATTAGGTACACACTTTAGCCACAGTCTAGGCACTGGTTTTGTACCTGCTGAATGAAAAACGGCACCTGTCAACCTGTTACATAAAGGAGATGCCTCCACAGACTCTGTGAACTATAGACTCATAAGCATGATTAACCTAATCTGCAAAGCTATGGAAAGAATAATCACAGACCTTATCAACAAAGATGTAGGAGACCTCCAAATGCTCGACCCAACCTAGTTTGGCTTGATTAAGGGGAGATCCTGCCTCTTGTACTTGGTGAACTTCTTTTGAGACAGTCACCAAAACCCTGAATGAAGGCAAATCCATGCATATGGCCTACCTGGACTTGGTCAAGGTCTTTTACACTATTACCTACTCAGGCATCATTGATAAACTCACCCAGCTAGAAATCAACCAGTATATTGTCAAGTGGGTTGCAAACTGGTTCACCGATAGAATGCCCACAGTCAAAATAGGTAACTCTGTCTCCACTAGCAGACCCATAACCAATGGTGTTCTACAGGGATCTGTGCTGGGGCCCCTATTGTTTGGAATTTACTTCTTGGATGTACAGGCTAAAACAAAAGGCCTATGGCTAACAAAGTTTGCTGATGATTGCAAACTGGGTTCAGTCATCGAGTCCCCAAATGATGTCAACACCCTACTAGAAGGACTTACACAGACAAGCCAAAGTCATAGGCTAAAACTCATTGCAAAAAATGCATTATCATCCCTTTGAGCAAGGGTGACATCCCTGCAGATTACCACATTAATAACAACACTCTAAGCATGCAATCACTGGTGAGATATTTGGGTACACAGGTTGACACCAACCTTTCCTTTGACCACCACATCTCCACAGTGGTAAGAAAGGCTTTCTACATCACCCACCTCATAAGTAAGGGCATTGCATCCAGAACAAAAGAGGTTATAACCTCCCTGTAGTCCTTACTCATCAGGCCAATAATAGAGTACAATGCTACCTTTGGTATGTACCTTACCATGCACCTGTAGCAACTGAAAAGACCTCAAAGGTTTCTTACAAAGAAAATCCAGCGTCTTCAGCATATGAAATCATTGTCACTATACTCTGTGTCTTACAGACTACTCAGAGGTGACCTCTGCCTTGCATATAAAGCAATCTTAGATCCTGCTCTAATGGAAATGCTGCACATTCATAAATCAAATGGTATAAGATGCACTCACTCTAGGGAACTCAACCTAGAATGTGATATCAACAGACTTGCTGGAGAGACAGATTTGTCTCACAGAGGTTACCTCTCCTCTGGAACAAACTTCCAATTCAGGTGAAGCAGAGCCCTTCGCTGACCCCATTTAAGCGTAATTCGGATAATTGGATGGGAAACCGCAAATTCACCATGGGAGTTTCACCTGTGTCCCTCTTGGGCAGGGGCAATAGTTGTTGACTTAGTTCTGCTTAATACCTTGATATTCTTAGGAAAAGAGGTTGTACATGGCTTGGCTTGTAAGGGCCCTAGGACCATTAGCCTAGTGACTTCCTATGATGCTATGTACAGTAATCCTTTATCTTTCATACCCTCACCAGTTGTTATGAAATCTTTCCATATTTAATGTTAATCCACGGCCAGAATATTAGCCTGATTCCTGGTACATCTGTCAGTGATCATCATTAGTGCCTTCAAATGATAACTTAGAAAATAAAAAAATAGAATGTAATGATTGTATCTTAAAGTTGTCTTTTCATATCTCCCTAACAGCTGTTTGACTTAGGCAGATTGTCTATGACCTTCCTAATTTTCCAGTTTATTGTCCTCCACTTTGGACTTGCATTCATGTGTAGCAAAGTGAGAAATAGTAAGGTATTAATTAAGTTGACTGGTAGGGGAGAGATGATATATTTTTTTTAAAAATCTGTTTATGAAGTACATTTCTTAGCTCACAATGTGTTATACATACACATACTGCTTAAGACCACAGCAGCTGCATTGCACGTCGTTATACATACTGCCTGGACATTGTATAGACCAGTTTTATAAGAAAGGGTTTGCTGCAGGTGCTAGATCATAGTCTGTAGTGAAGTCACGGTGGTAGTTGGTGATGGTCAAGGGGTGCTTCTTGATGTTTCACAAACTGTAGTGGTGCTGGCCATCAGTTCTGTCCTTACCTGGACATTATCTTCTTCAGAAGGCAAAAAAGGGATACTTAAGGGAAGCAGCAGGAAGAGGGAAACTTGGAAAATAGGTAACAATGACATGAAAGAACGAATAATTTAAAAAATATATTTTAATATAGAAATTAAAAAGTGACAGAAGACTAGGAAACCAGACTGCCCTTGGTGACTAGGGATGCTTCACTGCAGCACAAATGCAGGATGGGATGAGTCAGGGAAGCTGGGACTAAAAGTAACTGTTGCCAGCTTTCTTATCCTGTGAGAGAGTTGTCTCTGGCTTGCTTCTTGTGTGACACCTACGGGGAGCATTAATTGTTACACAAAGAGAATTAGCCTACACATACCACAAAGTGATGCTACAGCAATGGAAGCCAGGGAGACATTCATTGTTACACATAACACTTCTGTCTTGGGATGTTATGTCTTTCACGGTAGGTAGCCTGAGGGAGTTGCCATGGACAGTTAGGAGCTTCGGGTGGGGAAGGTCCATTAAGTCTTTCCTCTCACAAATGATGAGGATGGTAAGTTTAGAACTGATGAACCATACGGCTGTCACCATTTGGGGACATGAGCCCAACCTTCTCCCTGAAATGGGACAGTGGTGTGCTCAAATGCAGGGAACAAAAATGGATCTTAGGATTCATGCCCCCACTGTGTCTTGAAATGTGGGGAGATTGGTTAACTCATCCTGGGAGTCTGGGCCCAGTCTCACAAAAGGAATGAATGTGCCAGTAGGGTGAATGTATATTCTCTTACTACAGCTTGTGTAATATTCTCTGGAAGCACTGTAGTTAAAGTTCATGTTTATTAGATCGCTTTATTTTAAAGCACTTTACATTGCAAGAATTTAAACAATGAGGAAAGATATCTAAAGGCAAAATAATTATACACAACAATGTATCAAAAACTACAATAAAATATTTTTTCTGAACAATATTGAAACACTACCATAATTTAAATTGTTACAGTTTAGAAGAAGGCAGCTGACACACTAAAATAAAAACATAGATATAAAGTAGTATCCCAGTAATAACTAACTGTAACAGCTGCAGATGTTCAGACTTATGAATAGTCAGAGTGCTGATGGGCAAGTAACTGGTAGGATTTACTTTTTTCCTTGAAATGCAAGCTAATTTCAGCAGAACACCATTAGAGGTTGCTCAGTAAAAACGAGGAGCAAAATAAAAGCAGTACTAGAGGACACTGCAGCTGGACTAAAGCATGCTGGGGAATGAGTAATCACCACCACCACAACTCAGAACAATGCAAGTGGCCAAATCAAAGTCCAAAGAGTCCTCAGAGCACAGTTATTCATCAAGCTCTTCTCCATCAAACAGATCTTCGTTCTTGTGCTGAACCCAAAATATCAGCAGTCTCTTCATCTGCACTTTCTTCTGCAATACAAGTGGGAAAACTCTAGACACAGCCAACTCCAAAGCACCAGCAAATAATTCCACTTCATTGGAGACAGGTTAGAAAACGTATACATACTGTAGCATAGCAACCAGCTCCAAAAAATAACCAAGTTAGATTTAGAGACCAGAAAATTGCAGCAGTACTCAAAAGTCTGGCAGCCATTTGCCACCAGCTTTCTTTTGCAGAACTCTTTTTTATGCAGCTTTGGTGTTTTTGCTCTTCTGAGCTCAAACCTGTATCTCTAAGGGTCCATAGGGATCAGTGCTCCATAAATAAATAAGGTAGTGGAGTCACTGGGTTGGTCATGCATGTACTTGGAGAGGGTTTGAAAAATTAAACAAAAACACCAAATGCTTAGCTACAGTGCTGTGTGTTGGAAGCTGCTAATTCTTCAGAAATATTCCACTAAGAAAGTACTACTTTGGTGAATATTTACAATTTGTCTGTGGACCCCTTGTGTTTCCATGCAAAGAGACATACTTCCATCTCTCCAGTCCCCACCATCTTCAAGACTAGTGTCCACAAATAAAAATGTATATTGATCTTACCCTTACATCAGTTAATCTCATTACAAAAGATGTGTCAAGATGGGCCTGTATCAGTTGTGTCTTGAAAACAACTACATTTACCCTGCAGAAAGTGCAGTGCTCTAATTCCTTTCTAATGTCTTACTCAGTTGTTCTACAAACACTGTTAGTCACTGGCAGTGCTGTTTATGGTGGTCTGCCCTAAGAGTCTCCCCATACAAAAATAAGAAGGAAAAGGTGGGTACAGCACATGAGAATAAGCTGAGGATTTATGTCAAATACCACTCTAGGGCAGAATTTGCACATTATGGTTAAACAACTTAACACCTTCCTTAAGTGGTTTTTACCATTGTAGTGCATTCTATTGCTGACTCACTTTTTCAGCTCTATCAATCCATCCATCCATCCACAACCATTTTTTCCCATTTTTGCACATGGGGTCAGGGTGTGACTTCAATAGTGACAATCATCTAGAGCCAAGGTTTACACCACCATGTAGCTAGCCCAGCCGTGGTAGTTCTTCCACACTACACACTTGCACACACACTGAGACCTATGGCCATTTTAGTGTGTCCAGTCCACCTACTGCATGTCTTTAGAATGTGGGAGGAAACCAGAGCACCCAGAGGAAATCCAGAAGACCACATAGAGGACATCCATACTCCACACAGGTGGCACCCCAGCTAAGAATCAAACTGGGGGACAATACTATCTGCTGTGCCACTGTACCTCCTCATTATTTTTTGTAATTTTTGTTATAGATTTGGTGAAAAGCACAAGTCTTAAGTCTTGAACCCTGTCTTAACTACTCTGCTGTTACCATAGCCTTCTACAAATGAGTGGATAATGCCACATATGAAATATTAGTTATGAATCATCTAAATGTTTTCTGTGCAGTCCATCTGAATTTGGTTATTGTTGTGAGATATGAATTTTAAAAAATTCCAGTTTACTTGTCCATGTTATTTTTTTGGGATGAGAGGAAAAATCAGAAACCCTGGTAAACGCTCACACAGGCGCAGAGAGGTGATACGTACTGTGCACAGAAGTCACTCTAGCTTGGAACCGAATTGGAGGACCAAGTGCTATTAGAAGCTACACTAACTGTCCACTGTGCTGCTGTTTGCATGTAGTTCATCTAATTTACTTATTTTTATTAGAACGCAGCTGTCTTTATTTGCTTTATTGAATGTTGTGAATGTAAGACTGTTTAGCTCACAGGGAACCAAGAGCAGACATCCTTTAGACCCTGTTCTGATATGCCTCCTGGCTGTAATTCTTCTCATCCATATTGGTGTGCAGGAAAAAGGAGCATCCGTAACAAAGTCTGTCTATGTAGTGGGCATGCCTGATGGCACCTGTCTGAAATTGTAATTGCTGTGCCCAACATGAGATTATCATATCATGGTTGCTGTGGGTTTACAGCTTGAGGGTCTAACTGCTCCTTCCTTTTTTGTTGCTGACACCATGCCAGAACAGTTTGCTTGTTGCACCAATGCGTTTGTATTTTTAACATTGTCCATGATCTCAGCATGATGGAAATGGCTGGAGGGACAGTTTTTCTCTGCTGCTGATGGCTCTTTTTGAGAGATACAGCAGCCTCACAATGAGAGTAATAGATTGAGGGCTTTAAGTAACTGAGTGCATGCCTGCCCTGTCAGTCTATATTGCTGAGATATTTTTCTGGATTACATGTACACCCACTACAGGGTGCTGAATGTAAATAAATCACTTGCTCCAAGTCACAAGCTGTTTATGCACATTGCCTACAGTTTTGTGAATTGCAGTCTGCCATTTTGCCATATCTTCAGCTGCAACTTCCTTTTGTGACTTAACGGCAGGTTTTTCTAAACTTCGTCCCCTTATCCTTTTGTGACTTAACGGCAGGTGTTTCTAAACTTCGTCCCCTTATCCTTTTGTGACTTAACGGCAGGTGTTTCTAAACTTCGTCCCCTTATCCTTTTGTGACTTAACGGCAGGTGTTTCTAAACTTCGTCCCCTTATCCTTTTGTGACTTAACTGCAGGTTTTTCTAAACTTCGTCCCCTTATCCTTTTGTGACTTAACGGCAGGTTTTTCTAAACTTCGTCCCCTTATCCTTTTGTGACTTAACGGCAGGTGTTTCTAAACTTTGTCCCCTTATCCTTTTGTGACTTAACGGCAGGTGTTTCTAAACTTCGTCCCCTTATCCTTTTGTGACTTAACGGCAGGTGTTTCTACACTTCGTCCCCTTATCCTTTCACTTACCAGTACTTCTTCCTGTAGCATATGAGAAAAGATGATTCAAATGGCATAGCTCCAATGAAAAGATGAAACACAGATAAGAATAAGAAAACGAAAAGAAGGTTTATGTTCCCGTTAATGCTGCCAACTGAATGCTGAGGTATATGGTAAACAAATACAGCTAAGCAAGAAGCTTCATACACCTTCACTTTGCAGACAGTACTTTCAGCTCATGCATACTCTACACAGTGAGCAGAGTCAGGAAATGGAGGCATTGTATGTGTCATGAGCACTGAGTTTTTTTCCCACAGAATATATGCAAGAGCTTTCTAGTTGCTGCAGTAGGTGACTTAAAGCTTAACACAAAATCATAAAAGGTAAAGGAATTTTCTTATGGGGGCTGTTAATTCCATGCTGCACTGTGCTACTGTATAGTGCACAGTGCCTGCTACAAGCATTAAATAATGCCTGTAATTATTACCTTTCTCGCTTGACTTGCAACTTTCAAAGCTGAACTTGGCAGCTCAGTGTTTTTATTCTGTCACCCATGCTGACATGGCCCCACGCTTAAGCATATAATGAAGTGCAAGTAGGTAGAACATGAGGGCTTACCATATTGAAATAAATGGTACTTGAATTAAATGTTACCTTTAAATGTCAGTAGTGACTGTACAAAGGGGAATAATGGCTACCATTTTAATGAAAAGCAGGTTCCAAGCAGACGTTTGATCCCCACTGTGTATCTGCCAGCAGACCTGGTCTCAGACTGTTCATTCATTCATTCATTCATTCATTCATTCATTCATTCACCCTCTGAATTAATTAGTTTCTCCAGTCTAGAATTCTAGTAATTTTGAGCAGAAAAGTTTGTGTAGCAAGGTTCCATGTCAAAAAGTTCAGGGAACATGTTGGAAAAGTTCAGTAGTAAAATTATGATAAATGTATTTAAGTATTCAGTTATTTAATTTTAATTTTCAAAACTTAAGCCTCCCTTATTGCATGCCTATAAGCAAATATGCTTGTGAAAACATGAATGATCACATATGATAGATTGGAAGGTGAATATCATAACACAAGGATTTCACATTCTGTGCCAGATATATGCGTACATTTAGATAGTGGCTTGCTACCCTATACATAATATGCATAATGCTTATACTTGTTTTTTCTACATAGTTACCCCTTGAAATGTTGTCTCTGTTACCATTTTGATACATAGTCATGGCATCCTAGGTGTCTTTTTCAACCTAAATTCATGTTAGTCTATTTTCACAAGAAACCAGCTACAGCAGGATGGTGTGAGCAGCATGGTTCCGACTCATTTTTTATTCCCTGGGGCAAAGCTGGAGTGTTACCAGCATGTAGCTCACCACTGGCAGATGCTAATGGTAGGACACTGGGCCATGCTTACCGAGGACAGCATAATGCATTCTGAATATTATACCTTCAGCCTGAATGCCACTGCTCACCCCCTGGTTGGAGTGGGATATACAACAGAACGAAGCTCCCAGTTTTCCATAAGTATACTCTTGATACCCCTAGCTGAAACCATTTGTTACGCCTTCTGTTTTATCTGAATGAAAAGCTGTGTCACTCCCATGGTGGAGAAGGCCTCACAGCAGGATATGCTGGGGTAGCCACTGTAGTATTTGGGAATGAAATATTATTTCACTGTTGTCCTTCATTTGGGAAAAAAAGCATGCTGAATTACTTAGGAGTTAAAAATACAACATGAGGTAGAAAGGAAAAATTCTACCAGGGCTTCAAACTGCAGTCCCTGCTACCATTAATCACATTGTTAGAAATATTATTGTGCCTGTTCCTGCAGCTTAAGTGTGTTGCTGTGTGCATTATTTTACAAGTGTTTCTTCACACGTTTAAGGACTTAACCTCTTTTTTGTTTGTACCACTGACTGAACTATTCTCTTTGATATCAATCCCTCCTCACCTGCACATACATGTATGTTTCTCTCATGTTTTTTTCTGCATTCGTTTACAGAGAATGATTCCAAAAAATGGGTAAATGTCAAGGTATTCCCCTGCATCACCACTGCTCTTCTGAGCCATTTTATTTCTGTTATCCCTTCTTCACATGTACTTTGTAACTGCAAACTGTATTGTAGAGTGCAATCTAAAAATAGATTTACACAGACAGCTTATTTTATCAGCTGCAGCTGTGATTTTTTTGTGTGCATTTACTAGTGTTTCTCTGTGAAAAAGTCACTTCTGTAAAGCTCATTTTAAACTTATGTTTCCATAGAGATGAAGTTGCAGCAGTAATTATTTAAAAAGAAACATTTACTGATTTGGCTGTTATAGGGATTCTAATACATCTTCAGGTGTATTGTAGGACGGTTTCTTATAACCTGATGTATGTGGTAATGTTTTAACCTTGTAGAGTGAAACTCAAGGGATTTACAAAATTATAACTCCTTGAAGGTGTATGAAAAAATCATTGACACACTTTGCACAGAAATTTATTTTTACAACTGCTGGTACATAAGAGGAAACATGAAAAGTACTCGAACAGATAAATATGAGTGTTTTTTTTTTTCCTTTGGTGTTTTGTGCTGCAGTCTGAAACTTCACATGTTAGTCATACTTTTTTGTTGATGCAGTTGCTGCATGATGTAACCTGCTAAAAAAGTGTAACTAATAGGAATTTTGCAATGAATAATGAAAACAGGGCATTATCAGCCAGATTAATGAATGCAGAAATGTTATCAACCAAATTAATGAATGCAGAAATGTATGAAAAATATATATAATTGATATTACATTTAAACACATTCTAATTTGTCTTAAAACTGCAATTGCCAGTACTGATTTTATTTGTTTGGCTATTTTACTTATTTGTTTTTGTTTATCAGGAAAGTATGACTGGTTGGTGACCCATTTTCAGCAGAGGCACAGGGAGAAAAGCTCCAAGAATAGAATAAGTAAGAAAGAATTTAGAAATAAGTATAACACACAATAGACTCTAAGTAAATATGCGGTAGGTGACTAATAAATGGCAACCAACATGTGTGAAGTAGTAACATGTAAGTATTATGACAACAATAAGCAGTCACAATAGGATGGGAGTGATGTTAAATCTGCACAAATTTGATGTTACTGTTGTAATACATTATTTGTTTTCTTATTTGTTTGTTTGTCTTTGGTGACCAGTAAACACTGAGTGAGACAAAAAGGTCCATTTTTAGTGGTGTCCCAGGAAGCAAAGCTCCAACAAATTATTAGTAAATACTATAAGGGGAAATGTTATAGAGATGTCATAAACTTCACTTGGCTAAACATACATTATTTTATTATGTTTTATAATCTCAGTCATTGAATTTACATAGTTAAACATGTTAGTGAGACAGAAATGTGTTTCAGAGAATACCCTTGCTCTGAAACAGGCTTTTTATCCATGTGAAGTACAGTCCATCCCAAACCCTATTTAATAAGTGTAATCTTGACCAATGGATTGTTGTCGCCTCATAGCAAGACATTGTCCCGTTCGATTCTCAGCTAGAGCGTCTTCTGTGTGGAGGCATACATGAATGGGGCGTGCCTTCATTGAAGGTTGTGTGTCAAGGCTGGTAACCCGGTACGTAATAATCCACTACCAATCATTAGTGGACTGGAGTTCCGCTGTGGCGACCCCTAACCGGGAAAAGCCAAAAGACACAAATCTTGACCAATGGATGGGGAATAAGAAATTCACCCTAAGTCTGCCCTCATGTCTCTGACGGTTTGGGCATTACTGTCTGCATCTTTCTAACATACCCCCCTTGCATAACCTCTAGAAACTTCATAACATACCCCTACCCCAGTAAACACCCATGATACATAGGGACACAGTTGGGTTGGATTGCATGTCTAAGCTTGTAAAGGCCCTCTTGTTACTTATGCTGGTATATTACCTAATGCTATGAACATTGTTTATATTCAGTTTTTGGGCTGTCCTTAAATATTAGTTTTAAGTAACAGTAGGTTTAAGAAAAGAAGTGCATAAGCCACAATGTTGATTTATGTCCAAGGGGAGGTAAAACAAAGCAACTGTCCCAGTGAGTAAGTTGAAGTGATGTATAAGAATGTGATAAATAGTGGATTTAAGAAAACAAGATTAATTATTGTTACTGTTAGTGTCTTTTGTATTTATGTTACATGAAAGGAAACATTCATTAGGAAGATTTAAGTGTTTGTTTTGTACAAAGGCACAAGAGGGGTTGAAAGCTGCTGGGCAGAGAAATTATCCTGTTGACATGGAGCAAGGAGCATATCCAGAAATTTAAAACTAAAGGGGTGGCGAAAGCCACATAACTATGGGCTAGGCTTATAAATGCCCTTGGGCAGATAGCCTAGTATGAACCTATGAACCTATGAGGAGGAATGTCAGCTATATTTTGAAGATGCTGTGACTATATAATTCACTGAGTTCCTATATTTAGCTATGCTGACAGAAAGTAAGGAATCCCTGTTGTTGCTATTTGATTTGTGAAGTGCTGTTAGTTACAACTGTTTAGAACTTGAGTACATGCCAGTTTAGCAGACTGGAGATGGCTGGAACTTTGGAGTGTTAATATAAGATTATTTCAACCTTTTGTAACTGTGAGGCAGAGTGACACAACTGGGGATTTGTCTAAGGGCTCTGCAATGGTGGAGATCAGATGCATAGTTTAAAAGGAGATTTAGAAATCTTGTTATAGCACTTGTTTTGTTGTAGTTGCAAGGTTGGAGAAGATGCATTGAGTAGGCTGGGATGGAGAAGCAAATACTACTTTGTTCATAGAGAAAGTGTTCGGTTCTGTATAGTTTAATTATTTGCATACAGGCAAATGAGGAAAGCAATAGAAGATCATCTTTGGGGCATCAAATCTAGTGAGTTTTGTAGTTAAGCTATTTATCTGCCCCTCCCTTCCCCCCTTTTAAAATATGCCCGAGGCAATTTTGTATTCCTATGCAGGTATATACTATGTCTATACCATGTCTAACAATATTTCCAAGTTCCTGAGTATCATTTACATGAGGGAGCATTTTTATGTTAGTTTAAAGTCTTTTCCCCTTAATTGCCAGCCATGGCCCCAGAGCCATAGCATGCTTATCTAGCACCAAGTGCCATTCTGTGCTCTTTGTGGAGCCAAAAAAATGTCCATTCCCCAGTATTGCACTTCTCATCTTGAACTTAAAGAGCAATGTTCATTATCACTGATTTGTGCCTTTCATCATATCGACGAGCAAAAAATAGGTCCTCTCACACTTAGGACCTATTGATCTGTTTCCTCACCTTCCTGAATCAAATCACAACTAGAATCAGATCTCAATCCCCCTTCTAACTTGCTTGAAAAAAAAATGAGTTTCGTGCTCATCCTAAAGAAAGCAAAAAACAATGGTATCCCATGACCGGAATATATTTTGCAACAAACAGAATCCCATTGAAGTAATACATCATTTTTGCTACCTCAGAATCTGGCTAGATAATCAACACAATATCCAGTACCACATCTCCTTGACTAAAGCTAAAGTTTCCTTAACACTTTTTTGGGCCAGGGCAGTCTAACATTTCCTCTCTTTCTCAAAGCAGAAACTTTGCAGGTAAATGTATCCTATAAGATCAGTTTGAGTTTCCCCTCCCTCATACCCCAGTTGCCTCCACAAAGAGCATAACTATTTGCTAAACTGTTTGTAATCAAATTTACTGGCTCATAACCCTGTCTCCCAGAAGGGAGCATCACTGTGAAACCCTTACAAAAGCCAATTGGTTTTCTATAGAATAATGATCTTCATTACACTTAACTTGCTGCACTTCAGATTAGTCAACCAGGACTTCTTCTCTAGCCATCTTACCACTAAATTCTCCAGCTACCACCTCAATTTGTTCCCCTTTTCAAGTATCTTCTTCCTTTGTGCTTAAAAAACTTCAGTACATGGGAAGGCACATGGTTCCAGTCTGTTTGCATAAGCTAAATCTCATCAGGTCCTGATCACCTCAGATTAATGACTGATTAACTGTGATCAGATGACAGCAGAGGTTGGTCACATTCATCTACAGACTGCCTCAGTATCCACCAGATAACCCACTTTTGAAACTGTGTACCTCACTGATTTCCTCTTGTGATCAAATGAATGAGCGAATAATGGCCACAATATATATTAAACCCTTGCTGAGTACTATTCAGTTGGACACTCATTTTTGTGGGTTTTGTGCCATCATACTTTCGTCAAGCAAGTCCGTTTCTCTTGTAATAATGGCCACAATAATGTTTTTTGGACATTGCTGTCTACGTACAATGCCATCAATTGCAACCCTCCTGTGCACATGACCATAAACACACACACACACACACACACACACACACACACACACACACACACACACACACACACACACACACACACACACACACACACACACTAATTACAACTACTTTGAGAAGTGTACACCTTACATATTTGATTGAGATTAAGTGAATGTATAATTAAATCCATATACAAATGTACACATTCTCAAGCTGCTTAGCTGTATGAAAAAAAGATGTATACCATCCTGCATGATGACTGGCCTTGGCAAGTTAACACACTAGTATTTAATTTAGGAAAAATATACACTTTCCCTTCAAGTCCATCCACAGTGAATACGAATGTTCTTTCACATTTAATTCTCAACGTGCTTCAGACACCAGTCACTGAATTTATTCTGTTATACTGGGAAATAACTGCTTGCTGCTTTATGTAGCAGCCAAAACATCCTTCACTGAAATGCTGTTTGTTCCTTGGCAAAACAGCAGGAGGATGGGTTCTAAGATGTAATCATTAGTTTACTGTGTGGGGAGTCCACTTAAATGCTGGGCTGTTCTTTTTTTTTTGTAAAGAAATCAGAATTCCAGTCTTGCACAATATGCAGCTGTATGAGGTCTAAGTCCCCAAAAGGAAAGGTTGACTGTTATACAAAAATTATGTAAATATAATCTGTTTATTTTGAGGTGCTGCCTCTCAGCAGCCTAGTACCACAGACTACCCCTGATTATAATACATGTGGGTGTGCAGTAATCAGATGAATTAAAAAGTGCCAACTTTGAGACATTGTCAGTTTGTCAAAATGTAGACTATTATAATGAGAGAAGTTTTTGTTTGGTGGGAGCAGAGGTATATCCTCAGAGATTTTGTGACCTCTGATTTTGGTACATTTAAGCTAAGGGACTGTGAGGAATACAGGTTTGGCTTGTCATGCCTTGCAGGAAAAAAAAATTTTGAAAAACAGTAGCCATTATTTTCACAAAACTGTTAATTCCATGAGCTCATTTCTGTGAACTCTGAATTGAAGTTCATTCATTGATGTGATACAATCCATAGATATTTGCCTTGATAATATTACACAGTGCTAAACTGGTATGCAAAGTAATTGTTAATTCCCACAGTAAATATCACCAACCTTATATAAATAAACTGATATATTACTTATGTTTGGAAAAGTGACAAATACAACAGCCTTATCAAGTGTTAATTTTCTTTAGAACACCTTCAGATTTGCTTGTTAAGAATTATTTGGCAGACACATCAATGTGTACTCTTGTTAGATGTGAAATAAAAGAAAAAAGGGCAGTGTTCCCATTAGTCAAACAGAGTTATTCAAGATATAGTGTCTTCAAGAAAAGCTGCATCACACTTTCTTGAAATCTCTTAATCACCAGTAAACATTTTTCAAAATTCTACTTGTTTATCAGTTCCATTCTGAAGCTGTATAAATACAGAAACTGTGTTTGAAAAGAAATTTTTTTACCCCATGTCTCAGACAGAAGTTGCTGTACTGTTTCTAGACATTCGGCTTCTAATACTAGGTTATATGTCTTTTTTATATGCAGTCATACTGTTTGTGAGAATAGGCTTAATGCAATAAAAGGTATACAAATTCAGTGACAGAATGATTTTAGTTCTCAGCAACCCACAGTTTTTTCTTTTAAACCTGTTACTTTTATGTACCACAGGCTTGGATATAACAGTAACAAATTTGTAATAAATGTTTCTCATCACTGTATCTTCTCTCTCCAATTCTATCACAGAATACAGCTGTAAACCCACTCCCTTTGGTAAAAAGGCTACAAAGATTCATCTCTATCAGCTTTCTTTCTTTACAAATCAAACATAATTTCCCATAAACTAATCTAATCCAAGAGCCTATGTACAGAGCTTTACCCAAACACTTCCTCATTTAAAAATTATAAATTGTCACTGTTCATGGATTTATATTATGTAACTACATAAACCATGGACACACACACATACATATATATATATATATCTATATGGGTTTCACACTGCTCATAACATGCTATTCATTACTTCCCCATTCACAACATGAATGCTGATGTAACAACCTACCAAAAGTAATTAATTGTTTAGTGTTAGATTGTTAACCAGGATATGAGTGTGGGGGGTATTTTATTGGCTGATGTTAATATAAAAGCACTGTGTGATGGAAAATCATTGTTCCGATGAAGTTTGGGAGATACCCAGATGAAACAGCTTAACCTGTATTGCATTTATTTTATCAATTCACTGTTTTTATTTTAGGATTAAACCAGTTCCTTCTTTCTTTGTGGTTGTGGTACATTTTGTTTTTTTCTGAACCTATCAAAAGTCGCAGGGAGTTCAAGTGATGTGGTCAGGATCATGCAGTAGCAACTGGAGGCTGGAAATCTCAAACGGTCTTGCAGAAGAAAGCCTTTAGCTTTTAGGCTTGTACTGACTGCTATTGTGGCAGAAAATTAGTAAAGCATATGCAGTGGATATTATCTAGTTCAAACATACAAATCCAACTACTATATAACTTTGAAAATAATGTTATGTTTTGTAAAGTGTCTTATAATAAGTTAGTACTATATGTGCTAAATGCTGGTATTGCTTATGACTGTAATCTGCTTGAAACTAGCATTTACTAAATGTTCAATGTGTATTATTATCTTGGAGCTTTTCTCCCCGGGCCTCCGCTGAAAACGGACATATATCCAGTCAGAATATCCAGGTCAACAAATGTAAAATAAAACAAATAAATAATGTATATTCCTGGGGTGGCACAGTGGCTCAGTGGAAGCATTAGCTCCTCACAAAAGAGGTTCTCCTGTTGAATTCTTGGCTGGGGCGCCGTCTCTGAGGAGTTTGCATGTCCTCCCTGTGTTTGCATGGGTTTTCTGTCAGTATTTTGGTTTCCTCCCATATTCCAAAGACATGCGGTGGGTGGATTCGACACACTAAATTGGTCATAGGTGTATCTGTGAATATGTATGTGTGATATGGATGAACAATGTCGGCAGAGCTAGCCACCCTGCAGTGTGAACATTGGCTGCAGATAATTGTCAGTGTTGAGGAGTCTCGTGTTCATTTAGAAGCATTTTCACTTATTAGTGTTTGTCCAATAGTGGTTTAAAACAGCTTTAGATGAGTTAGCAGAACTGTTTCATAGAAGTCTGTATCAGGCTTTGTCA